>NW_024351730.1:7754458-7767528 GCF_902729225.1 Pteropus medius | reverse complement strand
AAGAAAGAAAAGATTTGGACACCTATTAAGCTCAAAGAAACTCAGCTTTAAATTTTTGCCAGGGCGAAAGGGAACCAACATCAGATTACGTGGCTGTCAGGCAAACACACCTCTCCTGTCCCTGACCCTCCCACCAGCTCTGCTTCAATCTTGGAGGACTCAGGGAAACCTAGTTGGGGGGAGGGAGGGCAAAAGGGAGGAGCACTGGCAGGTGAAACTTGTCAAAAGGACCAAGTAAAGTGGGGAGCCTTTACTTCAAAAGAAATGTAGAGTTTTCACTATTGCATGTAACTGGACAGTTTAATCACAGAAGCGTGACTATTCTTATAATAAAAATAAACAGGTACATTGTGAAGCCTGAGGAAAATGCACTTCCACAGAGAAAGTGTGAATAGTGAGTGGGAAGAGAGGATTGGGGAGGATAATTGGGTGGCTTTCTGTTTCTGAACTTACCAGTTCTACTTCTACAACAAATGCTATTTAGCCATGTGGTACATGCAGTGTATTCTAGTGTAGCAAAGATAAACTATTTTGTTTTGGTCACCACCAACATACTGATATAGAAACATCACTATAGAGGAAGATTTGTATTTATTTGAAAGAAATACTTGGATAATTCATTAAAGATAGAGGACGAGACTCCCAAGGGCATATTCAAGCAGCAAGGATGACTCTAAGATCCTGGACAAGGAGAGGAAATGGGGACAAAGGAGACAGAACAAAAGAGTGACAGATTGTACATTGTGCAAAGTGGCTTCCTACCCTGGGCCCTTCATATCTTTAGTTTACTTGAAGCTCATTTATATCTGGTGTGAATGGATGTTCCCTTCTGGGAATCAATGAAGGGTCAAGGTCTGTTCAGAACCCTCAGCTACTCTATGTTACACCTTTGTACAAATTAGAAACGGCAACCCTCTCGAGTGAAACAAATTATATAATGGCACTCTCTGGGTGGAAGAATGACCTTTAAAAAATCTCTCTCTCTGGCCTTGCCTTGGAGAGCTGAGCTGAAGCTAGATTTAGTTGCCACCTGTCCCTGGGCAGGGCACCTGTGTGCGGGGTCCAAACTGGTTCCACGTCCAGGCAAACAGCTGCCCTGGTTCTCAGTCCAGGAAGATGGAAGAAGAAATGACACAAATGGACAAGGAACCAAAAGGCAAAAAAGGCTATCAAAGTATAACCCTCAAGAATTTTCAGGAAAAAATGAGAAAAAGCTGTGGAATTGGAATTTCAAGTAATCATATAATCTTATGGTTATATACACATCACCTTCCGTGTATTCTCGCCATGGTGTATCTAGTCTTGCCAAACTGTATATCACTCAGGGGATAAAAATCTCAGGACTGCCTCATTTGTCACTCTTCAGCATTCCTAACAACCGGATAGAAGAAATTATTTACAGTGAACTAATGAGGTGTGTGGCCTGTCTTGGACTTTTTCTGGACTCTCTCTCTCCTCTCCACAGCTGGGTCTTAGCCCCTTTGCCCGGCAGCAGCAGCTCAACCTCCAAGGGGCCCCTGTGCAGACGAGCATGCCCAGGGACCCCACCAGCTGCCTCTGCACACTCCACACTTTGTTTAAAGGAGAACCATATGGCAGGTCTGGGTAAGGGTCCGCTGAAAAAAAAACAAGGGGCACAGGCAAAGAAAATAAATACAGAGGAGAAAGAGACAAAAGCAGCCAGTGAGAAAGCGAATGGGGATCGCAGCCGCTGGTGGGAAAATGTGGGCAGCCATCCAAATAGCTGCCCGAAATACAAATGGAGGAGAGAGCCCCTACCCTAACTGCCGCAGTGTCTGAGGTCAATTCGAGGGTATTTTCTTGGGCTGCGAGTCTGTGCCATCTCTTGTGGTCGGACTCTGGGCAGCAATAGCTGCCCCGTCTTTACACTCAAGCAAAGGGAGAAGTTAGGGGGAGTGGCCCCACGTGGAAGGATGTGGTGGGGGGTGGCTGGAACCTTGGGGAGAGAAGTTTAACTCAAGAGGTGAATGGATCATGGCTGTGCTGCTGGAATCAGGAAGGGCAGAGGGAAAGATGATGAAAGCCACAGATCACAAGAGGGACTGCTCTGGGCTGTTCCTTGGAGAGTGAGCTGAGGAGAGACCTGAGGTCATGCTGAGCTCCTCTCCGAAGATTCTTCAGAAGTGCATTTGGAGCAATCTTGAGGGATATTTCAGTTAATAGCAGGAACTAAAAACATAAATGTTGCAGTGCCTGGAAAATGAGAAGAATGTTAAAGGATTGGGGTTTGAGGGAGAGAGTGAGGAGCAATCAATCAAGTGGCATATTGAAGGTGAGGTAAGAGGAAATATAGAATGAGATTCTAGGCTGTGCTTGGGGTGTACTGCTCCCCCACTCATGAGGCACTATGGGAGCTCCCAGTCATGGTGTCCAGTGGGTTCACAAATGAGAGTGCTTTCAGCTTCAGTTTAACGGGAAACTCCAACGGCACTGCTGAAACAACAGAAACATTTGTAAACTTACAGAACAAAAAGACAATAGGTAGGGCCATTCCAGGGTAGCTCAAAGTGTTCATCAAGGACTCGAGGTCTTTCCATTTTCAGCGTTACCAGCATCAACGTGAGAGCTTCCTCTTCAGCCCAGCTGCCCAGCTGGTAACCAGATGGCCTTAGGATTCCCAGCAGTCATAGCCCTGCTGGACACCGTCCAGAAACAGAAAGATCATGTCTCCGTGCTTCTTGTTATGTGTGAGAATATCTTTCCCAGAAGAGTCCCAGTCGACTTCATCTCACATCCCATTGGCGCAAGTTGCATCACATGTTCGGGTCTAAACCAGCCATTGGCTAGAGGAATGGTTAGCTTAGACTGGGGGTCAGAACAGTTTTTATATTTTTAAATGGTTGGAAAAAATCAAAAGAATATTTCATGGCTTGTGAAAAGTACGTGAAATTCAAATTTCAGTGTCCATAAATAAAGTTTATTGGAACACAGCCACGCTATTATTCACTTACATGCTGTCTATGGCCTCTTTCACACTATAATGGCAGAGTTGAATAGTTGCAACAGAGAGATGTCTTGCAGAGCCTAAAATATTTACTTTTTGGCTTTTTACAGAAAAAGTTTGCTGATCTCTGGCTTGGACCATTCAGGACCCATCCTCAAAGCTGGAGCTGGGGGTAGCCCCACTAAGCACATAGCCACCTGGTGAGGAGATAACAAAATTGGGCTTCTGTGGAAAGGAGGAAGCCAGCATGAAATGGACTTCCCCTCCCCCACAGTCATAATTAATTAATTGGTCCAAAGGTAGGAATGTTCCTAAGCCAAGCCATTCTGATTTTTTGAACTTGAAAACAGCAAAAGGAGGCAGCCCCTCTCTGGTGGCTCAATTGTCAAACATGAGCCTGCAAGCTGCCAATGGCCAAGTTCACACCACCATCGAGGATGCCAGTTTGAGAGGACAGAGCGAGTTTCAGAAACAAGAGATGGAGAGGAAGAGAGAATGTGCTGGCATTGTTCATGTCCTTGGCTCCAGGTGTGCCTGAGGCCCAACTACAGGCCTCTTCTTCCAGAGATTCAAGAATTGAGCCAACGCATTCTCCATGTCACCCATGCAAGTTTAATGTGAGTGTAATGTTTCAATTTCAGACAAATGAGACCCGATACTTCAGGCCTCGAGGGATTTACTTCCGATCTGAGAAGCCTGGACTCTACTCTTATAAGGGAACTCTTATAAGGGAACTTATACCAGAGAGCCAATACTAAGGACGAAAGGATATGTTCAGCCAGGGCGTGCCATAAGATTTCAGAAGGGAGAGAGGTGGTGATGGGTTAGGGTGTTCAAAGAAAAGTTATGAATAAAGGCACATTTGAGAGAGACCCTAAGGCAGAGAGGAAAAGTTCAGGAATCTTATTGCTAACGAACTAACTGTCTGAGCAGAGCCCGAGATGAAAATGTGCAAAGCAGAATCAGAGTAGGCCAGTCTGACCAACACTGTGTCCTGTAGGCCAGTCTAGGGACACCGAAAGTTATGTGCGCCCCATGACAATTGATGAGCAGGGATCTGACATGACACCATTTGTAGGTATCATTACTGTTATTTGTCCAGATTCCAATGTAGCTTCATTTACATATTTGGAATGTGTGGTAAAATTATGGATTCTCTTTTAACTATGTGTGTGCTTGTAACCCTAGGCCTATCCTCCTTAGCAAAGCACCGTTAGTAGAGTTTAGATATTTCTAATGTCTTTACAAAATTACGCAATAGACACTAAATCAGAATGACCAGGCTCCACCAAATATTACTGAACTGAACAAATCAGGAAAGCTTCCTGCACTCCGTAATTTCCTAAGTCAGTCTTTTTGACATTTTGAAAGATGGGGCAGGGAAATTGCTGGTCTCCTAGTAATTATCACCACCTGTTCTCTGAGCCGCACTCCCCTTAAGAATGTCTCCCACAGGAAAAGGAGAAAGGAAGGCAGGGAGAGAGCACCCACACGTACTCAGCGGTCTGCCTGGCAAATGTCACTTCAGCAGACCCCTTTGCAGGGTCACTGTCTCTTGTCCTGGGAACTGACTGGCCCTTGGCAAATCGGGAAACGGTCAACATTTGTCTTTGAGGTCTTCTTCTCCCCTTTTACAGCTTTCTTCAAAGCCATCTTTTCCACCTTTCTACATTTCTCAGGCTCCTGGAGGCTCCCCAGTGCAATTTTGCTGCCAGGATCTCATTCTGTGAGATTATACGAAACACCTCATAGTGAAAATCATCTGGATCATGCCAACGGCCTCTGTTTAGCCTTTCTGCTCTGGCTGTAGTCTCTCCAAGGCAGTCTTCCACCCTAAGGCAGTCTGAGCTTTGGAAAGTGTAAACCTAATCTCACAACACCCTCTAAACTAGATTAAAATCCTTCAAGGACCATGCACTGCCTGATGGATAAAGTTCAAGTTCCTTGGTATGACGTAGACCAGTAGTTCTCAAAGTGTGGTCCCCAGACCGGGAGCAGCATCACCTGGGCTTCTATGCCAAACTTACAGAATCAGAAATTTTGGCAGTGGTGTCCAGCAATCTGTGTTTTAAGACGTTCTCTAGGCCATTTTTATGAAAGTTCAAGTTTGAGAACCATTGATGTAGGTAATCCCTGCCCACTGACTCAAATTTATTTCTCACTACTGCCCAATATGCATCCTATGATTTAGCCCAAAGATGGCAGAGATTTCTCCCAATCTGTCACTTCTTTCCAGGCTTTAGTGTCTACCTGACATGCCGTGTTGAGGGTGATGAAGCCTCAGTCTCAGTTTATCAGGCAGGAGAACCTGCTCCATGATTCATTTGTGACATCTCCATGTGTAAGGGGTGGGGTAATAATGACACAATGTCAGGCACTGTCCATTCTCACTCTAGCCACAGATTTTTAATCCCCCCAAGTCGCCGAGGCTTTGCGTTGAATTGATTTGACGAAGATACCGCCCTGGCAGAAATGTATAAATTCCAAAGATGACAGCCCGGAGAGGTTTAATTCAGCCCTAAGGAACCAATCCCTAAGAAGGGTGGGATTTTGAGGAGAGGGTTTCTCTGTAGGGGAGCTGTGCTATACCTGCTTACCTCCTTTTCTTTGTGTGCTTAGCTGTAACTGATTAGGGGCAGGGGGAAGAGCTTAGCCACAAGGCAGAAGGGAGGCACCCCATTGTGAGGCAAGCCAGCCCTGTCATCTGTTGCTGGAGATGGATACTGTGGTGAGACTCCTGCTCAGGATCCCCAAATCCTAAGGGGGGATTTAAGTGCGATACTTAATTTTTCCTACACCAGAGGCAGAGGGCAAGGAGGCCAGACAAGGAGGGGCTAGAGCGACTGCGGGAGCCAACACAGCTGCAAGTGATTAAGGCCTAGAAGGCAGCAGACAGGTAATAGTCTGGGATCGCAGAGCTGCAGAAAGAAACCTTTGCCCCAGAAGTGTTTGGCAGCCCTCTCTGCTATATTTTGACTCAGTGTCTGACATGGCTGTGGAGGTTTCCACAATGAAAAATGAAAACTGCTCAGTGAGTTTCTTGTGCTCTGGAGATGGGGCCCCCCTCCGTTCGCTTCACATTTGCGGGGGCAAGATGTTCCCTCCAGACTCACCTGAAGCAAAACTACAGAGTTCAGAGTTTCCCGTGAACCTTTTTCTTTTCCTGAAGGCTGAGGTTGAAGGTCCTTGCTTGGGACAGCTCAGCTGCACTCTCCTTCAGATGACTCTTCAGGAAACGCTGGGTCCTCACTCCCTGCCTCACCCAGATCTGTCCCAACCCAAGCCAGGCAGGGCCACCTTGAGGGCAACAAAGCCCCTTTCTTCCCTCCAGTTTGGGAGTTTTTTTCACACATTCCTGGAAAATCTGAAGTTCGTCCTTTCTCTTGGATATTATAAATCTAACTCTGCTTTCTATTTTTTCAAGGCAATTTACTTACCTCTTTGTTATGGGAAGAAAGTGCCCCAGGATTTATTTACAATGATCTGTACATGAAATATTCCAGCAAAGCCTGCAATAATTCCCTGTCATAATACGCAAAGGAGGAATGCCAACAAAAATGGCTTTGTGTTTCATCTGAGATATTTCACCCATGCCTCTCTCAAAAAAAAAAAAGAAAAAGAACAAACTAAAATGCAGAGGCATTTTTAGGAACCCCATTTGGTGCACTGTTTCCCCCAAACTGAGCGGGCTTTGCGGGAATACAATCTGCAGGTTATTATCCCTAATTGTCTAAGTCCTTGCTAAGTTATATCAGACCTGCCACCCTGGCTGTTAAATGTCAGTTAAGACCTAATTAATTTCACTGCTCTGACAAGTTTAAATTAGTTCCCACAGAGACTGTAATTTGCCTTTTCCCAGTAGATAGTACTATAGGCATATGTTTAAAATAACTTCTATTAATTAAAAAAAGTTTAACCAAGTAGTCTGTGTTCATCATGGAAAAGTCAGAGAATAAAGAAAATCAAAAGAAGATTAAAAGTTACATAATTTTGTCATACAGTTATAACCACTGTAAATATCTTAATGTAAATTATTTCCCCCTTTTTTTGTATAGTAATGAGAAGTGATGGTTCAAAAACTGTTAATGAGCATTTCTCTTTGCATTTCCTCGTTCATGAGTCACAGTAGGATTTTGAAGACAGTGAACTTGAAACCAAGGTTTTGTCAGGAGAGAAAGGATTTTCTGAATTTTTGTAGCTATTAAGAACCAAGCCTGAAGAGCTCTGGAGTCCCTTCCCTCAGGGCTAGTCCTTTACCTGGGATGACTAGGGAATGGAGCTTGCTACCGAAGGAGAGGAGGGAAGTACAGGGTAGAGGGAAACGAAGTCCAAAGGCCACATTCACATGCATGTGAATTATGGGGAGACAAAAGGAGAAAGAGGTCACATAAGGACTTGTAGAGCTCAGAATCACTGCTCCAAGACAGAGGATATGTCAGATAGGATGAGAAGAACCCCAAGGATAGAGGACTTTTGCCTAAGTAATACATCTTAGTTACCTAGTGTAAGGCTGAGTGTGGCTTTCTCTAACTGCAGTCAGCTTCTCTTGAATGCTGTTGGAAAGCTGCTACTGTAACCAACGAAGGGGCCAGCACAGTCATTTGAAGAAAAAGGAAGTTCTTTTCTAGAATCATCTGAGGTGAGTTCTCAGGCTGGTGGTCAGCTCTTCATTCAGGGACTCAGTTCCTTTTTCCGGTAGTTGTTCTGCCATGCGGCCTAGAGTGTTATCAACAGCTGTTATGTGACTGCCATGTCTAGGTTCCATTTGGTAGAAAGGGAAAGAGAGGTAGAGGAGATACACCCAATGTCATAAGACTCTGGCTCTAATCTCATTCACGAGCCACGTTACCAAACCTAACCACAAGGAATGCTGGGAAATGTAGTTTAACTGGGCAGCCAATTACAATTGTAACTGTAATTGTAATAGTAGAATTGCCTGCTACAACTCTACTACCATTACAGAACAAAGAAAGAACAGATTTTGGTTACTCACTAGCAGTCTCCTCCACACCTTATGTCACAGACACAGCCCTGAAGTTCCTGCATGCACTGAAAGATAGCGCTATTAGACCCATCACTCCACTACCTTAAGCTCACACAGTAAGTACCCTTCATTCTCTGATTGCTGTCTCAAGGATAAAGAGTAGATGAAGCAGAGGTCTAAAACACTGGACATGAGTGATTATTTTTATTAAACAGACTGTCCAGAATGTGGGAAGAGTTGATCAAATTGGACTAAATTTTACCCAGCAGGGTAGGGAGCTTGTGTGGCAACTTGAATCAAGTCATTAGTTAATAAAGAAACCACTTCTCTTTCCTGCATATCCGAGTGTAGTCTGAATAAACCTTGCCACCCCAAAACTTTCATAGAAAAAAGTCTTAGAAATGTTGGAGTTGAGATTAGAAAATGTAGGCTTCCCACCCCTACCTCGGAAGTTTGCTGTCACAGAATTCTTACCCAGATGCTGGTAGTCCTAAGGGAGAGTGCTTGAGCTATATACAACTGAAATTCTGACGTGAGTGGTAGACAGGGTGCAGACAGGGTCAGAGCTGAGATAAGAGGCTGGGTCTGAACTCACCACAACTCAGTCCCTCTGTAGCAACTGCGGGCCCTGCAGACGAAAGGCATGTGTTAAAAGGGTACACAAGATCCAGGGGAATTCATTAAATCTCAATTCCTTAAAAACAATTCAAAAATCCCCAAAGTCTGAATAAGCAAAGTTTTTTCTAAGTTGGACACAAACTCATTTAGTAGGAAAACCTTACCTAACCTAAGCTGAAGTTCTTTATGGGTTTCTATTATTCCCGCTTAGAATATTCTTACACTTCACTGCAGAAGCAGTATAACCCCAGACCAGGGCTGTTACGTAATATATAGCATATTCACCATGTTACTTTTCTAAAATCTAAAAAATTCTGAATTTGAAATACATCTGGCCAAGGGTGTTAAATAAGGGATTCATAATTTGTATTTCAGAATTGTCCTTAACTGGATAAAATTCTCTTTGCAGGCCTGGCCCTGGATTTTCTCTAATGCTTTCAAGGGGCTTGCAGAGTTTCATCTAACAGAAGTACAACTGACATTTATTTTTCTTATCTGATTTTTAATGCTGATTTTATTGATAAATAAAAATGTGGCCAACTTTTTATTTCTAGTTTATAAGGAACCCAGAAATGTCATTAATGGCATTTTTCCAGTTTTTATTTATTTTCCTTTGTATGCTTTATTCAGATTGTATAGAGTAGAGACTTACTCATACAGCAGATCAATGGCTAGTTATTTTGCAACACTAAATATTTGGGAATGCACTTTGCAACTTTCCTATTCACAGAGTTATGCAAACTAAAGCTCAGAGACTGTGAAGGAAAGATTAAGACCAAGTGTCTGCTATGAGCCACATTTTCTCCTATATCATTTAATGTAATCCTCATTGCATTTATCATTTAATCTATTTAACTTAGTCCTCATGAAATAATAAAATGGTCATTTAACCGCTACCATAATCTATTTAATGTAGTCCTCATGAAATAATAAAATGGTCATTTAACTGCTACCATTTAATGTAAGCCTCACAAAAAATTTGTGAAGTAAGTTTTCCTATTCACAGAGTTATGCAAACTAAAGCTCAGAAAAGTTAAATAATTTGCCCAAGGTCACACAGCCAGTAAGTAGCAGAGCCAGGTTTCTCTGTCTGTCTTTCAGGGCAATGGCCCCCTAGCTGGTCTCCACATCACCAGTCTTGCCTATCCCCAGTGTCCCCTCCATTTGCCTTAAAGCCATGCTCCGATTATTCTTTCTAGTGCTCAACTCTTCAGAAACTTTCCTGCTAAAAGCTCTCTATTGATTTTCTATTGCCCTCAGAATAATGTCTAACCTCCTTATTCTAGTGTACAATACCATTTATGATTTGATCTTTCCCTATCTTTCTACCTTCATCTCCAATCTAGAAAGACCTAGTCATTTCCTAAAATGTCTGTTCACTCTGAATCTCCATTTAGCACAAGTTATTCCCTCTACCCAGAAGACTTCCTTTCTCCTTCCCCAAATCTTCCTTGTTAATTCACTTTCCTCTCCATGCCGCCATAGCCTAACCAAAACTATTGAAAAGCTACCTCACAGGTCTCTCTGCTTCTACTGTTGGCCACTCCTAACCTCTAACCCCAATCCATTCTCCTGAGAGTAGCAAATCGGTGGTTTTAAAACATAAACCAAACCTGTCACTCTTTTGACCCTCCAAGGTCTGTCCTTACCTTGGTTCACAGGGCCCAGTGTGACCTGGCCCAGCTCACCTGTCTACCATGGCCCTCAAGCACCAGTGTTTCATTCACACTGGCCTCTTTCCTGTCTTTTGTCACCACCCCAGGGCCTTTACACTTGTTGTTCCATTGGCCCAGAATGCTCTTTTCCTAGTTCTTTGCATGGTTTGGTGCTTCTCAAGCTTTCAGCCTCAGCTTAGGTAAGATCTCCTCAGAAAGCTCTTTGTCGATCCTCCTTCTGCTCATTTGAAATTTGAGTGTGCTACTCTCCCCGGCTGCCACGGCTGTTATTCTCCATCACATCTTTATTATTTCTCTCTCCCACTGGGCTGTAAGTCAAGGACCACATCTGTTTTATTCCTTATTTTATCCTTAGTACCCAGTACAATGCCCAACTGAAAGTAAAGCTTCACTCATATAACAAATAGAAGAGCAAACAATGAATGACTCCTACACAGCCCAGCACAAACATCACCTCATTGCAGAAGCTTTTCTAGCTAAATTGAGCTTCCTCTTATGGTACTCACTACTGTTCATTGTAGATATTGATTTTATCATATTTCTTCCCAGGCTAGTCAATCATTAAGAGCTAGGACTGTGTGTATATTCTTTGTACCAACCACAGTATCTGGCCCACATTGCAAAGGGTCAATACATGAAAACTGGCAGTTTTCATGACAACTCACAGTTCCAGCCACAATCACCTCCATGAAAACAGGGCCTCATTCCGCCTGGTAACCCTCCAGCACAGCACCGGGCACAGGGAAAGTATTCAGAATGAATTCAAGTTGAGTGAATAAATGAAAGAATGATGGAACCTACAGAGCTTATCTTTCTATTAGCAACTGTCCTTTCATAAAACTTTGTTTTAGTTTTAGCTTTAAGGCATTTTTGTCACTTGCTGAAAAGAAAAATGATTTTTCTGAATCTAAAAATATTTTAAGCATCTTCTTCCTCTTTTACCAGGGATTGCTCTTGACATTCTTTAGAAAACTCTATATTAATGAATTCATTCTCTGACTCACTCATCTATTCACATATCTGTTCCCAGAGTTCCCAGAGGCCTAAGCTAACTTGTCTACACTTCAGCACTCTTTGCTGAAAGATCCCAAAGAATTTTAGAGAGAGCAACTCTTCAGCTTATTCAGATGAGGAACAGGAACCCAAGAAATGGGAGAGGTCATGAGCTACTAAACTGGGAATGAGAGAAGCTCTTAGGATTTCAAGTTCCTCCTTCTGACCTAGGCCTGAGGGAGTCTTCTGTTCTGGCCCAATGACTTCCTCGGAAGCCATATGGAGTTGACTACACCGTGGCCATGTTCTTCTGCTTCTCTCCACTCTTCCCCGTGCCAATGTGCAACGGACTCTGCAAGCTTCCCCAGCAAAGGAAAAATTATCTGGAAATGCTGAGGAACCTAAATTAGTGCTTATCTCATGTATTTAATTCCTGAAAATGCAACATAAGACAACATGTTGCATCTTTTTGGTTTGTTTCTAATTTTAAAATAATATATATTCATTTTTGGAAATTTTGGAAAATACAAAAAGAACAATGAAGAAAATTAAAGTCATCAACAATCTAATGCTACAGAGATAACTACTATTAATATTTTAAATATTTCCTTCTAGTTAAACATTAAACTTCCTATGTCTATCTTGTTCAACTCTTTATCCTTCCTATTAAGGTACTCAATAAATGAATAACTTTGTAGAGTTTTTTTCAAAGGTGGGTTCATATTGTATATGGTGTTTTGTAATCTACCTTTTAAAAACCTAACATTATATCAAAAACATTGTCATCTAATATCTTTTCCTATAAAATTATTTTTAATAATTTTAAAACATTTTGTATTGGAATCATTTTATAATTGTATTGAATTCCTTTAAAATATAGCTGGCCAATAGTCTAATGTATAGATGTACCATATTTTTTAAGCAATCCCTCATTATTGAAACATTTAGATATTTTTGTCTTTTTTTTTTTTCATTAAAAATAACACTACAACGGACATCATTACCCATCAATTTTTGTGGGCATATCTGATTATTTCTATAATATCCATTCCTAGTGGTGGAATTACCAGAGCAAGGGCAATATATACTTTTAGCACTTTTTATATATATTGGCAACCTGTCCTCCAGCGGGCTTGTCCAATTTATGCTCCCTAGTAGTGAGGCACGAGGGTGCCTCTGTTTTGCCAGGAGTTAAATATTTCTGAAGTATCACTTAGATTATTCCAGTGTAAAAGCTGTTGAAGATAGATATCTTTGCCACTTCTGCTTCTGGCTGACTGTGAGTTAATTGCTCAAAGTAGTTACTTTTTCTTGTAAAAGAAATGTTTGCCACTAACACATTTTCCTGTCAATTAGAGAACAAACTCTCAGCATCACCACATCCTGTGTCCTCCCCACCATCTTAGATGACGTCTGCTTTTTGCAGATTCACAGGCATCCTCACCATCTGTTTTGGTCAAGCTTTTGGTATTTCTGGTTTTAGTTCAGATGATCTGTCGGTTCCATTCTCATAGAAGGCTAAGCTCCTGAAGTATCCCAGGTACCTTTGGAAAAACACACAAAGAACATGAAATGTACCTTAAAGACATGTTCATCTTTGGGGTTACCAGCTGAGCCCTTGAGGCCAGTGACAGAGACCAAGTCAAGAAATAGTTCCACCCAGGGCCCAGTGTCCCCAACTAAAACTCTTCCTGCCTACCCACAACAGATTATCATTCCTTCAGTTTCATAATTAATCTATTAAGCCTTATCCTTGTTTGTGGCCTCTTTCAATTAAAAAGAGAAAGAAAGAAAGAAAGAAAGAGAGAAAGAAAGAAAGAAAGAAAGAAAGAAA
>NW_024351730.1:7752658-7754136 GCF_902729225.1 Pteropus medius | reverse complement strand
ACCCCTCAAAGCATACCTCTTTATACCCTACTAATTATTTAGAAGACTAGGTGGAATAGTCACCAAGAGCTCTCAGATAAATGCTGATTGGTTCCTTCTTTCATTGTCTCTGCACCCCGGGGCTCAAGAGAAGTGGGAGGCAGTGAGTGGGGAGTTAGCTTTACCTGCCAATTCATCACATCACTCAGCATATCCCAAAGCAGTAGATGCTGGGCTCACTGCTTCCCAGTCTCTTCCTTCTCACTTCTCCTTAGGAGGGTTGATGATGAGGGAGATTTGCCCCATACAATTTGACCCCGGAGAAGTATGAGGGAGGGAGTGCACTAAATTAAGAAAAACATCTAAAGATTCCTTTAAACATACAGTTTTTTAATATATAGGGCAATAAAAAATAGACAAACATTTAAAATCAATATTCTGTTAGTATATTTAAAGATTCCATTTCTATGTTTTCATTTAATTTTAATTACTTCGTGTTTTATAATCAACTAAATGTTGATAGCTATATACTCATAGATGTATATTAATAGATGCCTGATACTAATGGCTGCTTAAGGAAATAGCTCTCTGTCAAGCAAGTTCTAATATTTCGTGTCATACTATAAAGATGACTTTTGTCATTCTCTTCCACTATCCTCATCCCACCTCACTACTCTCATCTATTCTTTTGCTAAATTAATTCTTTTTCTCATTCTTTTGCTAAATAGAGGAGCATTTTGTTCAGTGCTTTACTGAAATTAATTGACTAATTTCAAAGACAGAGGAAAATAGTCTTCTTTATTGCCTTCGAACGGAGGGCACAGAATGGACTAGGAGAAATCAAAATCTTAAAAGCTATGCAAACACTCATCTGAATATTTTATCCAGTGGGAACCTGGCTCCATGAGGCTCCAAGTTAGAGGAAATAATAGCACACAGACGGAACAAGCTCTAGCCTCACCCCAACAACTAGGTAGGGAGGGGCCTTAAGGAAAGCTCTGGAATGGCATCAGACCACCCCACTGGCATGGAGGCTTGGAGACTAACCTTTTACAAGGATGGAAAAGAAGCCTGCTACCTGCACCTTAAGAACAGACTAGTATAGCTTGAAGCTCTGCAGACACATTTTCTTTTTCCAGAAGGCAGTGAGAGTCTCTCAGGATATTGTGCAGCTGCAAGATCTCATGAAGGCTATGCCGTGACTTCATCTTTGGCTTGCAAGCAGAATATTACACAGAGCAGCACCCACCAGCAAGTGCTAAATTGAGATGAACAGGAAAGACTGGAAAAGACTGAAGAGTCTGCATGCATTAAAAACTGCACCCTACTAAGAATGGGATGATTTTGTTGTAAGTTAATAATATCTTGAATAAGCATTAAGAGGACTTGTAGGCACCTGACCTAGATTTAACAGATGCCCAATAACTTTTATCTGGCTCTTAACTGATGGGCAGGGCCTCTGCATAATAGGGAGTTCATTCGGCTTTAAGTTGGTTTTG
>NW_024351730.1:7646471-7752539 GCF_902729225.1 Pteropus medius | reverse complement strand
CCATTTGAGTAGGGAGCTTGAGAGATGTTCCCCTTCAGAAATGTGAAATTTCTCTTGCTTTGGCAGACAAAATTTGGAGCTTAATAGGGCATGTAATAATCTGCGATGAGGCTTGGTTCTGAAAATGCTATTGGTGGTGATGTTTTTGACATGGAATAGCTAGGCATATAAGAGCAATTTCTTTCACATAGTTAAATAGTTTTCCATACAGCATGTAAACAGTTTCATGTTATTTAGGACAGTACATTGAATTATTCATTCGCTTTTGGACATTGTGATAGATATATATGTACTTGAATTCTAATTTCTGTATATTTAAATGTATTTTATAAACACTAGGGCGATATGTTATTTAAAGGATACTTTGTGAATCCTTTTGTTTGGCGGATCTGGAACAATAAACAATTACATTTCTCAAACAAAAGAAATATTCTATTATAATACTGGACAATCTTGTTATTCCTAAAAATCAGAATTCATCAGTATTATTTATAAAGTCTTTTGATGTTTTTTGAAAAATACCAGTATGTTTTTCTTATGACCCATTAAGGATACATTCCATTTTGTAATGGTTTTTAAAGGACATTTTTAAACAACAAAGATATAAAGGACAGCTTTCAAAGCACTGATGCAATCAATAATGACAATATTTTTTCATTTATTTTACAAAACCTCTTCATGAGACTGTAAAGTCCTAAGCACTACAAATTGACCTCTTCTCCAGGTGTCTCCAGTTAGAAAGTCATTTAAAACAAGGGTTGCAAACTCAGTTTGCTCATCCCTAGCCAGCAATTAGTTACTTATATGTAGTTAATCTGCTGTCTCATGCTGACCTTCGGTGAGATGTCACCAGGGTTATCTCTTTTCCAGCTCTAGGATTAAACGAGACTTCTTCATACTATAAATCAGAACTCTCTAACAAATGAGACTGCAGCGTACTGAGAGAGCAGCTCTGAGGAGAGGAATATTCATCCCAGAAACATCCATAACAGAGATGAGAATGAGTGTTGGTCACCGGTCACCTCTGTTGCACACACTCTATTTTCACAGACAAGAAAACTGAGGCCCAGAGAACTTACATAATTCGTTTCATTACTCACAACTATTTGACATCAATTGGATCCAAAAGACATGCTTTTCTTTCTAACTGTTCAACAGGTAATAATTATTCCACAGACAGTCACTGAGCACCTTCTGTGAACCACGTATGTTTCACGCATGTTCCAGTGAGCAGATGGCCAGGGGCCACGTGGTTAGCGCTGCTGCGTTCTGCTGCTGCTGCATAGCATATCATGGCTTTCCTTCTTCTTTGATCTAAGTTCAAATTGTCACCTAGATTTCAAACAACCTCATTTCCCCACCTAGGGACTGGTTACCAAGGGACTGCAAACTGCCCCTAAATGTACCACCTTTATTTTCACAGGAGACAGTAATGTCCTGTTTGAGGGTCATAAGCTTTGAGCTGTCTTCCTAGTGGTGCTGATGAGCTTGTATGATGACATCGACTTTAATTCTGTTAATCTCATACTCAAGGATGCCCTTCAAATAGCAGAAACTCCATAAATATTGACGAATCAACCCAATCCGGAGCACAGCATGGACCCAAGATAACAATGGAGTAAATAGAGTATGCCCTACATAAAGGGATTGCATGGTCATTTGCAGCTGTTCAGTTTATTTTGTTTGATCTAATTCCCTAATTTGGGTGAAGCCAAAGCCACATTCCTGGCTTCATTTTAGAATGACACCCTTGTTTTTCTTTCTCCTTTCATCCTTCTTTTAAATTTACATTTTCTTGCTATATATTTGAATTCCTATAAGCGTCCTTGAATCCTTTCTGAAATAAGGCAAAACATATATTGATCAGTCAATCAATCAGATTAGTCTACAATAGTGATCATATTTCTCTATCTTCTCTCTCAGCTCACTGCACTGGCTTCTGCCTTCTCTGTTCTCTTGCCACAGATCTGTCATAAGCCACCAGATTCTTCCTAATAACTTTTCTCAACCCAAGGCTCTGATAGCCATCTCTTCTTTAAGTTCTCTCTTCCTCAGTTTCCATGGTGATATCTGGTTCTCCTCTTATCTTTTCAATTGCTTATTTGAAGATCCTTTTCTAGTTCCTCTTTCCAACCACTTTCACTATGGCATGAAACTGAGATTCAGTTAATGTTCTTCCATCTCAAGGAGAGTTCATTTGCTGCCAGTGACTACAAGCCCCTTGAGAACAAGGACCATATATTTTTTAATATCACAGAAGGCCTTGCACATAATTAGAGTTCAACATGAATCCCTGATTTGACTTGATAACACAGGACTTCTAGTAGTGGTGGTCTATAGTGTCCACCCAGAGAGTTTAGAGAAGAATTTTGAAAAAAAAAATTAACTAGCTATGGAATATATATATATATTGCCCAAAGAATCTCATAAACCTATGATATTTAAGTGAATGGGAATTATATTGAAATCTTTCATTATGCTTAGTGCTGTCTTCAGCACACCTTACAGATGGTGACACAGATTCTGTTTTGTTTTGTTTTGTTTTGTTTTTTATCTACTAATTATTTTGGAGTTTTGCCCAAACCATTTTTTTGTCTTTATGAAATATAATAGACAATTAGTTGCATGTATTTACACTGTACAATTCAATGAGTTTTTTTCACTTATAGTCTGCATACAATAATATACCATTTTCAGTTGTATAGCATAGTGATCAGAGATCCACATAACCTGCAAAGTGATCACTCCACTAAATCTAGTACCCCTTACGTATTTATTATAACATTATTAACCTTCTTCCCCATGCTACACGCTACAGCTCCATGTCTATTCTATCCATTTGTACCTCTTAATATCTTTGCATTTTTTTTGTCCCCCCAACTCCCCTCCCATCTAGTAGCCCTCTAAATATTCTATGTATCTATGAGTTTATTTTCATTTTTGTTGTTGTTATTGTTGTTGTTGACTTTGTTCTTTAGATTCCACATGTACATGAAATCATGTGACATTTGTCACTCTCTAACCAACCCATTTCATTCAGCACAATACCCTCTAGGTCCATCAAAGCAATATCTTATTCCATCCCCTTCCTTTTAGTCTGTGTGTGTCTTTTAATCTGAAGTGAGTCTCTTGTAGGCAGCATATTTAGTGGTCCTGTTTTCTTATCCATTCAGCCACTCTATCTTTTGGTTGGAGCACTAAATTCTTTTCCATCGAGGTACTTGTTGATAGGAATATAGTTGTTACCATTCTTTATTCTTGTTTTTTCTTCTTAAAGAAGTCCCTCCAACATTTCCTGTATTGCTGGCTTGGTGATGATAAATTCCTTTAGCTTAGTTTTTTTTCTGGGAAGCTCTTTATCTGTCCTTCAACTCTAAATGATAGCTTTGCTGGATAAATTATTCTTGGTTGTAGATCCTGGGTTTTCATCACATTGAATATTTTGTGCCAAGACCTTCTGTCCTGCAAAGTTTCTTTTGAGAAATCAGCTGTTGGTCTTATAGGTGCTCCCTTGTAGGTAACTAATTGCTTTTCTCTTGCTGCTTTTAAGATTCTCTCTTTGTATTTAACCTTTAGCATTTTAATTATGATATGTCTTGATGTGGGCCTCTTTGGGTTCCTGATTTTGGGGACTCTCTGAGCTTTCTGGGGTTGTATGTCTATTTTCTTCACCAGGTTAGGGAAGTTTTCCATCATTATTTCTTCAAATAGCTCTTCAACATCTTGTTTTCCTTCAGGTACCCCTATGACATGAATATTTTTACCCTTAATAGCATCCCATAGGCTCCTTAAATTATTATAGTCTTGGCTTCTTTTTTCTTGCTCTTCTGATTGAGTATCCTTGGCTTCTCCATCCTCTGTATAGGTCATTTAATCCTCTTTTTTATTAACTTTGTTTATTCCATTTAATATACTTCTCATCTCAGATAATGTGTTCTTCATTTCTGACTGGTTCTCTTTTGTAATTTCCATTTCCATTTTTATGCTTTTTATCTCTTTGTTGAAATTCTCACTGAATTCATCTACATGTTCCCTAAGTTCATTGAGCATCTTTGTAACCGGTGTTTTGAACTCTTCATCTGTTAGATTGCTTGACTCCATTATTTCTGGATCTCTGTTCTGTTCTCTCATATGGTTTCTGCTTCTTTGTTTTCCCATTTTGGCTGCCTTTCAGTGTCTGTTTCTATGTACTAAGCAAAGCTCCTAAGTCTTTTGGTCTTATTAGTGTAGATTTGTGAAGTAGGTGACCAGTGGCATAGTCCTGAGAGGGGTTCAGCTGCAGGCCAAATTTAACCCAAGCCTCTGCCCCTCTGGGGCCACCTGTTAAGATTCAGCAAGCAATCCATAGATGCTGTGATTATAGTTGCCTCATAAGGCCACACCAAGACCAGCTGCTTCCTGTGTGAATCTAGGTGCTGCTCAGCAAGGAGCACCTGACTTGCTGAGGATATACCTCGATGTGGTTTGGGTACGGCTGCGAGTTGGGGAAGGTGGAGTTTCAGGGAATCCTCTGGTTGGAGCTACCTCTGTTATCCAGTTTGATGACATCTCCACTGTAAGGTGCTGATTCCATGCACTGGGAAGTAGGAGAGCTCTACAGGGAACAGTGGATGCCGCCGCCACTTCTATACAGGATGAGTCTCGCCTCGGCCCTCACTCTGACAACTTAGTGTCTCTCTGTAAGTCCTTGGTGCCCCCTGCACTCAGGCAACCCGGCGCTGGTGCTCAGAGCGAGCAGGTCCGTCACTGGGAAAATTCACTCGCGGATGCGGCCCCTTTAAGAGGTGTCTGCCGCTGCTGCAGCCACCGTCTCTCTCAGTCACTGGAGCTGGGCAGCCTCACGTTCTTTCCACATCCTACCTTTTGCTGTTGCAGGGTGATTTCTTGGATTTCTCCCCAGTCGTATGGCTTGTTCATCTAGATCCCAGGTGATTTTTCCTTGCTGTTTGTTCCTTGTTTCTGTCACAACTTTGATTTGGTCACCAGAGAGATGAACAGAACCTCTAACACCTACACCAATTTTTTTTCCGCCTCCGGATTCTGTTTTCTTATTGTTGTTGTTTCTGTTTTTGCATATATTTGCTAAATATATCTCAAATCCTTCACCTCTCCGTCCTCACTTCCACTATACCACATGCTGCTTACAGCCCTATTGCTTGTCACTTGGTCAACCGCAACGGCCTCCTACTTGGTCGCCCTGCTGCCTTCTAACCTATCCAGTATGTTTTCCACAGAGCAGCTGGAGAGATCTTTAAAAGCTGCATCTGGATGTGGTTCTTCTCTGTTCTATAACATTCTGTGGCTTCCTATTGCTCTGTGGATAAATTCCTAACCTTTCGCATGAACTACAAGGCCCTGCATGGCCTTACCAGCCTTTTTCAACTCCAAGGATGCTCCATGCTCCTGGTCTCAGTGCCTTCACATATGCTGTCTTCTCTGCCTATAATACTCTGAGCTCACCCTAAGGGATTAGGCTTACTCAGAGAGGTTCACCCAGACTCTTCAGATTGGTTCAGAAATGCTGATTTTTCACTGTAATTCTTCACTGTGCTTTTCCTTTGTAAGATTTATGATAATTGGAATGAAACAAACGTTTGGGTGCTCATTTGCCTAAAATCTGCTTTTTCTTGCTGGATGGAAAGTTTTCTAAAGACAGGCATGATGCACCTATTGTTCATCACTGCAGCAACTAGCCTGGCACATAGTAGGTGCTCCATACATGTTCGTTGAGTGTGTGAATAAATATAAGTGGTAAAAGAATCAGACCTTGCTGTCTGGTATCCCAATAAACCCCTGAAGTTTAGAAAGATGTTTAAGGCATGCTGGAGCTGGGAGTAAAAGAGATAGGCTGAGCTGGGAGCGATGTGGTGAAGGAACACTTGAAATACTGCAGGTTCTGCAGGCCCTAAGGAGCTGCTCACAATGTGAGCAGAATGAAGATTCATGTGAATGTTGAGCTGCCCAAAATTTGAGCCAAGGGTCTTTTCCTCAGTTGGGAAAAACAAAGGCCTGTTCTGATCTTTCCACCTGCTAAGTCTGTACAAAAATGCCTTGGCCAATTTCTGCATCCTATTTTACAGATGGTAGATAAATCTATGATTATTCCTAGGGATTCTCCTAGATTGAGGCCAACACACTAAGCCGCAGGTCATAATTCCTTTAAAAAATAATTACACATGAATTTTACATCACTTTTTTTGGCTTATCTTTGGAATTTTGACATATTTCTTAGCATTTTAGGATAAATAAAGAGCTTTGGGGAGGAAAAGAAGTATCTATGGTTTAAGATATCCAGAAATAAATCGTAAGAAACTGTGCATTCTATAATTATCAGCTTGAGTGTTTTTTGGAGTTCCCGAGCTAACTTCATTGCATCTTATATTTGGTGGCAATGATTTTATTATTTTTGAGTTATTAGCCATGGCAAAATACCTATGTGAAGTTTTGAAATCTCAGAGTTATTTATTTCATTAAAAAGACTTCAAATTTTTTAATTTTGAAAGAATAAATATTGATGAAACCTTTCAGAAACACAGAATATGCCCAAAGATGGTCATAACCATTCATTCAGAAAGGATTTATTGGCTGCCTATGACAGACAGAGGCATGGATTGGGGCGTTAGGTACTATCGGAGACAGAAAAAGACTCAAACACAGTCCCTGCTCTCAAAGTACTTGCAATCTACCCTGGGAGACAAAGTAAGTCAACACTTTTAAAAACTATAGTTCAGGGAAGAAAGTTCTAAGGATTATTATAGAGGCCTAGATGCAGTTCTATGTATTCTGCATGTTTTCTGTGTCTTCTACATATTATTGGATAATGGGAACAGCTAGTGCTGTCTTCAAAGATTCTGGAAGGAGGGAAGATTTGAAACTGGACATAAAAGATGGTAGATTTTCTTTCCTTTTGCTTATTAATTTATTTTTTATCATAAAGAAATAAATATATGTAGACAGTATCAGTGAGTGAAAAGGATCAAATAAACGCCTAATAATATCACTACATAGAGAGAATCACTATGCACAGTTTTTTTTCTGGGCATACTGACGTTACTGTTTTACAAAGTTGGAATCATACATTGTGTGACGTTTGCAACCTGCCTTTCTCATTTAATAATTTATTACAAACATCTCTGCACGTCTGCTTATCCATCAACGCATGGGTACATATTTTACAGGGTAATGACTAGGAGGGAAATGCCTAAATCTGAGCTGCAAAATCTATGAAAAGAAAGGTCTAGGAGAAAGTGTAGGTTATGCAGGGGAAGCTGTGCTCAGGGCCAGGGAGTTCCTGCTGAGTGCCCACTTCCAACTTATTCGTTTCTCTTCTTGGCATCAGACAATGCTGGCTGTACTGCAAAAGCACACCCCAGCCTGACACATTCTGAGTAAAGACCCATCTATATGATCAGCCTGAGTGCTGCTGAGATGCTTGGGGAAACAAAAAACCATGAAGAAAAAACATTTCTCTACCTAAAGGAGCAGTGCTGTGGTCACTCTTGGGAGTGTCTCTGCCTTTTGATTCATTGCCAACTGGAACAAATGTGGCATGTGGGTGGATATATTTTTATTTGGAAAAGCCCTGCCAATTAGGTGGCAGAGGCCTGCAATTTTCTGAATGTTTGTAATCTAAGTGGGTGTGCTCAGGGTGCCACCCCATGAGAGGCTTAATGTTCCACTTGGAAACAGGCTAACCAAGGTCAACGGAGCACAGGCCAGTTGTTTTTCTCTGAAACAGAATAATTTCTCCAGTGCCCAGCATGAATGTGAGCATGATCCAGAATGGCTGAACTTGAATGCAGAAAGGTGTTGTTTGCCACTGTGGCAGGATTCCGGAGAAGGAACGCTGCTGGGCTGAAGCCTCTGATGATGTTACCATACATATTTGGACCTGCTTTGGCCCCACAGATGGAGACAAGTAGCATCTCGAAGCTAAATGTCCTGGGGCCAGGTTAGAGGCGGGCAGTGAGCTACGATGGTTCTATTATTCATCTGCTTACACAACACACACACATACACACACACACACACACACCCCAATTTATTAGGAGTCTATTACTATGTGCCAGCAACAAAGTGAAATTCCGCTAATGACGAAGGAAGAGCCTTTCAAAATCTGCCTTATTCATGGGAGCAGGCAAGGAGAGCAGGCCAAATTGGGTCTAGCCATAGGAAGAACACTGCACAAAGAATCAGGAGTGCAAGGCTGAACCAGACAGAGCAGGCAGTGTCCACAGACCAGATGCGGTGTGACTGTCTTGAGAGTTTCCAATGCCAGCATTGGATGTGCCCACACAGAAAGAGTCCTTGGTGAGGTCTTTGATTTGTAAAGTACAGACTTCATTAGCAAAAGTAATAAAAGCAACAGTCTCACACCCCATCCTTTCACTGCCGCTCAGAGGGAGGAGGGTTTATCTTACGGCCCTCATAAGTTGTCTACCCAGCAGTTGTTTCTACACACATGTTTTTTGCCCCACGCTCCCTAAATGTGCCAGCATGTGCCAATTCTGCCTCACTTGCAGTGGAGTCAGTATTGCTCATGAATTCTTCAGAGAAGTGTTAGTTCCTTTTCTTTGTTCCCTCCATCCTGCCTCCCACCTTACTTACCTCCAACCACGTTCATCAGGCCCACTATGTGAGCCAATCCTTACTAAACTCCTTCTCAGCTTTTATGAGAGGAGAGTGGGTCCTGTCTTCCAGGCCACACACTTGTAAGTGAACGCACATTGGGGTGAAGAGGGCAGGCTCTGAGGGGTGAACTGTGCAAATCCACATGGATACAAATTGTGGCTTTGATATAATAAGCTGTGTGAACTTATACAAATTATTTAACCTCTCTGCCTTAGTTTTCTCACCTATAAAGGAGGGGGAGTAATATCATAATCAATATATTAATATAATATAGTTATACTATCTAGGGTTGTTGCAAGGATTAAAAGACATAATATTCATAAAATGCTCAGAGGTGTTCTGGCATTTGGTTAACACTAATATTAACTTTTATTTATCATTTTTAAAGTTATTTTTATGAAAGAATTGGGATGGCTTTTGAACAAATTTGGGAATGAATTTCAGAATCTTTAGGCCATATATAGTCTTTGTTGCTCTCAAAATTTAGCAACCACACAGAAACTCTTCTACTCTCTTTTGCTAACCATATTTCCCTCTACCATTCATTGGATGATAAGTGACTGACTGAAAATCAGCAGAGAAGTCTTTGCTCAGGATCTAAACTAAAATTAATTTCCACTTTAGTTTCCTTGCCAAATTCTGCGGCCGGAGGGACCAGCAGATGTTGCAGGATAAGAGCTATAATTAAGGCAGGGAGCGTGGAAGGGAGTAGGTGCCAAAGGAAGAACGAGGGAGAGGAGGATGCTGGGTGTCCTGAGCCCCCTAAGAGCACTGGTGTTCTCCTCTGTGTCCAGAGCGGGGATTCTGGTGAACACCGAGAGCAAGGTCATGCTAGGAGTTGTACTTGCCCTTTTTAATTGCTAGAATTCAAGGCATTATTTCAACACTGGCTGCGAAGTTTTGCCTGATGACATAGACCACCAGATCTTCCACCTCCATTTTTACAGGGAATTTTGCTAAATGTTTTTCCTGCTCCCTCACGTCTGGACACACCTCTGTTTTGAGTCAAGAAAATGATCTCTCTGCTATGACTAAGAGGCCCAGAAACATTATATTAAAATTCAATCAGGGTATCACATATTATGCCACAAGCCAGAATGGACTCAGGGATCACAGTGGCTATTTTGGGCTGTTTCATTCCACATAACCTAAAGGGAAAATGAGTTAAGGGGTTGCAGGCCTACGCAGGTTTTTAATGCCCACCAGAATCTGCAAACCACTAATTAGTTCATAGAGGTCTTACTAAAGGTTTTCAGTCTAATACAAAGTATAAAACATTAAAAAATGTGCATGGTGGATTTTTACCATAGTCCAATACAGTAGTTACAAGTATTGCCTCTGAACGAGATTTACTGGGGTCAGATTCTGGCTTTACCTCTTATTACCTGTATGACCATGAGTGAATTACTAGACTTTGTACTTCTGGTTCCTCATGTATCGGATGAGGACGAGAGTAGCTACCTCTCAGGGTTATGGAAGTAGTAAAGGAAGTAGTTGTTTTAAAGCCATTAGAACAGCATTGGACTCTCTCAGTAATCTCTCAGTTAATATGAGCTATAGATATAATTGTACTATTCAAGTATCTGGTCAACTCTCCATTTAAAATCACCAACATGTCTATATTTAAATGCTAAGAAATAATATATTCTTAAAATGATTTTTAATTGTAAAATTAATCTACAATCAATGAAAATATTTCAACAGTGGTTTTATTTGTTGAATATACAAAGACATACAATAAAGATATAATGTTTTAAGTATAGGCTTAGTAAAAGTACCTTATCAAGGTAAAAATACCATGAGATTTTCTCTTCTGTTTTTTGAGCAGGAGGAAGAGGAAGTTGGTTCTCAGCTATGCTTGAATCTAGAAAGGTCTAAATATTTGCTCTCTATGCCTCATTGAATGCTCTACCAAGTGAGAACCAAAAGTCATTTAATACTCTTCAGCTATGAGCATGGATGGCTCAGGATTACCAGCTTATATCACAGTTCTGTCTGCATCTCCATCTTTTAATTAAAACCAGCCATCTTTACATGAAACTGTAAGTCTCTCTTCTTACTCTAGTGTCTATCCCACAATTTTAATTACCATCTCTGGAACACTCACATATTTATAGCTCCAGTCCAGACTTTCCAAGCTCCAGATGCTTCAACTTAATATATCCTCTTGGACGTGCACTGAAACTTCAAAATCAACACATCTAAAACAGAACTCACCATCTTTCCTCTCAAACCCGATCCTCTTCCAGGGGTTCCTCTTTCACTGAATGGAACCACCATTCCATCATCCAAGTCACAACCTGCTGCTCAACCTCGAGGCCTCCTTTTCCCTCACCTTTGTTCAACCCTTCCACAAGTCTCATTGGTTTTACCTCTTAAATTCTATTGAAACATCTACTTCTGCATCCATCTACCCCAATCCTCACTACCAGCACTCAAGTTCAAACTACTCATATTGCTCATCTGGACCACTACCTTTTAGCTGGGTTTCCTGAATCCTCCTCCAATCCAGTCTCCACACAGAAGTCAGAGTAATCTTTCCAAGTCCAATTAAGTCACCTCCCTGCTTAAAGTACTCAAATAACTTTTCAATATTTGCAAAATAAAGATAACTTCTTGGCTTCTTAATTCAGCCTGCAAGATCCTACATGGTCTGGTCCCTTCCTTTCCTGTTTCATCTTGCAATCCAGTTTCACTCATCTGTCCCTCAGGCCTTCACTTTATCATTTATGTTTCTTATGCTCCTTTTTGCCACAAGGTCTTTGCACATATTGTTTGAGCCTCCATTTCTTCTCAGCCTAATCAATGCCTACTTTTCTTCTCAACTCAAACATCACTTCTTCAAAAAGTCTGTTTTGATCTCCCTGATGTGGTTGACCTCTTATAAAGTATCTCATAACACTGAGTATTTCCAATAGCACCTTATTAATGCATTCATTCAATAAATATTTACTGAGCACCTACCATGTGTCAGGTTCTGTTCTAGGTACTAGGGATACATCATTGAACAGAACAGGCACAGTCTTTTATGAAGCTGCCATTCTAGGATGGGAAACAGACAATAAACAAACAAATAAATATAGATGTCATCGGATGATAAGGACTCTAAACAAATCAGGGAAGTAGGAACAAAGACAGGGAAGGGGTGAGATTTTCAGTTTTCCATTTGTTTGTGTAGTTAGATTAATATTTGCATTCCCCACTGCATTCCCCATTGCAACTCCAAGAGGGCTGGGTTTGATCACTCCCTTCAGGCACATATGAGATAGTGCCTGTCTCATAGTAGATGGCTAATAAAAATGATTGAATAATTCTCATTCGAATGAACAGCGATTTGTACAGAATGAAAAGCAGCACTGTTGGATTGCCTTATGTAAGTAGATTGTATTGAATTTTTTAAGTGGTATTTGAAAATGAACAGCATGTCTCACTTCAAAGCAACTTAACTTTTTAAATCCTTGTGTTTGAATGTAACATAGGGATCTTCTTAGAAAATTTCAGATACTGAATACTTTGAATTCCTTTCATTCTTAGATGAAAAGCAAATCCTGAAAACATTCTGTGCTTTCTTAATTGTTATACTGGTAAATGATTTTCAAGTTGAAAGTCAAAAAAGCAATTAAATGAGTGAATTCTGCTGTTACCAAATATAAGCCAGTTAAAACATGGACCTGCTTAACCATTTGATCTTTACTTTTGGAAAGGATATAACTCTCCCCAAAGATGGACATGGTTCTAAATAAAGTCTGTATGCTTTTGCTTGAGCTTTTTAGCTATTTCCAGGAAACAAGAATAGCTACAGTTCCAAGAGGTTTATTTTTCTTCTCTGTAAAGACAGTCAGCATTTTTGGAAAATAGAGATTTCGCCTGCTAAGGATTTCTTCATAAGGCAAACCACTGCTCTGGTATTTCTGCTTTATTCCTCAATTAGAAGGAAAGCTAAAATACTGAAATGAGGCCATGGTAATAGGATAGTGAGTAAAAACAATGAATGCAAACAGGACTTTTTAAGTCACATTTAATTTTAAAAGTACTGTATCTGTCTACAATGATTATTCTAAATTGTTTCGTGAGTCTACTCTATAACATGTTTTCTCTTCATTTTCACATTTTCTAAAGAAACTTTTGGAACTGAATTATTCTGTAGGAATTCCTCCAGAAAATGAAGAGAGAGAAGCTTCAAGAAGGCAGAAAACTGAACTAAAAGCAGAATTCTAGTGGGATGGATATGAGGGTGGGTGTGGGATGAGGATGCATAAATTTACGTCCATTTGGTAAGAAATGCAAAATAAGCAAAAGCACAATGAGTGTGCTTTGGAAAATTTTCCGAGAACAGACAAGGAGAGATACCAGTTGAACCATAGAACTTTACTGACATCTAGTGCACACAAAATGTCATCTTCTATGAAATGAAACACTCTCTATTGTTAACACACATGAAAAAATAAAAAAATTACATATCAATAGAGGTCAAGGGAAACCACAGCAATTAAAAATCCTTCAGTGAAGGGCTTCCTTACATAACATCTTACGTGAGTCCCTCTACAATAACCCTATAAGCAAAGCAGATAAGTGATTATTAAACTCATTTTACAGATGGAGAAACAGGCTTGGAGAAAGAGGTTAAGTGCTTTTTTTAAGATGACTGTCCTAGTAAGGGACAACACCAGGACAAAAACAAGACTTCTTTCAACCTAGACCTCTCTCCTGTAAATCTCCTCTGTCTACAGCAACAGTTCTGCCTTCCCAACTTCAGAGAACACTGAAAGTCTTCTTCCAAAAGTGGATAAGCATGTTACTCTTCATTTGGCAGAAGAAGAGAGAGGGGCACAGTCTTATCTCAGTCCCATGGAAATTAGAGTTGAGTATCCTCTCTGGATTTATGCTACCCCGGCCTTTAGAACCACAAATTAGAAAAATCCAACTCTATAGCAAAAATGGTAGTTGGAAATGAAAACGGAAGGTAAAAGCCCCAAGCTTGGAAGGAATTACAAAGTACCTAATATCTCTTTCCCCCCTTTTTAAACAAAGAGAAGAATAACTACACACACACACACACACACACACACACACACACACACACGTGTGCAGGTAGGGTTGGGGATGGGGAGGGAGAGAAAGAGATCTCAAAAGATGTCTTAGGGTTTTTCCTCAATATATTTTACACTACTGGCAGATATCAAGCGTCTAATTTTAAGTTTGTCCACTTAACAGCAAAAAAGAAAAAGAAAAAAGAAAGAAACAAACGAAAACACTCAGGAGGCCAAATAAATAGAAATAAACTGTAAAGAAATTACAAAGAGAATAACTGCAGGGAGACAGACATCTTTACATATAAGAAGTAAAGGTGACTTTACTGGAGAAAACATTTGCTTTCATTTGGGTTTCAAAAAAGATTTATTCGGGGATAACCGATGCCCTAATTCAGATTTCTGAACTTACTTCAATCTTTCAAAAGGCTTTTTACAATTTTAAGGTCTTATAGCTGAAGTACTATAAAGTCAACTTATTTTGAATAAAAGTTGATAACTATCCACTAAAAAGTAAATTCATGTAAACAGACTAAAATGCTTGAGGGGAGATATAACTTTATTTATCTAGGAGAATAATGATTTGCTTAATGGACTTTATGAGAGCATTCTCAGTGTTGAAAGAGTCATTGCCTGTGTCTTCGTATATTTTAAAAAACACAATCTCAATTCCTTTAACAGTAGTTTAGAGAGCAAGAAAAAAGAGCAGACATTTGCTCTTCATCTGACCTAATCAACATTAAACTTTCTGAAGAAAAGTTAAAGATTTTTAAATAACTCTTTATGAAATTCGATCATTTTGTGTTGAGTTGGTTAGAAAAAATGTCCAAAAGAACGCTCTAGAAAATTTTAAATTAGATGGCTGGGATGGGGGAGGGGGTATTCAGAATTTAAAGATTTTCCCAGGCATTTAGTTTTAAGATTTGACCCATTAAGATATGCTCTCATTGGAATCCTAAAAACAAGAAATGTTTTAATTCAGAAAAAATGATGGTTATTTGCAGAAACAGTATAATTATTTGCTCAACCAAAAATTACTATAATTTTCTGAAACTCACATCCAGCTCAGGATTTCATTTTCATATCTGTTTCCTTCAATGTAGAAAATGAACATATTGGAAGCTGCTGAGCGATTTATTAAGATGTTTTTACCTGAGCAAGAAACAATTGAAAATTGGTTATCTACCAATTTTGTGTTTTCTTTGAATTCATGTTTTGTGCCCATGGAATTTTGAACACAATGAGCAAAGAGATGATTATTCACTATTGAAATTAACACAGCAATTGCTATTGCTGTGTTAATTTCAATAGTGAATAAGTCGACCCAGGTCATTCTAGCTTAAACAACCACCTGGTTTGGTTGTCCTCTACACTGACTGGACTAATCTAATACTATACTTCTTCTGAAAGGGTATAATAGTCAAAAACCTAGATATAGAAATAGGAAAGAATTTATGAGAACCTGGCATGAATTTTCAGTCTCAAGAAACAGGTGAAAGTTCTTGTGCTCAGGAAATTGCATATAATGGGAGTTGCAAATTTAAATATCTTTAGGAGCCAGACAGATGACATGAAGGAGTGATGGTGGTAGGGGTAAAAATGAGGGATGGTGAAGAACATCACAAACTGTACAGCACATGCCCTGTCCCAAAAGGCATCATTTACTACCCACCTCCAGTCAATTGTGAGAAGTAATAACATGGGGAGAAATCAGGAATCTGGAGTTTTCATTGAAATCTCCCAATTTTAAAAATATTGGCTAGTGATTCAACCTGAAAATTCAGAATGGACCAAACAAGAATTTCTATAGATGGCATTCAACTCATGAGTCACCAGTTTATGATATCTGACATGTAACACCTGGGCTGCATCAATTTTACATTTTTTCCGGATATATGAATGTGTGAGCTTATGTACCTGTGTGTGTACAGACACAGATCTACATATCTTAGACCTTTCTACATATCCAAAGATGAGTCAGATTGACAAATTAAAACAACAACCCCCTCAACCCCCGAGGGAAAAAACATCAGTCTGCTTGATTGATCCCCTTCAGCTGTGTGATGGACAATGTCAGGCGCCTGAAGCACTGGTGGGGCCAACAGAGTCACTCTCCATCAGATCCCCTCTCCTCTCTATACTTCTTGAGCCATACTCCCATCTTCCACCTTTGCTGTGCTTTTGTGTCCTGCAGGCAGTTTCTGCAACTCTTCTTTGCGGGACTTCTTAGGCTAACTTGAGCCACTTTGAGAACAAGTGCAGAGAACCAGAGGTACATCCCCATAGGGCAGGCAGCCCTTAACTTTCAGCCATGGGAGTATGAAAGCCCAGCTCCCCTGCCTTTGACTGGGGAAACTTTGAACTGTACTTACACCCCAGAGCTCCCCTGTAGGGTTAGGCTGATTCTCCCTTCTGTAGGACTCTGTCCCCATCAGACCCTCGTTTGGCCTTCTCTTCTTCCCTTCTGCTCCCCTGCTTCTTATTGGTCCCCCTTGGGAGCAAGTACTTCCTTAAGAAATCAATTACACATAAATCCTCATCTCAGAATTCTGCTGAATTCAACCTAAGACCACCAGATTTCACTGTGCTTTAATTTCCTGTTCCTTAATATGAGGACAATATTACCTACCTTGTACAGTAGTTATGATGATTTGATGAGTTAGCATATATAAAGAGCTCAGAACAATCTCCAGCAATCACTAAGTGTTAGCTAAATTATTCTGTTGCGACATTAAGAGAATGCAAGTAAAAATGAAACCATCATATCTTTCAGCCAAGTTCTGTTTTCTGATGGAAGCACATATTGATTCAAACTTTGGAGATATATCTATATATCCTTTTCGTTCTTCAAGATTTACACATGACTACGTGGCATAGCTCTGGAATGAAGCAGGACCCCAATAACAAACCCAACTTAAGCACATGAATGGTGAGTGCGAATGGCAAAACCACCAGACCATGGCGTGGGACATTTCAAACACCTCCGACATCCTAATGAAGCATCACAATTGATTCAGCTGTAGCCCATCTGTCAAATGAACAGGCCATAATAAGCTTAACTCTGATGGTCCATTTGTTTTTTCCATATTGACGTGGCCTAAGCTTCCTGTCTTTCCTACAGAAACAAGCATCTCTTTCCAAATTTTTTCATTGTTGTCAACAGCACCATCATCTTTCTAATCCCTCAAGATTATAAGCTTAGGATAGTTTATTTCCAACTTCATTCCCCCAAACCAATCTATCATCACGTTTTTGCTTTTTTCACAAGGCCCAGCAGATCTTTTTCTTTCTGAAGTTTCCACTGTAATTCATATAAGCCGTAATATGTCACATTTTGGGATTCCCACTGTTGACTTGTTCTCATACCTTTTTATCTTTTCTGTCTTCAAGTCATTGTCAATATAGCTGATAGAATACTCTTCAAAACTTTTTATGATTTCTCACCATAGCCGAAGAGCACGTGTAAGTTGTTCAAATTATTTAACATGCAAATATATAGCGCTATCTATGTGCCAGGAACTGTTGCAAGTGCTTTATGAATATTAACAACCCTCTGAGGAGAGCACCATTATTATTGCCCAGGTTTTATAGTTGAGGAAAACAAGATATAGATAAGTTGCCTAAGGTTATAAAGCTGGTAAGTGTCAGAGCCAGGAATCAAAGCCACAGCAGTCTGGCTCCAGGGTCTGTACACACACTGACAATACTACAACACTAACATTGCCTCTCAGTCAATGTCGGCCGTGACCATCGTCAATCTTCACCATTATCTTCTCCCAAACCCTCAACTCCAAGGTAGTCCCATTTCTAAGTTTCTGTGAGTCATTCTGTAGGCAGAATCAAACAAGAAAAATTCTGTGAATGGTGAGAAGATGGCTTGTTTGGGTGATTCAAATAGGAAAATCAGAAAATAACACTGGAGTGGGGGTAAGTGATCTCTTTGTGAAGGATCAGGCTATGATTATAAATTGATCTGCTAATGAACACCCAAACCAGTGAACGTATCTATAACTGGCCTTTGAATGTTAATAATCTCGGTTTTTACAGCTCTCACCTTGAGAAATGTTCTTAGGGACCTTGGCAAGAAGCAATTTTATGGCCCCATTAAGTCTTTTTCCCTGTGGATCAGGCACCAACCTCAGGAAGAGTCTACGTGTAACTTTCTTATATTCTCTTATACTCTTCTGAGTTCCTTAAAACCCCAAGACTTTTCCTCAGTGGTTGGAGTGGGGATTATCTATCTTTGTTTGAGGGTATTAATTCCAATTTCCAATGCCATCTCTTCAATACTTTTCCAGGAAGCCTAAATGGCCCTCATACAAATAAGACCTTGATGGCCTGCCCAATGTCACAAAGACCCCATGAGTGATGTGTACATTAGATTACACTTAAGAATCTATTACACTTAAATTATACTTTTTAGCTCAAAGACTTTGAGAATTATAAATAACTCTTCCGTATTACCACACTGGTGTGTATTTCATATTCAGAAGTCCTATTCAAATTCTTATTTACCTTCAAACAAACTAAATTTCGCTGTGGTTATAGAGTTTTAGTAATTTTCTAATCTTTGCCATAATTCTCCCCCAATTAATTTTCAAAGTAATTGCTTAAATGATAATTAACATCTTCCTTGGAAATACATTAATATTTGCTGAATCTTTTAATCAAATAGAATTACTAAGAGTGGTTTTAGTAAATAATTACTAGATGAAGTGCCAAAAATCAACAATATAAGATGTTCCAAAAGATTTGCAATATAACTATTAAACTAAAGAAAATAAGTGAAAGACTTCAAAAATATGGTGTTCTGTCACCATCTGAAGTGGCTTAAGATAGTAAAATAGAAAAACGATACTATAGAATACATTTACTATATTTCTTCAAACTAACTCAATTAAAAACAATCACACAGTGGGAATAGATTGTGGTTATTTGGTTGACCCTTACCAAACATAAGCTTTTAAATTATAGTTTTTACTTTGAATCCAAAGGAAGGCAACAAAAAACAGTGAGACATTAATTTCTTTAAAATATTCCCTTGGGGGAACATAGCAACAATTTAATTCCATTGTAACTAAGATGTAATATTAAAATTGTTCCTCCAACTAGATCAAACACGATGCATGACAGAGTCATCAACAACAAACGAGTTGCTGGTATAAGATCAAATTCACTTGGCCAAAATTCTTGGAAGTTTTAAATATTTCATAGAATACTGTCCCATGATTTAAAAAAAAGGTAGAGAGTTTTTCATCATATATAAAGTTCTGCTTCTGGCTGGGATCTTAATTTTAACCATCAGACATGATCCACCTGACCCAAGGTGTCTATCTTAAGTCATTCCTGGAGGGGATCTTCAACAAAAGATTAGTTAAGAATGCCAAAACCCATTTTAAAATATCAATACTTCATAAAGCTTGCCATACATTAATTTGGGCATCAATGATCATTATTTAATCATCAATTTACAGCAAAGCTCATTTTAAATGGAGTGTGATTTACATTATTAAAACATAGACAAATGTAGAAAATTAGTAAGAAAAAATTAAGGGTAGGAAAATATTTAAAGCCGGGCAACGTTAGTACGTTAAAATATAACGTACAGTTATTCAGAAATAGTTAACAAAATTGTCTCTGAGCTTCCTAGAAGCCACAGCAAAAGGAAAAATATCTTAATATATAAAATTGACAGACTCCATAAACAGAAACATAGACCATATTTCTTTTCAGCGGAAACCCAGTCTCTTAGTACTAAGACCTAAAAGGAATTTCTTTCATAATTCCTCATAAAGGAAGTCTGACAAAATTTGATTTTCTTTGTAAAATCTTCCTTAACAGTCCAGGACACGTGCTCTTTTTTTCCAAATTCTTAACATGTTTATTTGTCTTTTATTCAAAATTTGTATTGAGTACACAACATTTGTGTCAGAGGCTGGCACACACAATTTTTGAGTAGAGCAAACCCAAGCTTCCTATGGAATTTATAGTCTGGTGAGCCAGAGAGAGATGAATTTTTCAAAAATCACAACAAAAATATAATTACAATATATATCTATGATACAATATATAAATATATGTCATTACAAACTATGATTGGTGCTGTAAAGGAAAACTACAAGATACTATGAAGACAAAAAAACGAGGCTTGATCTACTGTAAGAAGTCAGGGAAGGTATCCCTAAGGAAATGAATGAGATTTGCACCTAGAACTGCTAAAGAAGTACTATCTTATTTAATAGTAGATCATGGTGGTTTTTTTTTTCTATTGTTTAAGGGAGAGGGAATCTGGTCTTGTTTTCTAAATTTCCCTTGTGGGTGCTGAGCTCCTCAAAGCATAAATCATAACTCTTCCTTCTGTATCCCCCATCCCAATCGACCATGTCAGGGGCATTGCAGTACCCAAGTCAACTGCAGTTGGAAGAGAATAGAATATTTTTAAACAATACTGCCACCACCACCAAAGCACTCTGCAAAAAATTATAGCTCCTTTAGTTTCAACTCTTAGTACTTTGAACTAACAAATGTTTTAATTAACAGGAAATTCAAATTCATCTTCCAAGCACTTTATTATTATTACAAGTTTTGGGGAGAGGGGGATTGGAGTTCCCCTGGAGAGAAATATAAGCTAGAGAGCTGGAAAAACCCATGCTTTGTTACAAACTGGGAATTTCTCTTCACATGCTGTTTTTCTTCTGCTCACAGTAACTGATATTTTAATATTCCCTCTGCAGCAACGAACCAAGCAGCACCTGCAGACCTGTTCTCTTGTTCCTACCATAACAAATGGTTAATTATTCACAAATACAACCAAATTGTTTTAACATGTCACTGAGATCACTCAACCAGTCTCGGTTTCTCTTCCCATCTCTCCTTTTTTCCATACTTCTTATCTTCCTTCCCTCTCTTCTCTTTCTTTCCTGTCACCCTTACACTCATCTCTTCCCCTTTCTAACCCTATTAACTCCCCTTCTCGGGATGTAAAAATAAAACTCTATAATCAGATATCACATAATGACTCAAAACCTCTTTAAATCAGAGATTATGTGCTTGGTGACTTCACCCCTAGACGGGGTTTTTCCTGCCAGGAGCTGCAGGAGGGTACCTGCATGTCTGTAGCGGGCAGGTAAGCTGTCGGCGAGCAAAGAAGGACTGGCAGAACAAAAGAGAACTGATATCCCTATCCCACACGGGGGGGTAGCAAATAGCAAGGGAAGATATATATATATATATATATATATAATGAAACCAATGGAAACAGGCAGAGACCGAGGCTGGAACCCAAAGAGAAGGCCCTCCGTGAGGAATGGGCAAGGTATAGTGAGAGAGGTTGGCTTAGAAAGCAATTTAGAGGAATTCCCGGGCTGAGGACATAAAGGCGAGAGCTATCTTGGCTGAGTCTGGAAGGAAGGAAGTGCTAAGGAGAGTCCTTTGCCTGTCCAGACAACTTTTTTTTCCCAGCTTTATTGAGATGCAATTGAAACATAACATTATGAAAGTTTAAGGTGTACAATGTGTTGATCGATGCACTTATATATTACGAAATGATTACCCCCATAGCTCTAGCTAACATCTCCATCATGTCACATAACTACTGCTGTGAAAAGATGGTAGAGTGTGGGGTTTAACTGTAGAGCTCTAGATTAGGAGCACTGAAATTTGAATCCTGACCATGCTTTTTAAGCTACATGACTTTGGGCAAGTGATTTACTTTCTCTGAACCTTGTTGCCTAATTTATAAAATGGGGAGAATAATATGAACCTACGGTTGTAGTTGTCCAAGAAGTGGCAGCTCTTATTATTTTTTCTTCTATTATTACTTTTATAACAGTGTCTAAAATGTAATAGGTTCCAGGCACACACCTAGCTGGTTTATCAAAGTGAACCACAGGACTCGTTGGAAATGTTGGACAAACACATTCAGCTCAGCTTTTCTTTCTTTTGGCTGGTTTTGAATTTGGAAGAATATAGTCCCCTAGAAATTCTGGCAGTCATCTTACTATTAAAAGATATTATAAGAAAGCCTGTTTGAGAGTCACTCTAGAGAGATAGAGCAGAGCCGAGAGGTGAAAAGCAAGTCAGATCCTGGGGCTACCATTTGTGCCTCTAAAGCCAGTGGTCTTTCTTGCCACATCCATATCCACATGACTTGAACTAATATGCTCTCACTGGTTTATTTATTTCCATTCTTATTATCTCTTGCTTAGCCCAGTTTGAGTTGGGTTCTTTATCACTGAGATTTTGTTGTCGTTTTTCTTGTGGAAGGGCTATATTTGAAAAAATGAATAATTGGGAAAGTTTTTCTCACAGAACAAAGTGAAACCAATCAGCACAGACACTGAACAACTTCTTTCACATACTACAAACATTGGCTGGACATTAAAGAGCTTGCTTTAGCCTTGACGGTCTCCATGTGGCCACAGAGCACTGTCCTGTGCTTATTTTCCTGGATGTCCTTCTATCGTATAATCAGATTTGCTTCATTCTGTGAGAGTTACAACCTGCCAATGGAAACATCGGCATCCTTTTCCCTAAAGCCAGCAAGATATGCTATGGAAAGGAAAACAGGCCTCTTGACCTGCACTAGATGCAACCTTGATTTCAAGCAGCCAGCAGCCGAGAAGCTGGACCTCTGTGTTGATGGTCTGTGGGCCAAGATCACATTTCTGATTACATGGATTTTTATCCGTTAGTATGGCAAGAAAGACAACTGCATGTAATCTGCACTCTTTATGAACCTGACAATGTGACTGTTAGGGCCACCTATGCCAATTTGGATGACTAAAGCAAATGAGAAGAAGTCTTAAATAAACAAAGCAGAGTTATCAAAATATTAGGATGGTCAGATCCCATCTGGAATAAAGTGTTGAATTTTGGAGGCCGTATTTTAAATGAATACCCTAAAGTTGTGTCCCAAGGATAGCAACAAAATGAAGAAGATAAAGATGATTTACGGAACACAGCACATAGACATGTCAGGTACTAAATAAAGAGCTAAGAACACTTTACAAGCATCACCCCATGGAATGTTCACCGCAGTCCCTTTAAGAGAGCTAATGTGGTCCCCCTGTGACAGATGAAAACGCATATGCTGGAAAACTATAAGTAACTTTTCTAAAGTCACAAATAAAAAGCTATGAAGATGGGTTACAACCTCAGGTCTGTTTCATTCCAAAATCTCTTCTCTTTACAATCAGAAATTTGGAACATGACTTTTCAGAAGGGGCTGGAAGCAATAGAGAATGGTTGAGATGGAAAAAAACTGACAAAGACAAGATATGGCATTTATTTTCATTGTAAGAAAAACATTTTTGTTCTATTTAGCTATAGACCTTGATTCTAGGATGCAAACTTCTTGGAAGCAGATTTGACTTAATGTATGCAGAATTCTTCAACAGCCAGAGCTGACTCATAGAAAAATAGGCAGACTTAAGCAAGTTCTCAATATCCCACACATTCAAGCAGTGGCCCAATATTCTTCTGACAAAGATGTGATAGGGGAACCCCTGAATTAGGTGATGGCCAGACCATTATTTCTAAGATCCTGTCAATACCACGATTATATAGTCCTAAATCAGCATTTGCACTGAGTGTTATTAAGTCACTGATACACACAAAACAGGCCAAATCTTGTGTAGGGCAGTGTCTAAATGAGGACTCTTTTGACCTCAGTGATAAAGAACCTAACTCGAACTAGCCTAAGCAAGAGATAATAAGAATGGAAATAAATAAACCAGTGAGAACATAGTGGCCCAAGCAACCGGAAAGTCATGTGGATGTGGATGTGGCAAGAAAGACCACTGGCTCTCGGGGCACAAATGGTAGCCCCAGGATCTGACTCTCTCTAGAGTGACTCTCAAACAGGCTTTCTTATAATATCTTTTAATAGTAAGATGACTGCCAGAATTTCTAGAAGATACTTCCTTCCAAGTTCAAAACCAGCCAAAAGAAAGAAAAGCTGAGCTGAATGTGTCCAACATTTCCAATGAGTCCTGTGGTTCACTTTGCTAAACTGATTACAGTTAGGTGTGTGCCTGGAACTTATTACTATGTCCAGAAAAATGAGATGGTCTGATTGGCTTGGGCAAGGCCACATGTTAAATTTCCAAGAGCCCCACCCACACCACGTGGACAGAAGAGGGGAAGGAGTGGTTCTTTTTATTCATTCAATGAACATTACTGAGGACCTACTATGTGAATAGAGCATTGTGCTACATGCTCCTAAGCATACAAAAATGACTAAAAAAATCAAAGCTGTTGTGTATGACAACTGAAGACAGGAAATTCATTTGTACTGGTGGACATTTAGGAAGTGGCTTATAATCATCATTCTACCTTTGTGTAGGAAATCTTGTTTCATATATTATAAAATCTGAGGAACCTCTCACTAATTGTCAACCAGGGCAATTTTACTCTCCAATCCTCACCCCGCTGGGGAACACTTGACAATGTCTGGGGACATCTTCGGTTGTCACAACCAGAGGAATGCTCCTTACATCTGGTGGGTAGAGGCCAGGGTGCTGGTAAACATCTTACAATACACAGGACAACCTCTCACAACAAAGAATTATCCAGCCCAAAATGTCAGTAGTGCTAAGGTTGAGAAACCCTGCTGTAATGGAAAGCACATAAACATACCTCTACAATGTCCAAAATCTCCCAGTTATAAGTAAAACGCTACGGTACTATAATAACCAATAGCACTACAGTATAGCTCTAAGAAGGGAACTAAATGCCACATGCATGTTGGAATAAAGAGTAGTACCAGACCTGGGTTCTGTTTTATCCAAAGGCAGCACTAATAATTGCTGACAAGTGGTTGACCATCCTAATTAAACCATCCCCAGCCAGAACTCACACCACATTGCCTTCCAACTTCCAGGCTGATCACCCAACAATTAGTAATCCAGAATCGCTAGGAAGTCATACCTGCTAGAAACTAGCTGGATAGCTAATGAATTACACAGGGTTTCTGTCAAACACACATCTTTAATTGGTCAAGAGAACTAACTTCATTTCAAAACTATTTGCTTGCATCTCAGATGGGTGTTCCAGATGTCAAGGATAGAATCCTGTTGATGGTCCCGAAACCGTGCCAAAAATATTTGCTAGAAGAGCTCCAAGGAATTGACTTCACACCCGTTGCAGTTGGCTAGAGTCAGCCAGTGGTAGTGGTAGAATTATTATCGAATTTGTGCAACACAGCCAGACCTCACAGCCCAGAAACGTCAGCAGCCCACAGAGAAACTCTGTCAATATTACTTTAGCAAGTTTGAAGCAGACTGGCAGACTGAAGGACAGAACATAAAAGAATGTGACTGAAACTATATTATTTCAAACCAATAGAGTCGTCTTCTGCCTTCCTGCCTCATTTTGAATGTGTAAAACCATGCCATAATAAACTAACCCATTAATAGTCAAATAGCATCACTTTTAGGTACATCTATCAAAACCCCCAACATAATCATTTTATTTAGCTAGTTTTGTCAAGAGGGAAACAAAATCAACAGTTTGACTAAATTAGCATTGATTTTACTTAATCTTGATTTTACATTTGAACCACTGTGGAGCTTTTATAAATCCTAGTGCCCAAACCACTCCCTAGATGAATTATATAAAAATCTCTGGAGGCAAAATTCAGGAATCAGCACTTTTAAAACTCTTCTGGTGATTCTAAAGTGTTCCTGCCTACACATCCATACTTCACACTTCATAATCTGGCTATCACAAATGACTTAAAGAAGCTTAGATTGAGCATGACCTGAGCCTTACCACCAATGGCAGAAAAAGGAAGGAAGGAAGGAAGGAAGGAAGGAAGGAAGGAAGGAAGGAAGGAAGGAAGGGGAGGAGGGAGGGAGGGAGGGAGGGAGGGAGGGAGGGAGGAGGGAGGGAGGGAGGAGTGGGGAGGGAGGGAAGGGAAGGAGGCGGGAGGAAGAGAGGAAGGAAGGGAAATTCACTTTGGACCATCACCATAGGGTCATTATACTCGGAATTTTGGTTTCATTTATGGTTTCATAACTTTTTGATTATTAACAATAAAAAAAAGTAACTGTTTGGTTCTCTTGTGCAGCAATAACTCTGCAATGTAAAAGTGGTTTCCTATAGTTTATGCAATTGGAAAAGAAAATCATAAACATTGCAGGCCAGAGAGTATGGCCAATGCTGAAATAGATCATTTTCTGGCGTTACTACTTGTTTGCTCGTGTTGAAGTAGAAATATTTAGGGACAGGCAACTGCATGGTGATAGGGGATAGAGGAGAGACTTCTCAATTTTATGTTAGTTAATTTAGGGGAGCACTGATGACTTCCAACATTTATGTTAGCCTTGAAAAGAGACTACGGCTCTTTTGCAAACGCTTGGCCTCTCTTGGGTCATTACAGCTGAGAGATGCCACCCATCTCCCTAAACTCAGATTTTTAAAAACAATGGGACGTAAACAGATGGGATGAACTTTTTTCCTCCCTGGTCCTGGAGAGTTCTCTAGCACTTAGCCTCTCTTCAGGACCCAAAACTACCCTTAAAAACTTCATAAATTCTGCCTGAGAGTTATGTTTCTCCAACTCTAGGTTTCTAACACTGTTTCCTGAAATTGATGACCAGCTGGAAGGAATATATGTTTGGAATCTGCATACATGCCAGCCGTATATCCATCTCAGGCGTACGTTCCCTTTTTCCTGGGAGTGGTATGTTTTTCACAGCCTCTGATATGATCTCATCATAAAAGGTCATCACTAAATTACTCGCTGTCATTTCCAGTGGAGACAGGAATGTTTGATACCGCTTCAGGCACTGAGGGGAAGTGGATGGCAGGGCAGATGCAGAGACAGTGTGAGGCAGAGAGTCTGCTCAGCTGAGGCCTCACATCCACAGTGGGGCTCATATGTACACTCTTAGCATTAGCTCCCAATCATGGAATTTACAGAATCACGAAGATAAATAGGCAGCATTCAAAGAAGATGTTCATTACGTCAGTGTAATGTATACCCCATTAGCTGTCTATGGTTCTTCTAATATACTATGAATTAATATTTTTATAAGTCCTGAATTTCTTGTGAATAACATCATTATATTGCATTGTTCCTTCAGGGGTTAAAAGTGCTAATATATTAAATGTAAACATTTAAAATATACTACAATTTTTAAAAACATGTTTTGATATGTCTTTTTTTTTTAATGAACCCAAAACTATGGAAGTGGTCAAGGTCTCTCTCAGGTCCTGGGAGGCCATGGTAAAAGGGTCTGTGTAAAGAGATGGCCAGCAGAATCCCCATGAGAGAGAGAGGTATTCATTATGGCCTCTGCTCTCTGATGCAGCTTAGCTGAGGGGGTTGGGGGTTGTAGCTCTTTGATCTCCCACTTGCTGACAGAGCCACATTTGGCTCTCCATGGAGCTGGCATAAGGCAGAGACCAGATCCCCTATGAGTGGTTACTGCCCAACAGAATGCAGACAGATGGGCTTGCTGGGGAAGGAGGTGCCCCCAGCAGAGATGACTGCTGGAATAACTCTCTACTCATGGGCTGCTGTTTCACACCTTCCCTGGTGAGCAGCCAGAGGTTGAGTTCCAAGCATACACATGAAAATCCCTTGGTCTCACTGGTGAGCATTCAGAAGTGCCAAATTCTGAGAAGCTGGACATGCTCTAGACCTTGAGTCAAAGACTTTTAAACATGTATCTATGGGTTCATTCTCAGATGATAATTGTACAGTGGAAAATTATTTTTAATGTCTCAGCACCGTGGTTAGAGGTTTTATTGCTGATAGGAAGGGCAGATGTAGGTAGTTAGGTTAACTAATGAAAAATAGCCAGTTCTAACTTAGTTATAATAATGGAGCCAAGGATGATGTATTAGTTTCCTATTGCAGCTGTGACGGATTACCACAAACTTAACGTCTTAAAGAAACACAAATTATTATGTTACCCTTCTGGAGGTCAGAATTCCAAAACGGGTCTCATTAGGCTAAAATTAAGGTGTCGGCAGGGTTGCATCCCTTCAGAGACTCTAGGGGAGAATATGTTTCCTTATCTTTCCCAGTTTCTAGACGCTGCCCACAATCCTTGGCTTGTGGTCCCCTTCCTCCATCCTCAAAGCCAGCAACAGCAAGGCGAGTCCTTCTTACACTGCATCTCACTGGTTCTGTCTTCCGATTCCCTCTTCTACATTTAAGGACCCTTGTGATTACATTGGACCCACTGAATCCAGATAACTCCTGTTAATCTACCTATTGTAAAGTCAGCTAATTAGCAACCTTAATTTCATCTGCAACTTTAATTCTCCCCTTGCCATGTAACCTAACATATTCATAGGACCCAGGGATTAAGAGGTAAACATCTTTGAGCGGCCATTATTCTGCCTACCACAGAGGGCATGTATAAATTACAATAGGAGATCAAGCAGTCTTTTTTTAACAGACATTTATTGAATACTAGTTTGCACTAGGGATATAAACAATAGACATGAGCAAAGAAGGCAGTGTGATAAGTAACACCATGGATGTCTTTGCAAAGGAAAAGGAATAGCTTACTCAGCTTGGGTGGGACAGGGAAGTATTTACATTGAAGATTCTGTTTATCTAAGAATCTCACTTATTTCCACCATTTTCCTGACAGGCAGAAAAGGCAATAGTATTTATAGTAATAGCAACTGTTCATTGAGTGTTTTCTCTTTACCAGGTGCAGTACTAAGTGTTCTACATACATTAACTCATTTCATCCCATCAACATCCTGAGATATAATTATTATTTCCACTTTACTAATAAATACAGTTGACCCTTGAACGAAGTGGTGGTTAGGGGTACCAATCACTCACCCCTTAACCCTGCCAGTTGAAAATCTGCATATAACTTTTGACTCCTCAAAAACTTAATACTAATAGCCTACTATTGACTGGAAGTCTTGATGATAAACATAAACAGTTGATTACCACATATTTTGTATGTTGTATGTATTATGTACTGTATTCTTACAATAAAGTAAGCATAGAGAAAAGTAAATGTTATTAAGAAAATCACAAGGAAGAGAACATACATTTACTGTACTTTATTTATTTATTGAAAAAAAATTATGCATATAAGTGGACCCACACAGTTCGAATCTATGTTATTCAAGGGTCAACTGTACATAGAAACTCAAAGACATAAACTTGATTATGGTCACCTAATCAGAAAGCAGCATTCTAGTCTGTCTAGCTTCAAAGCCTGTGCTTAGGAATGAAAGACAAGAAGACAAAATATGGTGCAGTACAGTAGTTCTCAAACTTTAGTGTGCATCAGAATCACCTGGAGGGCTTGTTAAAATCCAGATGTTCTGAGTCAATGTGTCTGGGGCCCCAGCATTTGCATTTCTAACAAGTTCCAGGCGATGTTGGTCTTGCTTCAAGAGTCACTGGCATAGTACATTCAGTACAGCATTGCAGTCAGATCTGGCTATGAATCTGGCTGTGTGACATTGAACAAATTCTTAATTTCTGAAAAATGGCAATAATTCCTATCTCATTAGTTGTTGTAAGGATTTTAGATGAGGTAATACATGCAAAGCACCAAGCAAAATACAGATCTCTAGTAAACTTTGGTTTCCTTTCTTCACACTGGACAGAGAGGATGAAAGTCAGGAGAAATCCTTTCTGGAGGGCTGCCATGGGCTCTGAGCTCCTAGGCTTGAGTCAGGAACAGTCCTAGGTAAGTTAGGTCTAGAACTAAGCTGTGGCTATGATAGAAGGATATAATCTTCTTATTCTTTCAGCACATCAGCTGTGTCAAACTTTGACCTTTACCCTCAATAATCATGGGAGTAACAAGACAGTGGTTCACAAAAACTTCACCACAGAACTGCATTATTATGTGATCATGGACACAGGCCTCCCAGAAACCGGGAAAACAGCTCATCTTAGGAGAGCCATACTAAGGCCAACAGCTCTATTCTCCTGGAACTTCTTCTGGTAACAGTGATGGGGAGAAAGCCTTAAAAACATCTGTGGCTTCAAAAATCTGGGTGGTTCGAGAAACAAAAAAAGCTTGAAAAAATGTACTTGAAACAAAACCAGTACCAGCACCTTTTGAATTTGGTGAAAGGTTAGCTTCATTTTTTCCAGAAGGAATCCCATCACTCTGCCAACCTCCTAGTCTGCAAGGTGGAGTTACTCACTGATCACAACCTATTTCTTGTACTTCTGGACATGCCCGGTAGATTACTGTTTTAAGATGCTAAAAATCACCAGAAAGACCCCACAGACTCCAAGAAATGTTTTAGTTGTTAAAATATAACAATGAAATTGGTTTTTTGAATATTTTTAATATTCTCTCCTTTGGACACAAAATATATTCCCAGGAGAGTTAGTTCGATAAAATAAAAAAAGAGACCGATGTCATGATTCATTAGAAAGATAACCCTTCGAGGAGAAAATTGGAGCTTAAAAAAGTAAGTCTGAGTCTATTTCCTAAACACTGCAGACTTGTGTACACTTGCGTATGTACGTGAACATGCACACATGCACACACACGCACATGCACCCGGAAGGGTACTCAGAATTTGTTTGAATCAGGCCTGATAAGATATGCAGACATGGGAATGACTGTCGTGAAGGATAATTTTCTTGTGCTCACAGATTCTTAGAAATAGGAGGCACAGCACACCATACAGGGCCATATGGGGAAGCACCAGGGTTGGTCAGTATGCAGGTGGAGTGAGGAGAAAATGTGGTCAAGGGCAAGAACCTTTATGGTGGTTGTCGTGGGAGGGAACCATAAAGCAGGCTTAGGGTTGGCTAGTTTGAGTAAATTCCGTGCATTCTGGGGCATAGGGCAGTTTCTAGTTGTCTATTACCTGGCCTTGGGTGATTAGGGCAAGTGAATAGTAGCCCAGAGTATGAGAATCCAACAGAGAAATTTGTTGGGGATACGAGCTCTATATTGGTTGGTTTGCATTTGAAAAGTAAGCTCCTGGGCTAGTTAGTGCTACCTCTAAGAATTAGCTAATGCTGGGAGGGGCAGTCTTACCAGGGACAGCAAGGCCCCAAGAAATCAAAGCATCAGAGCAGAGAAAATAAAAGACATGATTAATACACGTAGAAAGCTGGGAAATTTTACAGCACAATTCCACACACCAGGCAGCTGTTTAGTTTTAGGACTGCTTTGTGTTTCTTCTATAGACCCTTGTTGGCAGTTTAGACATAGAAGCGTTTTCCCCCCTGAAAGTGACTGGCTCAGTAGAGGATGTTGTGACCTTGTCTCTGTATCACATGTTGTTTCCATCACCAGTGTAGCGGTGGGAGAGGAAGAGAGATTGGAGTCTTAGCTTTGCAAGGCCTTTTGGGAGCTGCCTCAGCCCTGAGAAAAAAAATGTAAGCCTGATAGGAAAGAAAAAGGCCCTAAAGACTTTGATGAGAATGCTGACAACAGCAATTCCTTGCACCATTGATACAAAAAAAAATTGAAGGGAGTTTGGCAAACACATATTTTCTTAATATCCTCAAGAGCAGCGGTCCCTAAACTTTTTGGCACCAGGGACCTGTTTCGTAGAAGACAATTTTTCCACGGACCGGGGCGGGGTGGGGGTGGGGTGGTTTCAGGATGATTCAAGCACGTTACATTTATTGCGTACTTTATTTCTATTATTATCACATTGTAATAGGTAATGAAATAATTATACAACTCACTCTGCTGCAGAATCAGATGCCACCAGATACAACTGTACAATTGAAGTACATTAACTCACTTGCCACTATAAAGCCTGCCACCAGATGCAGCTTAATTGTCACATGCCACTCACTGATGGGTTTTGATATGTTTGCAATCAATTGGTTTTTTATGGTCTCTGCTAATGTTAATCTGCATTTGCAGCTACTCACCTCGTGCTGTGTGGCCTGGTCCCTAACAGGCCACAGACAGCTACATGTCCGTGGCCCAGGGTTTGGAGACCCCTGCTCAAGAGGCAAATAGCAGGCATGTGAGAGCTTGGTCTTCGTTTTCCAGCACTCATCTTCTTGTCCCTTCCTGGTACCACACTTGATCAACTCCTTCTCCCACCAACACCACCACCAAGGTGGGTGTGCGACCTAGGCTAGGCTGATCCTAGTGTCCCATCTTCCTGGGCACATGGACCTTCACTCAAGCTGAAACAACTCCAGCCCTTCCCTGGAATTGCTCTGCCGGTGACTTCTAGATTCACAGAGCTAGAATAAAATAAAATAATAATAATGACAACTAATATGTGCCAAGTGGTTACTAGGTGCTGGGCATACTGAAAGCTCTTTACGTAGACTCCCTTTTAGTTTGATCTCCATAACCACCCTTTAAGGTAAGTACTATTATTATCCATATTATACGAAAAGGAAACTGAGCCACAAAACAGTTAAGAAATTTGTTCAAGGTCATGACCTCATGAGTGGTAGAGCCAGAATAGTACCTGAGGCAGTCTGACTCTTAAACCTCAGCTCTGAATCATTATTGTCTATTTTCTCTGGAATTGCTGGCAGATTAATTCCCTGCTGTTTGGAGAAGGCTGATATGTGATAGAAGAGAATAAACTGTTTCTCATTAGGAATTGTTTTCAGCTGCATATAAGAGAAAACCCAAATAACGTAGGCTTAAACATATTTAGAGGTTTCTTTTTCTCTTGCATAATACGAAGTGCAGAAGTAGGCAGTCCATGACTAGAATGTAGGCTTTTGATGTCATCAGGGATGCAGGCTCTTTCTATCTTTCTTCTCCTTCATCCTTAATGTATAGTTTCCATCCTCAAGATTGCTTCATCATTCAAGATGGTTCCTGGAATGCCAACTATCAGGTTATGATTTCAGACAGGAAATAGGAAGAAGGGGGGGCAGTTATTAACAGAGCCGACTCTTTAAATGTCACCTTACAATATTTGCTTATATCTCACGGGTCATTCTGGACTGAAGGGAACTGGGAATGCAGTCTTCAAGGTGGTATTCCTAGGGAAGTAGAAGGGAATAGGTAGAAGCTCTTGGTCTCTGCCATAAATGCAGATATGTTCTAACAGGACATTAATGAGCAAGCTTCTATGTGTCCAACTTTCTCTCTCATAGTTGCAAAATTGAGAAAAGACGCCAGTCTTCTGAACCCCAACCCAGGGAATTTGTCATCACAAAAAAAGCTTACCTCCTAAAAGCAGCAGCCAATGTTGAATTTGGCATCCTTTTAACCTCAGGAGAAGCTGGCAAAATTTAGCAGAATCCACTGACATCTCCGTATTATCCTATGGCTCATAGAAAGCCTAATACAGGAGAACTAGCTTGTTAGAAATGAAATGCGCAGCCAGATGATGCCACCTTTCTCCAGGGGGGCTGCCAGAGACAACACTGACTGACATCCAAGGCAAATCATACAAGCTGGCTTTGAAGTTCTGCTGCATGTCCCAACCCACCAAGGACTTAGACCACTAAATCCTTTCCATAAGAACCTAATAATTCAGTTATCAAAAGGCCTCCAGAGCAAACAAGACTGCTTTATTCACAAAGTCAAATAGCCCTTTTAAATAGGCCCTAAAGTTGGACTTCTCTCAAAATTTATGGGAGCAGTGAATTTATATTATTTCATATATCAAATCAAAGTAGACAGTGCTGTAACATTTATAAGACCCTTTCCCTCCTGCGTTACTGTTTCCTCAATATGTACTCGTACATTCACGGCATAGTTAGACTTGACTCATCCTTTAGAAAACATATCAGGAATGTCAGAGGGAGAGCGTTGCTGGTAATTAACCCTAAATATCTCTTTGTCATTATAAGAAGGAAGAAGACACGAATTCTTCACAGATGTGCACACGCCTTACATGCACATTCAGTTGGTGTTCAGGTAGCCCTTACCAGACCCTTCACGACACATAGGCTTTGTTTTTCTGTTTATTTCTTTGTTAGTTTGTTCAGTTTTGCTTCCATGCCTTTGCACGTATTTCCCCCTCTGCCACAAGCACTTTTCTCCACTTTTAGTCTGATGAACTCCTATTCGTCCTTCAAAACTCCACTTAGATGTCACCTCTTCTGAGAATCCTAAATGGTAATTTCCCAGGACTCCTGAAACAAATTCATTGCTTTTACTTCTGTCCCATGAGGTATTTAGCATAATTATCATAATAAAGTCTTATTTATTTGTTTTGATGCCTGTATCCCTGCCTAGACTGAGCTCAGCAGCAAGGACTGTTTCTTATTTATGTCTGTATTCGGTGCTGTTTACATGGCAGATGCTTATGAATGTGGTTGAATCCTAAAGTGAGTAATGAATTGAGTTGGACAGTAGCTCCCATCTTATACCAGTTTCCACTGAGCTTATGACCCCATGTTATTGTCTTCCTCACTCACATACTTTTGGTCTTCAAAAAATTGTGTTAAATCTTACAATGTTCAAGTTGCTTCATTTGCCTGAACAACTGGGTCCCAAATTCTGAAAGCTACAAACTCCAGTGCCAGGAAGTCCGCTTTCCTCTTTGCACCTTGGCTATTTCTACTTAGTTTCTGTAATTCTTCTCTGTATCAGAACCCATTAAAAAGAGAAATATGTCTTCTAACTAAGCAATTACATATAAAAAATTTCATTAAAATTCCTATCGCATCCAGAAAAACAAAGCGGTTATTATTAGATCAGAGAAGTTCTATAAGATATTCTTTATCTCTAAGTCAGATTGGCAACCTCTGAGCTGTGCTGGGGCCTGTGGACTGTGGTTGGGAGGATGTGGATGGGTGGAATGGAGGACTTAGTGAGCATATTGGTGAAGGACATTTGAGGGAGAGTAATGGTCAGGATGCCTGGTTCAGATGTGGTTCATGTACAGTGTTATTGGACTTTTCATTTTTGGACCCAATTTTAAGTGGTTGATGCATGTGAGGAGTCCCAGCTTTGGAATTAGCCAGATTAAGGTTAAAATGATGGTTCAGTCAATTACTAAGCTTGGTTATTATTAAGCTTATAAGCTTGGGCATATTCTTTACTCAGTTTTATCATTTATATCATTTATAAAATAAAGATGTTATATTCACAGGGCACCTCCTGGGTTTCAATGAACTTATCCCTTTCAAGCACCGGGTGACATGTAACTGGAACATAGCAAACTGACTGTTAATCTTCTTTCCTATTTGAAAGGCATTGATCAAGAGAGGCAGAGATCATCATTTCTGATTGCTCTTCCTCTCATCAGCTTTGGAAGAAAATGAAGACTTGGAGTTTTTGCCATTGAATAGAACCAGTATATGCACTTTCATTCATTCAAAAATATTATCCAATGAACATTTTATTATGAATTAGACTACAGTCCCTTTTCTCAAAGAACTCACAGTCTAGAGAGAAAGACAGATCAGTAAGAAGTTAGGATTTTATTCTAAGGGCAATAGAGAGCCATTGAAGAGACCATCATACATATGTACAGTATAGAGAATGGATTGGAGGCAGAATGATGTGGTGGCAATACAGGCGAGCGATATTTGTAGCCTGATGGAATGGGTTGCAGTGGAGGAGTTGTGGAAGGAGAAGAGGAATTAGGTCAGGTGTGCAGATTTAACACATTTTAAAGAGGTAGAGTTGACAAAACTTCATAGATTGGTTGTAAACAAGGAAATGAGGAAGGAGAGAAAACTTAGAATCTCTTACTGTGATAGAAATACAATGGAAAGAGCCTATTATGGGAGCTGGGAAGAAGGGATGATGAGTTCAATTTTAGACAATGTGTTTGAGATCCTATGGGACTTCCAAATAGAGGTGTCTAGCAAGCAAATGGTTATGAAGTTCTTAAATACAAGAAAGAGATGTGGACTATAGCCTGAGACTTGGGAGTCAGAATATGGGTAGTAGATGATCTGATGAGATTATCCAAGAGGATATGTAGATTGACTAAGCTTTTGATCAGAACACCTAAGAGAACATTTCTTTATGGTTTCTGATTATGAGGTTGACTATGTCTTTGGGGCCTAAGGTTGTGTGAGTAAGCCACAAACTCAGGAAGGGGAGCCTCCCACAGTTTCAGGAACCCACAATTTGTTCTACACGGTTCAAAGATAGTGGCTGTCCCTTGGTTTTCTGGGTCCCTCTTCCCCAAACGTGTTGTGATTTGACTAATATTCAGAGAAAGGCCAGAGATGTGGCTGAACTGATGTGTGACAAATATAACTATCTCCCTCATCCAGATTTCGACAATGTAATTGAAGGTGCAAATGAGTATGGGCAGGTGCTATAGGGACAGAACTTTGTCCTAACTTGGAGGTACGCTGGCCCTTACCCCAAATTGCCCATAAAGATGCAATCTTGTTTATCCTGATATCTTCTGATTAGGTCTCTGGTTTTCAACATTCAATTCAATGTGTCCATAGCATGTATTTCCTATGTGCATAGCACTGACCTTGCCTGGGCCATTTGGCCATGTAAATAGAGTAGGCAATTCTCCTGGACAAGAGCAGCATTTTTCACCTTGAATTGTGTATAGTCTTGAGATATCCTCTGTGATTAGATTACACAGCAAGATATACAACCCGAACAGATGGATCCAACTTCAGCTTCTCTCTTCTTAGCCAAAGAGATCTGCATGGGCATTTTTACAATAGCCGTATAGCTAATGATTGCAAATCTTTACACATATAAGTCCTGAGGTGACTGTCTAAGGAAGGTAATGTTAGCAGGCTCATTTACTGTAGTATCTCAAATCTAAAATAAGGAAATACAGTTTGTCTTGGACAGAGAGTCACTGTCTCATACAGTGATAACATAGTGGTCAAAAGCACTGGCTCTGGAGTTCGACTGACTGGGTCTGATCTATGGTTTCAAGGTCTATTAGCTGTGACCTTTGGCCTCTGATTTTCAATCTTTAAAATGGAAATAATAATTCTACCCACCTCACTGGGTAATTGTAAGAATTAAATACATGGAAAGGGCTTAGCACAGTGCCTGGCACATAGTAAATGCTGAATAAAAGTTAGGTATTATTATTTATAGCACTATTTCTATATCCTTTCTAGATGGAAGACAATGAGCTCAATCTTGTCTCAGTCTCACATAGTCATCCAAGGAAAACAACATCGCGAATATGGAGTTAATTAAGAAAAGGTACAAGAGCGTATGTCATGTAGTCAACTTAAAATGGCTGGAGTTAGAACACTAGCTGCACACAGTTGGGTTGGTGATGTCTTGCAGAAGCTAAGATCACCAATGTGTTATGAAAAGGCCCAGAGCACTACTCCTTAGAGCCCATTTAGCTCCGACCAACCACATTCTAATGACCTTGGTGCAAATGAGTCAAAAACACATGGACTAGATTTCCTGTTGAATGCACATGGCTTTAAAAATTAAGGGGAAGGAGCATTTGCCAAAATGAATTTTGTAATAATCAGTGTAATAACGAATGCTTCACTGAGCCGAAAACATCAATGGGTCATCTGTGATACTCATTAAACCCACCAGGCAGCAGGTTGAAACACTCAGGAAATACTTAGAAAGAGATCAAATAGGCTTTGTCCTATCAGTACTTGAAAGTTGAAATTTAAATAGATTTGGGAAGGAAACAAGAAGATGTTACTTAACTCTGGTCAGGTGCATAACAGTAAGAAAGAATTAAAAAAATACGTTGGAAAGGACAATTTACTTCTCTGGACCGATTGCAGACTACATATTGGGAGACAGGATCCTGTGCCCAGTTCTTCCCCGCTTAGCTGCCGGACCTTGGACAAATTCCTTCACCTCCTCAGGCCTGTTTCCTCATCTGCAAATTGAAGATTTTCGCTACGATGTCCTCTAAACTCCCTTGCCACAGTGAACATCAATAGGCATTTTTCAACAGAAAATAGGGACTCAAAACCTCTTTGTGTCTAGTAAGAAAATCCATGTCTAAATTAGTAATAATAAGTTCAGTACTTGGAAGAGAAGAATGTTCAATGAGAGAAAACTTTCTTGATAACAGAAAATCTCTTCTTTTGCCAATTGAATGCCTCATTGAGGAGAGATGAAAAGCCCACATCTAGACAGATATTTTAATGAGGCATTTTTAGTCCAATCTCCTGCTGCTGCAGTCAACAGTAATTTGCACTAATGAGCTTTGACAGAATTAGAAATATTAAAGTAAATTAAAGATATACCAAATACACACTTTGACTCATTTGCAAATGTCTGGATTAAAAAAAAATCAGTGTTCATCCAAAGCCAAATAACCTAATCAGAGAACATATCCCTGGGAGCTACAATAAATCTAAATTATTATTATTGTTTTGTTGTTGTTGTTGTTATTGTTGTTATAATTATTGCCTAATCTTTTTATTAACTCAATTGTAAAAATTTACTGTTAAGATTTGGAGCAATAATTTCTGAGATTTGTCAGTTACTAGATTACTTCTGGGGTTACTTGCCTTCACATCTACTACACTAGTCACTTTAAACTAGAGAGGAGAAAGAAGTTTTTTAGATACTTTATTTTTCTCTAGTGCTTTCTTGTTTTAATCATAGTTTTTATTTTTCTTTCTTTCTTTTTAGGCGAGGCAACCCTTGGTTGACTTCACAGATTGCAAGGACCTTGTCAGCTTACAATCCCTTATTTTATTTTTTTATTTTTTACACCTACAGCACCTGGTCTTCCTAGGTAGTCTCCCATCCAAGTACTAACCAGGCCCGACCCTGCTTAGCTTCTGAGATCAGACGGGATCAGGCTTGTTCAGGGTAGCATGGCTGTAGACAATATATTTTTCTTATTTCTGGATCTGTGATTATTTACCAATGATGCTGCTGTATTTGATTATGAAGGTTTTGTTCCTTGTAAAATTTTGCGATTGAAAAGTTGGCAGACTGCTTTTTATTCATTCACAGATACACTTAAAAAGGTCTTTTCCTTGAGCCAGTCTAGCCTAAATGAGATTAAATCACTAAAAATTAAATAATTTCTTTAAGGTTATTTGGTTTAATGCTAGTACGCCAAATGATTCCACAAAGATTCTAAAAAGATGGGTGAAGGGGGTCAAAGGTAAAAAGAAAAAAAAAACTTGTTGTATGGTTAATCCAGAGATGATCTGGTCCTAGGAAAATTGATTCATGGAGCTAAAACTCATATTAGGTTCAGATCTCCTGGAAGTAATAGTAAATACTGCAGTGTAATGGCAATTTTTTCAGAGTGCCATTGACATACATTCCTGTGATCTGACTCACATGATCCTTGCATCAGGAAATACATGCAGCATATTTTATTCTGGCCTAACAAACATTTTCAATAGATTTATGTATTCTTTGAACAGTTCCCTAAGATTAGTGTCATCAGGAGAAAAAAAAAGATTCTAATTATAAATAAAACTGAGCTCTATTATTCAAATTGATATCATTTTAATTTTTATAGGCAATTGTTGGCTGGAAAAGGATATAAAGTTCTTCCTAAAGTTATCTAGCTAATACACTCTCTTAATGTTTATACTGACAGTGAATTGATTTACCTATTTAATTTTTAAAAACTCTTGTTTTTCACATAAAGTTGCTAGCTTTTATAATAATTAGTAATCATTACAATATTACATTCTTGAAATCAGTAAGGGTAGACATACTTCAAAGAAATAATAGAATTTCAGCATGTAAAATACATAAAGAGATTTTTGCTCCAAGTTACATCAACAGTGCTTCCTTACATTTAAAAATTAATACTCAAATGTTAGTAAGTTGACTGATATGCTTTGTTCACATTGTTGACTTTGTTACATGATTAGATATAAGGGATGTGACTGGAACGTATCCAGTCATGCAATCATTGAGGCTACACGAGTTCAGGGAGGCCAGAAATGGTGCTGAAGAAACATTTAGCTATTCAGCCTTTCAACAGTGGGGCCAATGCCAGAGCCGTTGGCCAAAACCAGCTGCAGTACATTCCAGCAGTTTTCACAGGGTTTCCTCTCCAAAGCCTCCTAAAGAGAATTCTTTGCTCAATCAATTTCTGGGCCTTTGTTGCACTAATCAAGGTTATGGCTGGAAATTGATTTAAAAAAAAAAACTAGAGAATTTATGTTTACTTACACGAAACGAGTGTAGACCTGAGAAGGCAGAAGCACGAGCGAGAGATCAGCTGAGGTTAGAGAGATTAGAGATTGGGGAAGGAGGCTAGGAGCAGTTGTGCTAAAGATGCATCTCTGGGGAAAGAGAAATATTTAGAGATGGTGTTTAGGAAATTTTGCCACGTATTGTGTAGCAGAGCTTTCTGTTTGCTGCCTCTTCAAAGAGACTTTCATAAATTTTCTTTGAAGACTTCGATGTGAAATTTCTTTTCCTTCTAGACGAATCACATGCTTTTTATTTTTGAAAACAAGAAGGCTTAGTCTTATTCAAACGGCAAAGAAGTAAGCCAAAGTCACACTGTCCTTGAAACAGTGTTCACATTTAAATACCTACATAGACATGGCAAATGAAAATATGTTTCAAGCACATTAGAGATGTTTTGACTCACTTTGACTCAGCAGGTCCACTTTGAGTAATCTAGAATAATTAGAAATGTGGGCAAAAATCTATGTGCACAGATATTTATTATATCGTTATTTGTCATAGCAAAAACAGTGGAAATCTCCAGAAGGGAAATGGTTCAGGAAATTTCATATAATCACACCACGGAATGTTATGTATCTATTAAAATGATGTTTAAGAGAGCCTTTTATTAATTTGGAAAAGTTTCACGTGTATTTCTAAGGGTTTTTTAAAAGTATAAAATACAATTTTATGACTCTGTGATATATTTCTACCTGCATAAAATGTATGTTTGCATCTTCCTGAAAGTTTTCCAGGCTAAAGCATTTTTGGCCAGGCTAATGCAATAGCATTTCAAATACCTATTTGTCTGTGCTTTGTTGCCCTCTGAAAACAATGTCCCCAGGAAAAAGCCTGGCCCTACTTGGGGCAAGCACTTCTTCAGCTCACTTCTAACTAAATAATGGAATAGCTTTCTAAGAAGACAGGTTAGGTTAAACCTCTTAGTTTCTCTAAGAGGCTTTCAACCCTACCCTACCCACTGCCACAGTCTGCACCACAGTCACCACCTGAACTGTCTCTTTAGAGTAATAGGTCAGTAGCAATGGTTCTCAAAGAATCGTCCCTGAAGTAGCAGCAGCAGTAGCAGCTGGGAGCTTATTAGAAATGCGAATTATTGGGCTTCATCTCAGACTCTCTAAACCAAAAACTCTTGGGGCAGGCTGGTAGTCTATGTTTTAATATACCTACCTGGGGATTCCAATATAAGTTCAAGTTTGAGAATCACTGCTCCATATTTAACTCCAGGCACTCATTAGGGGTAGACCTCACTACTATACTACACAATGGTTACCAAATTCCTGGACAAAAAATATTTTTAAACTATATTTACCAATGATTAATTATAGGATATGAAGTCTATCTGTTTTTCATTAGGATCTAAAATCTATAGATTGATCAAAGGTTGTGCTGATCTTCCATGAAATTGCCTTTCTTGAATTCCCCTTGGTCTTTATTGATGGGTGCTACCAAACACACACCACGAAACTCATCATCTGCACCAGCTGGAATGTTGCTGAGGCAGGCCTTCCCTTCTCCCCTCTGGCACTCTCTCCTTGCTTGACATGATATATTTTTAATTTATTTGCTTGCTTATTGTCTGTCTCTTCCATTGCAGTGTAAGATTTCTAACATAAACACTATTAACTACTGTATTGCTGATACCTAGAGCAATGACTGACCCAGAGTAGGTGCTTAATAATAATGAAATAATAAATGAATGAATAAATAACGTCATTAGTTACATTACACAATGGCCAAGTATCTATAAAATTACCTCTGCTGGGTCACAATATCAACAATCACAGTATTTCTATTGATCATTTTATCTGTTTTTAATCTTATGAACACCAAGCATTTGGTAAGTGACCAGGCTCTCTTTTTAGAATCGGTAGCTTGTGAACTTAGAGCAAACTTTGTAGAGTGCCAGAAGCAAGGATAAAGGATTTTATGGTTTAGAAATTTTAGTCAATTCCTGATTCCATTTTATGGGCTTACCCTTATTTTTCCTTTTGCTGCTCCTGTTTTTAACTGATGACATATCATTCTTTTGTGACGTGGAATGTGAGCATTTTGGCCACAGTGTTCTGGTTCCAATTCCAGTCCTACCACTCATTTGTCACGTGACCTTGGGTAAATTACACAACCTTTGTCTGCCTCAGTTTTCTCAGGTGTAAAGTGAAGATTATAAGAGTTTTTCACTTTATATGGTGAAGTACTTAGAATAATGCCAGATTCTTAATAAGTGCTGTTGTGATAATGGTGGTGATAGTGGTCTTGGTGGTGATAAAAGAAACAAATAAGTAAACATAAAGACATAGAAAGGATATGATAAAGTTTTTATAGTGGTTATCTTCTCATACTTTTTGTGTTTTCAAAATCTTAAACAAATAACATGTGAAAAAAGAAATAAAAATTTTAAAATGGCACATGAAGTTCTGGACTTATGTAGCTGAGTTTAAAAACCATAACAGGAGAATTTACTCCAGTCAAATCCTTAAAGAGCAATATATAGATGTGTCAGAAAAAAAACCAGCCCTCTAGTTTATCCAAAGATATATGGATGAGAGATACAAAGAGAAGTGATTCAATCATAAAGATGCCAGAGTTGGCTTACTTCCCTCAAGAAGTCCTAAAATCTGAATATGGACATGTAGGAAGATGGTGATGGTCTTATGTGTTGTCAACCACAACAAATGATGTCATTTCAGGATTTTACTGCCATTTCTAAACTTATTTATTTTTTTATACTCAGCCTAATTTTAAATTTTAAAAGAACATGAGATAATTAGCAAAAAATAAAAGACACACATCTTTTACCTGCTCGGTGTCCTGGGACACTGAATTCTATGGAGTCTACCAGTTGGGCTTCTTTGCCCTCTGATTTCTGTCTGGTTTAGCCAATAGCCATCCCTGACAATGGGCTAAAGGGTAGGAGGAGATAGACACTGGGATGTTTGCTCCAGGCGCCTTCTTTGCAGTGCCTTGGGTTGGCAGAGGCTGTGGTCCTCCACCAGCAGCTATAGCTCCCATACAGTAGCCCTCTCCTATGATTTCAAGCTCCTCCCATGATCTAGCAACTGCCGCCTCTCATTTCTCTTCCTGATCACGCCGCAATGGCTCACTTCCAGCTGTAGCTGGCTCCAGGATATTTCACTATAACTTGTTGGTTTCCCTTAACCTACCACAGATTGTCATTAATCTCTCCACAATGACCTTGTTTAAGTGTCAGGAAGATCAAGACCCTGACTGATACAGAGGGAAATGTGCCAAAAGAGATGCAGTGAAGGAACCAACCAGGCTTATACACAAAGCTTAGTTCCAAGCCTCCTAGTAGCCAGATCAGAAAGAAGAGCATGATGGATTACGTGGCTCTCCTTATCTAACAAAAGAAGCAGATCAGGCAGCAGCAGCAGATTTTTTTCTTTACACTGAGCTCTGAGAAAGATTTTCACATGCATTTTTACACAATGGAAGATTTCTTAGTGTTCATGCCTCTCACTGCTATTGTGGTGCTTTGAATCTTCATGTAGGAAGAAAGTGACTAACATCACAGTCAAATTAAGAAGCGATGCGAGAGTGAGGAACATTCAGTGTCGTGTGAGGTCACTCTGTCTAACCAAGGTGATTGATAATCATGCCAGTGAGAGAACCAGACTGCTAGAAACTTTGTCTTGTTTACTGTGGTATCTTCTAGAATAGTGCCTCTCAATAAATAATTGTTGAGTAAAACAATAAATATCTTAAAATCTTTGTAGTGTCACATTTGGGCCTCATGTATTATAACTTCTCAATGCCACTTTTCACTAATGAGGAAATATGATATCATAGAACATGGTTCTCAAACTTGACTGTACATTGGTGTTATCTGAGGAGCTGTGTGGAATACTCTTGCCTGAGTATTGTGCCGAGCTATCCTGATTTCGTTGGTCTGGGATTCAGCCAGGGCATGAGGGTTTTTTTAAACACCATCCAGATGATTCTAATGTGTGGCCCAGATTGAGAACATGGTCATGCAAAATGTTCTAAAATTGGAGTCGAGAGACCTGGACCCAGGCCTCAATCCACTAATGACAAACAGAGTTCAAGTCCTCTAGGCTTCAGTTTTCTTATGTGTAAAATAAAGATTTAAAAATATGTTTTAAAGTACATTTAAAAAAATATTTGCCCTGGATACCTCACAAGCTGGTTGTGTGACAAAGTAAAATTCTGTCTGTAAAAATTTTTTCTTACTTCTAAAATACTCTATGCAGATATGACCCTCATCATTAACATGTAACATGAAATGTGTTAACATATAAACATTAGCAACACAAAAACCTGCACACAGTATTGAATATTCTTCCTCAGGTCACGTTATAAAGTCCCAGCAAAAGTCTGTGTTTGATTGAAGACTTTCTTGAGATACTACTAGAAGTCTGTAAACTATTATCCCCCAAACAAGACACATCATTTTCAGCAACAAGACTGATAGCTCAAAGTAGCTAGCTCAAAAAAAAAATACTTTTTTTTTCAAACTTGATAAGCTTGGATAAAAGTCATGCCCAGATGTGAATTTCCATGGTCATTTGGCCACACATGAGTTCAGTCTTGAGATTAGTCATATTGAACAGTCCAGCTATGCCCAGGATGGGTGGATTTGACCCTAGCATTATTCTATTCACCAGGAAGTGTGCAGCCCCACAGTGCTGATCATTATCTGAGCATTTTAGAATCCTTGAGTCTGCTGGCTCATCTCTATTGTTTATTCATCCTTTTAATGTGTGCGATCATAAGAGATTACGCTGCTTTTCCTTTCCAAAAACCCCAGTAGATATTTATAAGACTTTAGTTCCAAAAATTTGGTATTCCATGTTCTACAAGTAAAATTCTGTTTAAATCTAGTGAGATATTTTGAAACTTCTTTAGATCATGGCAAATAGTAGAATTCCGATGACAATATTTTTATAAAACTATAGATCGTCTTTTATTCAGCATGAAAAAAAATTGTTTTTCTTGTTTTTCTTATAAAGTGTGTAATATTTACTAGACTCCATTTAATTTTTATATAATTTGACAAGATGGGGAGTAGGGAGAGAAAAACCTATAGGTTTTTTTAAGCCTAAACTTTTTGAAAGTTCCTTTAATCACGCAAGTCTCAATGTTGGCTCATCATCACATGGCCATTTCCTAGAGCAAAAAAAAAAAAATAAACTCTCTTATAACTCTGAAAATCTTGTCAATCAAGTCTGAAGTTCTTAGGAAAATCATTTTTTGTTAATGCCATGATTTTAATTGGACCAAGCACCTTCGACATCTCTTCAAGCTTACTCTAGGCCCAAATGTCAACTTTTATACTCATTTCTTCAGATTTTGCTAGGAGATGCTGAATTGGGATGATGTTGATTTCTAAAGGGCTATAGGATTGTGAGGATGTGGATGGGGAAGTGTATAAAGGTCATTTTGTCTGAAGAATTCACCTGCAAAGACACAACTAAATGTTAGCTGTGTAGATAGAAAACAGAACAGAATCCTCACAAATTTCAAAAATATAAGCAAATGTGTTTAGAAAGTGAAGAGATCAGATATAGAAGAAGATAGCATAGGATAAATTCATAAATGTATTGATTCATTTTTTAAAACTTACATTATAATACTTTGATTCCTTGAAAACATTTATCTTATGTGCTCCAATGATTTTATATGTTCAGTTTGGCAACTGAACGATTAGATGGCAAATTACATGATCTTGGCATGTAAGACCGTGCCCAGATAAAAGTCACCTTTTTTAAAGTATTCAATTCAGTGGTTTTCAGTAAATTCACAGAGTTCTGTAACCATCATCACTTCCTAATTATAAGGACATTTTTATTACCACAGAAAGAAACTCATAGCTGTCACTCCCCATTCCCCTTATCCCAAGCCCTAACAACTACTAATTTACTTTTCATCTTTATGGATTTGTCTACTTCAAACACTTGATATAAATGGAGTTATACAATATGTGGTCTTTGCATTCATATGTTTTTTTAATTCCTTAGATATTGTTTCCTTTAAGTCTCTGCGCATATTTATAATAGCTGATTTAAAGTCTTTGTCTAGTAAGTTCAACAGTTGGACTTCCAAAAGGATGGTTTCTATTAACTTCTTTATCTCCTGTGTATGGTCCATACTTTCCTGTTTCTTTGCATGTGACATTTTTTGTTGGTAACTGGATATTTTAAATAATACAATATAGCAATCTCTAAAATAAGATTTTCCTCCTTTCTAGGGTTTGTTGTTATTGCTGTTCATTGTTGTTGTTACTTATGTGTTTGCTTAGTCACTTTCCTAACTAATTCTGTAAAATCTATGTTTTTTTTACTTGAAGCCACTGAAATGTATTTTCTTGGTTAGCTTAGCGGTCACTTAATGATTGAACAGATATTTTCTTAAATGCTTTGAACCGATAAGTTTCCCACTCTTTTCTGAGAGGTTCTTTGTGTATGTGTGGCATGATTTCAACACTGTGGCAGTTTACGATTCTTCTTTAGCTTTTACTACTTGCTTTTACAGAACTCCAAGTTCAGCCAGAGGCTAGAGATTAATGCCTTCTCTTTCCCGGTCATGCACATGTGTATGGCCCTCTAGACTCTTAGTAATGCATTAGAGCTTTCCAAAGTCCCCTATCAACCTCTCTTTCTTCAGACTTTCCCTTTGGAAATCCCCACCTGGTATCACTGCCTCCAGCAGTTGTAATGCTAAACAATTGCCTTTGATTATTTTCAACAAATATCCTGGTGGAAGGAATTTCTCACTGAGCAAGGTCTGAGTCGAGTTAAATAAAGATAAAGTCTGGAAATGAGGTTTTCAGGGAACCATCAGGCAATTTAAATCATGATAAATCTCTAGATATGGAGCTTTGGGGGAGCTCCAAACACTTCAGCCCTCTTCAGGGGCTGCAAGGCTGTTAGTTTTCACAGCTACTGTGAAATAAAAGCTAAGGCTGCTTTTATTCAAGGCTATCATGGAGCCGGGGAGAGATGGATAAGAATAGAGAAGGTTAAAATGGCACAAATTGTGCTGTCCTTATCAAGATTCAGCCATTTTTCTTGAATATACACTCCTAAGATTTGTGCAAAATTTTTAATAATTTCTAGAATTCTGAAAAAGTTACTTTTGAAAATTTTGCCATTGTTATTCTTGCTTTTACTGAGGAGTGGATTTCCATAAATCCTTATTCCACGATTCTGGAAATATTTCTTCCACTTAATCTCTTAAGTGTCATTGCTTGAGATAGTCCTGGTTTAGGATCACAACTCCAGTAACAGTCAGCCATGTGACCTTAGGCAAGATACTTGGCCTTCCTAAGTCAAGTGGTTTTCACTTCAGAAGATTTCTGTGAGGATTATCTTGGAAAATGCAAAATAAATGTTTGATTTTCTTTTCACTATACCCGAAATGAAATAATACTAGCAATCCACTTTAGAAACAGATCTAGTAACAAACCTGCTATTCCTTAACTGTTAGGGTGGACAGATAACTTAACCTCTAGGTACCTATTTCAGCTATAAAATGGAGAGGTTTGCTTACCTCCCAAGTCCATTGTAGCACTCTGTTTCTATTAAAACTTTATACTTTCTTCTTCTGCTAAAAAATTTAGTAATGCAAACAAGGCAAAGAAATTTTAATTTACTCTAAACACTGTCTCTAAGCATTTTCAAGGTCAAAATAGTTGGAACTATTTACATGCACAAAGTATGTCATTTACAAATTATTTATCAGTTTATTAAATCAGGCATTCTTTTAAACAGAGCATTATTAATTTTGTGGTATTAAATCCTAAAGTACTAATAGAGTTTTAACTGTTAATTCTGATTTTCATGAATTTGAACTGACTGTCTCTATATGTTTCTTCTAAATTTGTAAGGGCATCTGAAACTAAAATCTTTTTTCAATGTTGCGAGATAATAAAAATTTTAATTTAGAACAACATAATATGTACATATAACATAAATATACTTTTCTTACTCAAGAACTAGAAGCTTGCTTGGATTCAATCAAAAATGAAGTGAAACTAAAAGACTAAACCTCTTTTTCAGTTCACTTGGAATGGCAGTCTTGTCCTGCAAAAACTTTTGACTAATTACATTTCTAACTCACAGGACCTCCCAGATTTATTCAGAGTAAATACTCCAATACATTCAACTACTGTATATCTCTCTTCTTTCTGAACCCCACTCTAAAAAATACATGGTATCAGACTGATACATAATGTGACCATGACTGTCTTCTGGCATGACTGCGTGTTCCATAACTCTTTGTTCATTTCTCACATCTACTTGAAAAGCTCTATTTTATGGCACTAAATCCTAATAAATAAAAGATTGAGAAAACTAAAAACAAAAAGGTTCAAAATCTATATCTGAAATGCAAAGGTGGATTATTACAAATTTTAAAGTAATCGTTCACTTTTAATTATAGAAGTAATGTATTTTATAGTTAAAATTATTAAAGTATCTAAAAATAAAAATATGAAAAAAGTCGCTGATCGTATATAGTTATTTTTAATATCATGGTGTCTTTATTTTCTACACACATGTGCACACACATATATTTAAATACATACATATTTTATTCTCTATATATGTATATGTACATCTGAAATAAATATGTATTTCATAATTATCACTGGTATCGGTTTGCCATCTTTCTGCTAAATATTCACAAAGCTTTCCCAATGTTTAATCACTCATTTGTTAACTTCAACTTCAATGCTCATTCAAAAATCAGAGTACTTTTTCTCTATGGAGCTTGTTCTGGAAATAATCTAAATTGCTTTCTGAACTGATGAGGTAGGAAGCAAAAATAACCTTGTTCTTTACATCCATCATATTTAACATTTAAAGTGAGAAATATTTCAGATCCCTTGTTTAATAAATATAAGGATATAAACACATTGATTAGTTTTTTTTTTAACTTGACATTTGTCTTTCAACCCAAATCTGCGTGGCAGAGATGGTTGCTAAATTTGTCCTGTTCAGATATCCACCCTCTTTAGAGTGTGGCCAGCAAACACTGGCTTGAAGGCCAATGGCCCTGTCAAAAGAAATCAGCTGTGAGCCTGTCTCAGCCTCCTCCTCTTGGCATTTCCAGAGTCTTGAATAATTGCCGTTAGATTCATTCCCTCTAAGCAATTTTAATTTGCCATCTCCTCGTTGCATTTTTAGATTGCTAAGTCTTTCTACCTGGATTCCAAAATAATTTTTAAGAGGAAATAACTAAGCTTCCTCATATTTGGGCTAGCACTGGCCAGCAGGAGACCTGGGCTTTGGTCCCAGTTTGCCACTAAACAGCTGCATGACCTTGGCCAACTCTCTTCACCTCTCTAGTCCTCAATTTCCTGAAACTGATCTCTGAATTTCCTTTCAGCTTTAAAAATTGTTTTGACAGTGTAATTTAATTATGCAATAAAATCTCAAATCTAGTTTATCTTTCTTCAGAGTTACCCAAGGGTAGGGAAGGCAGGATGCAAGCTTTCATTTATGCACCAGCCATTCATTGGCATTGTTACTATGTGCCAGACACTCTGCCAAGTGCTGGGGGCGCAAACTCTGAATGTAATACAGACCCTAACTCAAAGATCTTGCAGTCTCTTGGGATTTGGGGATGCAGCTACAAAGAAACCAGCAAATATGATATAGGACTATATAAGAGAGCTGCATAGAGCTCAAGGGAAGCCTTGAAAGGCCATGCCACTCACCTGGAAAGAGTCAGGGGAGGGTTCCTTGAGGAGGCAGTAGTTAAACTGAATTTGCAGAATGCGCAAGAGTTAGAAAGGCAAAGAAGAGAAACGGCAGCCCACTCAAAAACAAAGGAACATTATTCTCTAGACGTTGTTAAAGAGATGTGAGCTAACAATCTTACTACTTAATGAAATCTAGGTAATGTCCATTGTTCACAGTGAAGAATTTTCATTTTCCACACACCTATTTTAAAGTTCTCAGGTGCAGAATAGATTCTCTATCATATCCTACCTCTTAAACTTTTGTGGCTTCATGACTCCATCACTCAAGTACTAAAAATATTCATAGCTAACACACAGGAAATTAGGGATGTTAAAGTTTTTCAGCATTTTATAGAAAACCAAAAAATACTTTATTTCTATGTAAAAGACATGTTCCTTTTAATTTGATAAGAATGAGAGTCATAGCAACATAAAGTGATTCTCTGTTCTTGAACATTGAAACACATAAAACACAAGATGTGCAGACGATGACCTCCCATAATTTAAAGTATTTTCTCAAGTTGTTCCTAAAGGTGATACCTTCAAGAGTCAAAGGAATCGGGCAACGAAAGAACTGTAAAAATCGTCAGCAGTCAGTAGCTCTTCACAAACCATTTAAATTGCTACAGAATTCACCTGTGTACAGGAACTCTCTGGAACTTCAAATTAAAGGACCTCATCTGCTTTTTTGTTTAGAGCTAATGTCTTTTCAGGAAATTCAGCTGTAAGAAGGTGTTAGCATCTTGGGAAAAAGAAGATTGAAAAATGTATCCCATCTATTATCCTTAAAGAATAAAATCATAACCAATAAGTTATTTATGCCTATATCTCCAGCATGTTTATGCAACTGATATTAGGCTCAGTTCAATTATTTTTATTTAGAGGGAAAAAACCCCTGGAGAACTCAACAGGACTTCTTGTGACACTCCTTTAAACGTTGGAGGGCACATTGCACAAAGGAGGCCCTCACCAACTATTGAAGGCACAAGAGAATGGAAACAACCACCAGCTAGTACAGAAAAATTGGCTTGAACACTTAACAAAAGCCAAAGGCAGGAAACATCCCCCCACACCGTCTGGCAGCCCCTGTCCCTGCTCCTTGCGTCACTCCCATCTCTTTTTGCTTTGTCATTGCTGAAGATGGTGATCTATTATACTAGTCATCATAATGCATTCTAGTGTGTCTCAGGAGACTCTCAATCCTGTTTTTATTAAAATTATTTGATCTTAGTTATTTTATTTAGCTTCCTTAGAGGAACACAAAAAATAGAGACCACTAAATATGTACGAAACCACTTGAAGTTCAGGCATGTTTTGATGCTGGTGTGATCAGTGATTTAAGCTATTTCATATACAAACCATGAACATTTGTCAAAGGGACAGTATTTTACAAAACTAAACACTTTCCTCTTACAATTCCCTTATCTGCACTAGACTTAACTTGATATGCTTTAGCTCACTTTAATATTGCTTTTATCTGTTTTTCCTAAAATAGTCATGATTTTATTTATCTTTCAAATTAATTAGTAAAATATAGAAATATGAAAAACCAACCATGAATCATACTTTTATTCTTTGAGTTTCATCAGGTAGATCAGACTGAAGTTAATTTTCTTTTTTCTTTTTCCAAGGAAAACATTCAAAAATATTACCTCCTGCACCACCATCTTTAATTCGAGGGAGCTCTTTATTCTTTTCTAAGGGAAATGCAGAGTGTTCTGGATCCAGGAGCTTTTTAATTCTCAGGAAGATGTAATCAAGATGAAGGACTGAACCTGTCCTGAATGGCAATCCAATGCCCCCTCCCCTCTGGCCTGGAAGCCACTGGCTTTGAGTCTTGTTTACCTCCAATAACAGGCACAATAAAATCTTATTTCTCTCTGGACCTCCATCACCAGATACATACAGTAGCAAGTGTTCAATAACTATTTACTGAATTAATTAATTTAATGGCAAAGAGAACATCAAAGCTGCAAATAAACTGAGAACAAAATGATAATAATAATGATGATGATGATGATAATAATAACAACAACAACATTCATAGAGAGCTGCTAGTTCCAGGCAATATTTTACATACTTTATATGGATCAATTTCTTAATTTTATACTATCACCAAAGCAGGTAGATTCTGCTTCTATCTCCCAGTTTTCAAATGAGGGAAAGGGGCATAAACAGATTAGTAATTTGTCCACAATAATAAAGTCGATGAGTGATGGATCTGGAAACCACATCCTCATGCAGTCAGACTCCAGAGTCCATGAAATTAACCACTACAGCTTTGAATTGCCATGTTTCCATAGAATTCTTTGGATTATATTAATTTCTGCTATAAACTGTCATCTAGACTTTGTAGCTCTTTCTCCATCACATTCCACCATATATTTTGTTGCCCCACATTAGAGAGATTCTGGGGGACACCTGAGGCCTCAGGATGGTTAAGTGACCTAAATCCTCATTATAGGCATTACAGATATGAAACTGAGATGGTTAGCCAAGCAAAAAAAAGGGTCAAAGGCAATGAGATTTCCACTCATCTGTGCCTTCACCTGCTGGCGAGTGTCTCCTTGGTGCAAAATGGTTTCCAGCAGTTAAAGGGTGTCACAAGAAAAGGAGATAAAACCAGTTATATGTTGGTCCAGAGAAGACAGTAAGAACTGACATTTCTCTCAGTCCTTTATTATTTCAAACACAGAGAAAAATTAAGAGAAGAGTAAAATAAACACCTACATACCTTCTCCCAGCATGCAATAATTAACATTATTGTCATGTTTGCTTTATCTACTATATATATATGTATGTATATATATACATACATATATATATGTTCATTTTCTTGAACTACTTTAAAGCAAGTCACAGATATCATAATACTTCACCCTTATTTTTAAAATGCATCTCCAATAATAAGAGCATTCTCCTACATATATACGTTACTGTTATCTACATCTAAGAATATTAACAATAACGGGGATGATGAATTTGTTCAGAATTAGAGCTCTCCATCTTTGGTATAATGAATTCTTAACCATTTCTAAAGTAAAACTTAGAAAAATTTTACACATATGATTGAAATTCTAGCTCCTTTCTTGGTTTGAATTTCATGACTAAAGTCCCTTCCTATTATCTTAGCCTAGGGAAGACAACAAAACATAATCTACTTCTCTAGAAAGAAATGTCCTTTTTCTCCATTTGCCATCACTCTAGTGCCCATTTTCTCATAATCCCAGGTGTCTGCCCTCTTGGGCCACCCAGCCTTCCTTCCTGACTCTACTACATAATTATTGACTCTTGACATTGGAGGATTCCATCAAGGCCACCTATGTTCAAGCCAGCTCAGCAACTTTAAAGCCTCTTCCTTCCATATGCCACCCACCTCCCTCACTGCCACAAAGCTGAGTCTGCAGTAGCCCTTCAAATATCCAGGTCCAGTCTAACATCTGAACCCTTTTCTCAGAAAGGGGAGTTTGAGTGTCAGGTCCTACTTGAGGTTATAGTTTATTGGCCTGAGCACAAGCGGGACAGGACAGATCTATGTACCTAGAGTGTGGAGCAGAGGATGATCTGAGTTTAGGGATACTGAAACAGCCAGACTATTAAAGTGAAGGGGCAATCTGAAAAGACTAGACTGAAAGCAAGGATCCACTGTTAGGGAACAAGATATAAACTTTATTAGTTAAGGTTCCCCAGAGAAGCAGAATAGGATATGAAGAAATAGGTAGGTGATAGATTTGATAGATGACAGATGATAGACAGATGATGATGATAGATACATAGATTAGATAGATAGATAGATAGATAGATAGATAGATAGATAGATAGATAGACAGATGATAGATAAATGATAGATAGATATATAGATGATAGATGGATTGATAGATAGACAGACAGACAGAGATTTCTTATAAGCTATTGACCCATACAATTATGGAGGCTGATAGTCCCAATGGTGTAGATTCCCGTCCAAGTCTGAAGGCTTGAGAACCAGGAGCTCTGAGAGCAGGAGAAGACCAATATCTCAAATCTGCAGCCAGGAAGAGAGAGAATTCAATCTTCCTTTACCTTTTTGTTCTATTCAAGCCCTCAACAGATTGGTCGAAGCCCTCCCCTGTTGAGGAGGGCAATGTGCTTTACTCAGCCACCAATTCAAATGCTAATCTTCTCCAGAAATGCCCTCACAGAAACACCCAGAAATAATGTTTAGCCAGCTACCTGGGCATCCCTTGGTGCAATCAAGTTGACACATAAGATTAACAGAAACCTAGAATCCCAGAGGTTTAGAGAGGAGGGTTGGGGGCAGAGCCTAGCAAGAGACCCTGTTAGATGAAAAGTGTCCACAATCCTGGCTGACAGTCAGGAGGCAACTAAGGGAATAAAAGAGGATGGTTGCAGAGAAGCCCAAGGAACAAAAAGAGGTACATGAGCTAGGAGAACAAGAGTTTAATCTTCTAACCCCAAGGGTCTGATTAACTTGAAGATGCTCTATCTGGAGTCCAGCCCACTCTGAGAGCTTTTGCCTTTCCTGTTCCCTACCTCAATATCTGAAGCCCCCTTGCACACCAGAGAGAAGAAATGACTGATAACTTTGGGTAGGGGCTATATGTCAGTGGAGGAGGAAAAAATGGGATAAGAAAGACAGAGAAGCTATAGAGAAGGGAGGAAAAAGAGTAAAGAGAGATTTCAGAAGGGACTTTCTCTGCTGACTGGGAGGATGGGCACACAACATGTAAGAAATTCTAGGGTCTGGCAGAACATAGAGAAAGCCAACAAGCCAGCAAAACCAAGCCCAGTCCCCATCCCACCATGGGCACTGCATGGGTTGAGATAAAACTCTCAAACCTGAAATGAAGAAGTGATTGAACATTGTCAAGATTGCAGGTGTGAACTCGTCTACTAGCAGAAAGACCATTGTGTTACAGATGACACTACCAGTCTCTTTTGTGACAAGGAGCATAGTGCAGAACTACTTGGAGTTTTAGAGCTTATCATAAGAGAAAAACAACTCCATACTCACCCATTCCTCCAAGAAAAAAACAGAAATTCATTTTTTATTTTATTAAGAAAATATCATTTTGTCTTTGTATGTAACCTTCAAAAAATGATGACTAGACAGAGAGAGGGGGGAAAGCAGACGTTTCTGATCTTCCACTTTCCTTCTTCTCTGCCCTAGAAACAAGAAAAGATGAAAAGAAATACAAGGCCTAGAAAAGTCTGAGAGTGAAGGCTGCATCTCAAGCTGTGCGTCAGGAGAGACCTGAGCCCTAAAGACTGTGGCCTGTCTTCCTTCAACATACCTGTGGTGGCTTCGTTATGTGTCAGCTTGATTGAACTACATTTCCCAGGATTGCCTTTCCTGTATGTTTCTGGTTAGTGCAGGCCATCGAGGAACTTTTGTGTGAGATTTGGACAGCAAAAGTGAAGAGCAAAGGTGAATATGGTTCCTGTCCTCAGTACTTGAGCACAGGCACTTTTGTATTGTGCTCACTGTCATCTGCTGACCTGCCCCATTGACTAGGCATCAGCTGGCTCTGCAACTGCACTCCCTTCCCCTGGGTCCTCTTTCAGCTTTTTCCATTCCTGGGCCAGATGTGTGTTTAGCTCCTTGATGAAGGGCCCTACTTTCTTCTGCGAAATGTCAGAGCATCAAGGTTGGAAGCAGTCTTCTTGGGCTCCAGTACGTCTTCATCCTCTCCCACATGACACCTATCTCCTTTTCCCAACTACCTGCCCTGTGAACTTCAAGCTCATGATCAGACACAAAAACAGTATGAGCATCAGACACGGAGCTATACCTCATACACAAGTATTAGATATCTACGATATATAAACATAAACATATACATATATTGCTTCTCTGATTGAACCCAAACAGATTCAGTACACTAGAGGACTAGAGTTTCAGATCCTGTCCAAGACATACAGTTCAATGTTTTCAGGTCACGTTAATTTTCCACCCAGATTGTTATCAGCAAATCATTTTATATTTTTCCTTTCCAGGAGAAGTAAAAATACTAGAGCCCGGTCATTTCTAAGCAATTTCTCAAACATCCCCAGGCTGACAACTTGTATTAAACATTCTATATTTCATTCCAAGTGGAGAAGGTTAATTATTTCCATGCTATCACTGTTTTTTTTATCTCTTCATATAATGAAATGCCATTTATTAAACACACAATTTTGAGCAAGTAACTTCAACTCTTCTAACTCCATTTTTCATCTATAAAATGGAGTCATAATGGGATTGTTGTGATAATTAAAAATATGAAAGTAAAGAAATTTGTACAGTATCTGATACAGGATAGTTATTCAATTGAAAAAAAGAGAGAAAGAAGCAAGGAAGTCTTGATTTTTGCCTAAATGAAATAAAAAATTTAACTATCTAGAAAAGAACTTGGAATAAGAAGATTGGGCACAGATACTGAAGAAATAGCCCAGAAAATTTTCCAGATTAACCCTAGTGTCTTGGCTAAATAAACTTTGAAGTGTCTTCTATTTTAAGAAGGAAAAACGGAAGGATAGTGACCCAGAGGTCAAATGAAGACTTCCTCAAGCTTGCTGAGCAGGTGTGCTTGAGAGACAAGGCACCTGCTTCTAGAAGCCACAAGATAAATAGAAGAACTCCAGAATATTGAAAGAGAAAGTAATATTTTATCCTTTTAAAAATTAATTTTGGAGTTAATTTTATTTATAGCTTTAAGTGGGAACAATTTTTATGGTACCAACTTTAAAATGTACAAAATATACATAATGAAAAGTAATTCTCTTTCCCCGTTTTTCTTTTCCTCTATCACATTTCTTGTGTATTCATTCAGGGATAGTCTATACATATACAAATGCACATGCACACATATATAACCATTGACAGTATACAAGTCAAGTAGAATATTATATATGTTTATATATAATAATAAAATATGTATTTTATATATAATTTTTATTTTAATGTAGTATGTTCTGCATATTCCGTTCTTTGCTTTATTCTTCACAATGTATCCTGGAACTTCTCCATTTCAGCACAAACATACCTGCCTCATTCTTTTTAATGACTGCATGATAGTCAATTGTATAGATGTACAAAAATTACAATAATTTTTTACCTATACAGTTTCATAATTGGTAATCTTTTATTATTAAAATAGTTGCAGTGAATATACTTGTACACACATAATTTCACATGTATGTGACTCTATTTTAGGATAAATTCCTAGAAAATGAAATTATTGAGTCAAAGGATTTGCCTGTTATTTTTAGATATTGCTAATTTAATTTTGTTAGATATTGTATCAATTTACACTCCCATTATCAAATTCTCTGTTACCCTACACTAACGAGAGTATGTTTTCAAAAATTTTATCTTTATCAATCTGATTGGTGAAAGATACATCTCATTTTAGTTGTAAGTAGTATTTCTCTTGTCACAAATAAAGGTTAAGTTTCTTCCTGCATTAAGGGTTATATAAAATTTTCTTTTCTGTGAATTATTCGTTAACATGCCTGCCCAGTTTTCTACTGGGTGATTGATCTTCCTTGCACTGGTTTGTAGGAATACTATATTAAGGAAATAAGTCCCTTGTGATATGAGTATTAAAGATAGTTTGTCTTTGGTTTTCTGACTTTGTTAGTGGTGGTTTTGCCATACAGATATTTTCACACGAGATGTATCTTTATATTCTATTTTGCTCAGAAAAGTGCTAATCTATCAAAGCCTCTTGAGTGATCAAAAGCTTTTTCATGAAAACCTAGACTAAATCTCCCAGGTAATATTAATCTAATAAAATGTTACTTGGATCTGACCTAAGCTTAAAATCACAGGTTGATAAATTTCTGCAAAAATATGTATATTCCAGGAAAAGCTCGAAAGATTCCATAAATAAATATTGGAGAAAAAATAAAAATGCCTAGTTTGGCACCAAAAGAAAACCTTACTAAGCATTTGTCTGGATTTTTCTGTTTCAAATGCCATTGTTCCTAGGGTATCTGTGCTAAATACTAAATCAGAAAATGTATTAATTTAGTGATAATAAAATTCTTATTAGCATAAAAAAAATTAACTATAAAGAAACCACAAGCTACAAGGCACACTAACAACTGAAGCGGAAAAAATCCCTAACCCAAAAGCTCATATCTGCAAACGCTGCCTAGTTTCAAACATTTCCCAAAACTATACCCTCCCAAAGACCCTCTTCTCACTGTAGAAGAAGCTTCTGCTGAGAAGCAAAGGAAAAACCACCTCCAGAAACCAGAGCATTCAGACTTGTGTGGTGTTTCTGACCTCACAAAGGCATCTCAGTGAGTTCTGTCCCCTGAGACAAGAGGAAAATGGAGTAATTCTGTTCTTCAGTTGTAGAAGTCAAGCGCTGTCCCAGAGCCAAACTGAGGGAAGGATACAGGAAGGAGGATGCAGGCAGTCTAGGGCAACACAGGAAGGGCAAGAGGATTCCACAAACTTGAATGGACCACAGACGAACCCAGCAGGTAACCAGAAAAGAAAAACAATATCTCACCCTTCCAACCGGAGTTGCACTGTTATCCTGGGAAAGCAGCCATCACTTTGCAAGAGCTCTCTCTTTCTAGCCTCTCCTTAAAGAAGAGTAGAACTTTCAGCTCAGGAGCCATGTGTCTGTGACCTCAGAGACCTCAAGCAATTGTTTCTTTTTGTGCCTGGTGTTGTTACAGATGCTCCTGGTTCCCTTGATGCCTGGCTCAAGGGCCCATTGCCATGCCTCCATGTTGACTTCCTGTTGGAATTCCTTTCTAGGTTCTCTCAGTTCTGGTTCCTGAGATGACCTTTTGGTTTGTGGTCTTCCATTCAGTAGCTGAAAAGTGCAAGGAAATAATATTGTGAAAAGGGGCTGCCTTTCACTCCCCTCAGCCAGTATGGTCAGGAAAAGCCATGTGTTCTCTTTATGGTTTCACTCTGGGTCACAGTGTCTAAAATATGGGCCAGAGAAAAGGCAATAGAGTGGGCTCTTCTGTGGCCAAGGAGGGAGGAAACTCTAAAGTCAATATAATTGTCTCATGCCACCAATTCTCACTTTCAATATTTTAACCAGACTTTCTGCCTCTTTCCTTCTCTGCCCACCCATTCAGCTAGAAAGCACAGTGGATTTCACTGAACAGCCAGAATCTGAGAAATATTGGCACTTAAGGAAGTGATAAATCATGCAGATTCTGTTGATAAACTGGGTCTCTAAAACCAGCTGTCTGTAGATACGCCAAAACTTTGAAACAAATGGACAGATGACCTTACAGATGAGGCAAAGTGAACAGAGGTAGTTAAATATCTTGTCCAAGGCCATTCAGTTGCCAGTGGCAGAGCCAGGACCCTGAGCCAGGCCTTTCGACTGGCAGTCCTGTGCTGTTCTCGTGATCCACATGTGAAATGATTCTGCAATGGCACTTGCAGCCATAAGCAACTGGTTATCTATAGGGTGAGGTTCTGTGAAAGGATTGCTGCACCTTTCCTTGAGCCAGACTGAGGAAAGGAAATGTCACCCACACAGACATACACTCAGACATCTTATATACAGTGCCTCTTCAATCCTCAAGTCAGATAGCAACCCCTTAAACCCAACTAGTTGTACATAACCCTCCATAGCCAGTAATTGGGATGCTTTCTACAATATCAAATCATATAACAATGAAAACTTTTAACCAATCTTAGGAAGTTACTTTTACAATATCTCTATTATTATTGCTCAGAGGCATTTCTAGGTTTTGAGAATTACAGAGGGCTTAATAAACACTTCTGCTGTTTGTCTTTTGTTTTGGTAACTCCCAGATGAGGCTTGTCAAAAAAAAAAAAAATTAGGGAAAGGAAGTATTATGGACTTCAACTAAAAGGCTGAATTTAAAAAGATGATTTTGCTCACATCATGTTTGACCTTGTAAAGCAAGAGTTTTTCCTTCATCCTGCTCTAGGATTGAATGTCTTTCCATTTTGTACATGCCAGATATCACATTTTTCCTTACAAATGTCATTAAAATGATGAACTTGTTGGAGTGAGATATAGAACTGCCTGGGAGAGGTCAAAGTACACAGAGACTGTCATTTCTTGAGCGGCAGTCTGGCCAGGAAGGTCATTTTAGTCTCCATATATCAGTAGCTGGCTTTCAGTGGTGCTGTTAGCTGAGTCTCCTACCTACAAGAAACTAGAAATCTATCGTCTCCTCACTCCTGAGAAAAAAAAAACAGGGCTCTGCTGCCATTGAATAAGGGGTGTTTTGGTATCACCCAAGCTGCTGTACACAAAATAACCAAATCAGATTTTATCAGCTCGCCATGGTCTTCCCTGCTGGTGATCTTTCTCAGACAGAAAGGTTACCTGGCGCAGAGGAACTGTGCTGTCATCCACTCCAGGGAGGCATCTTTTCTCTTACCTTGTGCTAAAAGCGCAGTTTAGATATAAAGGTTGGTGAGCCAGTGGTTGGGGATGAAGGGAAGGAGAGTAGGTCAGAGTCCACGCTATTGTCACACCACTCTCACTCTCTCAGCCAGCACTGATTGTCACAGAGTCTGTGCTTGACATTCAGCTATAGCCTCCTCCTTTATAAAATCTGCCCTCAAAGGTCAGAATCTCAAGACGTCTCTGAGAAGAATCTCATCTCTGAGCGCATCTGATGACCCTTTACTGCTTGTGTGATGAAGAACTGGACAGCTAGGGTGCCCTGTCTTCCTGTCTTCTGGCTCTTGGACACACCAGAGTCGTCCACTTGCCCCGTTCCACACTTTACCTCTCCATTCTTACTGCTCTTCCCTCTTAAATATATTCCTGTTAGATAATCAGAGAATCAAATCTTTAATCAACCGGTCTCTAACTTGGAAAGAAGGAAGATGAGTACGACCTAATAACTGTCATGATTTATCTTTTTTCTGTATCTTAAAACACTTCATTTCAACTTAAAATATATAAATGTACCATTTAAACTTCATTATATAATATATATTATATATTAAAATATATAAGTAGATAAACATATAAATATAAAAACATATAAATATACAAATATACAATGTATTTATTGATGTGTAGGGCCAAGGCCTTTTTATTCAGTGTGAGTTTATCTGGTGATCTATAAAATCTTTCTGACATCAAACATACTCATAATGTGTTGTCTTCTATTCTCAACTTAAATTTTTTAAACATATACAGAAATTTAAAGACACCTCCCTGTCAATTGGAGTAAAAAAATTTTTAATTTTTATTATTTTTCCAGCCCTTAACAGTTGTCTAGCACATGTAGTTATAGTTTAGTTTGTAGCAATGAATATTTTGTGATGTTTATATCAGTGCACATAGAATAAATGGAACCATTGCAAATCTATAACTGATTTCATGGATGGTCATGTTTAATTTAAATTTGTAACGTTTTTCTCTCTAGCACACTAAAAACAGGCACAATATGAAACAGGGAGGGAAATTCAGATAAAAACTTGTATACAAATGTCCATAGAAGCACAATTAAAAACACCCAGAAGGACACAGATAACGATATAGTGGTTACTAAAAGAAAGTGGGAGATGTTGAAAAGGGTCAAGGGGGTCAAATATATGGTGACAGAAGGAGATTTGACTTTTTGGGTGGTGAACACACAATGCAATATACAAATGATATATTATAGAATTGTACACTTGAAACCTATAAAATTTTATTAACCAATGTCACCCCAATAAATTTAATTAAAAAATAGCCAAATGGTATAAACTACCCAAATGTCCACCTACTGACACATGTACAAACAAAAGTGGTATGTCCATATAAAGGAATATTATTCGGCAATAAAAAGGAATGAAATACTGATACATGTTATAACATGGATAAGCCTTGAAAATATGATGCTAAGTGAAAGAAGCTAGACACAAAAGGTCACCCATTGTATGACTCCATTTACATAATATATCCAAAATAGATAAAGCCGTAGAGACAGAAAGTGATTACCTGGTTATCAGGGGCTTGGAGAAGGGTATATGTGGGAATGACAGTCTCATGAGTACAGGGTTTCCCTTTAGAGTAATAAAGTATTTTGGAACTAGATAAAGGTGGTAGCTGCACAACAGTGGGAGTGTACCAAATGCCACTGAGTTGTATGATTTTAAATTGTTAAATTTATGTTATATGAATTTTACCTCGATAAAGAAAAAAATAGGATGGGGGAACAGGTCTCAAGAAATTGCAACTGCACCCCCAGTAAACGCACACCCATGCACATTCACATGGTACAGATACACATGCGTGTATGAGTAACTCAGGGCTTCCTCAGCAAGAGGAAGAGGTTTCTGCCTGGTTACTCCTCTCTGTACTAGGAGCCTGTTCTCTCCGATCTTTAGCAACACTGTTACCGTCTTATGATCTTCTCTTCCTCCCTACCCAGGCTAATTTCCACTCTCCTCTCCTCAAAGTCTGCATTCAAGGGACTGCCAGGATCCCTCCTCGATGAGCCATTTGGGACACTGTCCTGAGAAGACTCAAAAAGGCCTCAGTGGACCACTCACAGCTCCATGAAAGTGAACAGGCACGTAGGCTGCACGTCCCTCCTCCACCTGCATTCACTGAGGGGCATTGTTTCCTTTCAGGAGCACAGATGGACCACATCTGGAGATGAACACACCAACTGCTTCTTCCAAAATGTAGACACTGTAGGCTAAGCCCTGCTGATATTGCACATGTGAGCCACTCTGCCAAGCCTGGACTTTGTATCTTAGGAGGATACGGGCTCAAGGATCTCTGATGGAGACTTCCAGATGCTCCACAAGAAGAGAAAGAGAAAGAGCTTCAACGAGACAGCTGAACTCAGAACAGGAGAGTCTCTCATCCTAATCTCTGAGAACCCTACATAAAGCAGACCTGGGAGCCCATCATGTGATGCTGTAAGCCTCGGAGAGGAGGACTGCATTTTACAGAAAGCAAATGTCTACTTTGGCACTGTCTCCAGCTGACATTAGTTTATTTTCCTCTCCATTGTTAATGGAAAAAAGTTATAACAAGACAGCTCTGTGGAACACACTAAAAAAAAAAATGTTCTGTTTGACTTTGATCGTTTGTGTTTCCTATGATAAGCAACATATGGCAGCAACCTCAGCTTGTGACTGCAGCAAATTATCAATATACATATCTTTTCTACAAAACTTAACTGCCTAGGAAGAAAATGTCAAAAATCTGAGGCAAAAAAGGATTACTCCAGCCAAGCCACCAAATATGTTTGAATTTACATGTTATAATGAACTTGATTCCATTTGTCAGCCTGTGATTCCCAGATTCCCTAGGTTTCTGGTGTTGCCCTTCAACATCTAAATGCAATGGCTGGAGCCACCCATCCACGTGCTGTGGGAAATTACCTCCACCTCAGTCCTGCCAGAGATAACTAGGGGCAGGGGTGGAACCTTTTTTTCTTGACCAGTCCAGGCTGCAGACTTCTTTCTAACCATCACATTCAGCTCCACAAATGTCATCCTCTCTCACTGGCCTATTTTATGCCATGTCAAACACTTTCCAATCTCCTTTCCCCCCTAAGAATCACTAACCCAATATTATATTAGTTTCAGGTGTACAATGTAGTGATTAGACATTTGTATAACTTACGAAGTGGTTACCCCATCTGACACCATAGTTATTACAATATAATTGACTATATTTCTTATGCTATACTTTACATCCCCATGACTATTTTTTAACTACCAATTTGTACTTCTTAATCCCTTTCCCTCTTTTACACCCGCCCCCAACCCCCTCCAGTCTGGCAACCCTCAAAATGTTCTCTATAAGTTTGTTTCTGTTTTGTTTATTTTGTTCCTTTATTCCACATGTAAATGAAATCGTATGCATTTGTCTTTCTCTGTCTGATTTACTCCACTCAGCACAATACCCTCTGGGTCCATCCACGTTGTTGCAGATGGCAATGTTTTATTTTTTTAATCTTTTTTTTTTATGGCTCCCTTGTAGGTAACTAACTCCTTTTCTCTTGCTGCTTTTAAGATTCTCTTTTTGTCTTTAACTTTTGGCATTTTAATTATGATGTGTGTTGGTGTGAACCTGTTTGGGTTCATCTTGTTTGGGACTCTGCGCTTCCTGGGCTTGTATGCTTCACCAGGTTAGGGAAGTTTTCTGTCATTATTTCTTCAAATAATTTTTCAATTGTATGCTCTCTCTCTTTTCCTTCTGGTACCCCTATGATGCAAATATTGGTACACTTGTTGTTGTCTCAGAAGCCCCTTAAATGATCCTCATTTTGTTGGATTTTTTTTCTTGTTCCTGTTATGATTGGGTGTTTTCTGTTACCTTATCTTCTAAATCACTGATTCAATCCTCTGCTTCATCTAATATCTGTTGATTCCTCCTAAGGTATTCTTCATTTCAGTTTTTGTATTCTTCGTATTTGACTGGTTCTTTTCATATTTTCTATCTTCAGTTTTATGTTTATATCTCTTTGTTTAAGTTCTCACTGAGTTCATCTACTCTTCTCTTAAGTTCATTGAGCATCCTTATAACCAGTGTTTTGAACTCTGCATCTGGTAGATTGCTTGTCTCCATTTTGTTGAATTCTTTTTCTGGAGCTTTGCTCTATTCTTTTATTTGGGACATGATTCCTGGTCTTTCCCATTTTGGCTGCCTCCTTGTGTTTGTTTCTGTGTATTAGGTGGGGCTGCTATGTCTCCCAGTCTTAGTAGAGTGGCCTTATGTAGTAGGTATTCTATTGGGCCCAGTGGTGCAGTCTTCTCTGGTCACCTGAGCTGGGTGCCCATGGTGTGTCCCTTATATGAGTTGTGTGTGCCCTCCTGTGGGCTTTGGTTGCTGTTTGTACATCAATGGGAGGGATAGACCCTCGGGCTGATTGATTGTGAGGCTCGGTTGGTGAGGGGCTGACCCTATGAAGCAGGATTCACTTTAGCAGGGCTCTGGTGCCTGCCTCATCTGTCCTTTGGGTGTGTCATTCTCACGTGCGGCTCCGAGTGGTGCTTTGGCTCAGTCTGAAGCCAGCCACTGGGTGTAGCGGCCCCAGGTCCTCCTGAGAGGTGCCCTGCCATAAGCTAAGTTTAGCCTCAGCTTGTGCCCTGCCATCAAGTGATTCGCAGATGTTCACCACCCACGCTGGGCTTGGAGGTGCCTTGAGAGGCCCAGCCATGAACCAAGGCTGGCTGCAACAAGTGCTGGGCTTAGGGCTGCTCAGCAAGAGATATGGAGCACACGGAGGTCAGATGCTGTTTGTTTGCGTTTTGCGAACCTTTGAGGGATTTTAGAAGAGTTCACAGCATGAGTCAAAACAGGCCATTTGTATGGAAAAGCCACTCAAAGTGGGTTGGATGGTCCCACGAGTTGAGTGGGGCAGGGTCTCAGGGGCAACCTGTGTTAGGCCAGGTTGATGGATACTCAGATATGGCGGCCTCCTGAGTCTGCACCCTGGGTGGAGGGAGGGCCCAACAAAGGAATGGTAGCTTCTGCCAGCACTTCTCTCTGAGAGAAAGTTGCCCCTGAGGCCCTCACCCTGAAGCCAGACAATTCAGTTCCTCCCCATATATCCCTGGCATCTTTTGAGCTGTGCTCCCAGCACTGGAGCTCGAAGCAAATGAGTCACCAGAGGGTAAGTCCATGTGTGGGCCCTTTAAGAAGAACATCTTTGATTCCAGCAGCCTTCCATCTTACTCAGCCACAATCTTTACTGGTTTTCACAGTGAAAAGTCATGGGGACTTCTCTTCCTGGCACTGGAACCCTGGGCTAGGGATCCTAGTTTGGGGCTGGGATGTCTTGCTCCTCCAGGGGACCTCTGCAGCCAGGATACCGCTCCTGATTCTCAACCTCCACACATGGGGAATCAGGACCAACCCATTCTGAGTCTCTGCCCCTCCTGCCAGTCTGGAGAGGCTTCTTCTTAGTTATAAGGCTTCTGTTCTGCTAGATATCGGGTGATTTTCAGTGATGGTTGTTCTGCAGTTTAGCTGTAATTTTAATGTGGTCATAAGAAGAGGCAAGCATAGCGTTTACTCTGCCATCTCACATTGGTCACTTTTTAGATATATATTTTTCATTTGCAGTTTGTGAAAAGTCATTCAGAAGAGCCAATGGCAAGAACAGTAAACACAGGCCTGACACAGAGTGTAATATGTTTCCATACTCCTTTGTTGTAAGTCCCCACGATGCATAAAAGAATTTTCTTCCTTTCTTCTTTAAGAAGAATGACTGGGTTGGGCAGTATCTGGAGTGAAAAAGTTTTATTTTCTTATGGTGATTCCAAAATAAAGAGATGGCGGATGCCCTCCCAAATCTCATGCATTGCAATTAAAACATTTTCCATGCCCAAGGCAGCAGCTGAATTGACTTTGACCTCAAGACTTGGGTCAGGAATTCAGAATAGAGACCACACTCCCTGACTGCAAACAGCTTCACCAAGCCCAGAAGAGGCAACAATGCCAGGTCTCTCTTACTTGAGACTCATACTGCTCTTCTATTCCTGCTTCTGCTCTTCTTTCTTGACCTTCAGCTAAGGTAAAGGAAGAGAAAGAGCCACAGAAAGCCTGCCCCAAGAGTAAGAGCCACACATATTCCTGTTCACATGAGTTTGGAAAGGATGCTTTGCTTTCTCCCCTGGTAAACTTCAGAATCCAAGAATAAACTGTAAACACTTTTATGAATATTTTCCCTCAGCCTTCAGTTTCTCATAGACCCCACTGATTTTTGGTTGAGAGCAGAGCTCCAAATCAAAGCACTAGCTGCTTCACCTTGATTTTTCATTCATTCATTTCTTCAACAAATATTTATTGAGCACTCACTATGAGTCAAGAACTCTATTGGAAATTCGTGTACGAAATCAGATAGGCTCCCTTCCCTCATTGGGCTTATAGTTTAGTGCAAAAGAAACACATGAATCAAATTATTGCACAAAATACTGTAAAATGGCACTAATAATTGGCACAACAGAAATGTGCATGATGGCATGAAAGGAGTTGAACAAATATGAGTGGAAATAGGACCAATATTGGTGTTATTGCTTATTGCATATACGAGCATTTTATAATGTATTATTATTACATTTATGTGAAAATAGTGGCACATATGATTCATCCAAAACTTTGTAATATTTAGGTGTGTGTTGAATGGAATAGTATAATAAGAGATTTGTAGTCAAAAGACCTGAGTATGTGCTCTAGCTCTGCTATTTTTTAGATATATACTCACAGATAAGCTTTGAGCTCTTTTTCCCTACATATAAAATATAAATAATTATACTATCTGAGAAATTTTCTGAATAAATAAATAAAATGACATAGGTAAAACCACCTACAAACTCTATATGGTTACAGAAAGATTCTTTTTTGTGATAGATGTTTATTAACAGGATCATAAGGTACATACTACTTTGCAATTTATGTTTTCATTTAACAGTATAAGGTGAGCATAATACATATCTAAAACTGTATCAATAATATCTTTTGGTCAGCTCTCTAAAATTTTATTGTCTTATAGAAAGATTAATTTTTACCTTTATCAATGATGTTTATATCCCTTGGCTTTGTTAACATGTAGGTACATGAAGGACAACATGTCGAGGTGATAAATTGGGGCTTTTTTTTCCAGATTGGAAGACACCAGTGCCTGTCCAGGGTTCTTTAAAATAAACATGCTTTCCTTTATTTGGCTCATAAAGTCTACACCTTTGAGGAAGACCTGACTTTATTATGTAGAAAGTAACCAAAAAAGGGCGGAGGGGAGCATGGGGCTAAATGCAACTAGAAGACTTTGGGGCTTGGTGTCCCTTTGCATCCTGGCATGTTGTCCTTCATGTACCTACATGTTAACAAAGCCAAAGGATATAAACATCATTGATAAAGGTAAAAATTAATCTTTCTATAAGACAATAAAATTTTAGAGAGCTGACCAAAAGATATTATTGATACAGTTTTAGATATGTATTATGCTCACCAAGGGGGCAGGTGTGGGAACCCCAGGGGCCCAAGAGAGCAGCCTGAGACTCAAAAGAGGAGGTGCAGAAGCAGAGGGGAACATGAACCCAAGGCAAGTCCCAGCTGGAAAACAAAATGAGTCAAACCAAGAGCGATGCTCACTCACAAGTAAAGGGAAACCTCTAGTGGGAATGCCATCAGAAGCAACCTGGACACCAGCCAAAGGAAAAGTGTTCCATTAAAGTTCCATTAAAGTAAATCCACACAAGTAAGAGATCCATTTTTTTTTCTAATGAGAAGATGAGGGTAGCAGTGCTGCCTTGGTTCACTCAGGACCGTTTCACTCATTCTAGCACAATTTACAGGGCAATGAGGTCTCATTATATATGTCTTACAACACTAAGCATGAGAGCTCATATTTGTTGCGTGAATTTAACTGAATTAAACAACTAAAGTCAACAGAAAAAAATTAATAACAATTTTCTGTGGACATGCGATGCACGATGAACTCTGCTAGGTGTGTACAAGGGGGCAATGATAAAGAGGCAGAGTTCCTTGGGAAGTTGGTGGGAGCAGACGAGCGACTTTACAGTTTCATTTTATGCTTTATCCACACCAGGCACATTTTTGTTGCAAGAGTTGGGAACCTCATTTAAAGATAGATTGCCCCAAAAGATCAAGATCTCTCCTCAGCCACCTTGGGCTTCATTTCCCTTCTCAGGCTAAAGATCATCCTGATTTACAAATGAAGAAACTGAGGGAACAGCTACACAATGGAACTAAAATTCAAACTCGAGTGTGTTGCATCCCAGAGTTTACTGACTACCAGGAAGCCTCTACCACTAGAGAGCAGAGGACCTAGGAAGGAGGGCTGCAGTGTCATGTCCTTTGGACTGAAGACTCTATCCTAATAGATCTGAGCACTCAGAAGCAGTAGTGCTCTATAGTCATGACAAGGCGGAACCCAGGCGCCTTGGCTTTGACTTAGTGATGAAGCTAAGGGACCTGCTCATGCAGGTTCTGCATTCTGTTGAGGGGAGGGATCTTCTAATGACCCACTTCTCTTGATCTCTATGTAAAAGTTCCTCCTTCTTGAATATCTCCTTCTTAAATATCTGCAAGTTAGAAATGTCTATAGCTGTGCTCCAGAAGATATTCCAACATCTAGGAACCAATTACTATGGCCAGGAGTATGTGACCTTCTGGTCAGTCAGACTAATGGGTTACATGGCTATCCCTGGAACCAGGGGTTGGTCAACAACACCCAAACCAACTGGAAGTTGTTACCAGAAGAACAGAAGTCATAGAACAAAGGAAGGGGTAATGAATGTTGGATGGACAAAAGCAACAAATGTCTACTACACTGCCTGGTGGCTAAGATGCAGTGTCACTCTGTCAGCCTGCAAGAATGTAGGCCAGACCTAGAAATAGAAACACAATGAACAGGGACAACAAACTTCTTCACCGGCTTCCAGTGGAAGATCATTCTATGCTTTCTTTCTTTTTCGACTAACTTCAACACTGATAATCCCATTTATAGTTGTCATTGTTGTTTCTTATCAAATAATTGTGCAGTTTCTGGGTTGAGGGCTCATAGTAGAACATGTTTAGAAATGGCTCCTTCAATCTGAGGGTAGTGGACAGTTGTCATTTTTGACCACATTCTGTTTTCCACTGCTTCCCACCTCTATCTTACCCCTAGGGGACAAGGCCGATTGCATAACCTTGGCTCACTTATTAATACACTCTTGCTGGGGCACTAGAGCATACACAAATGTGACTTTGTGCTGTTGGTGGTGGGTAAGTCATATTCAGTTCACAGAACAGCTATAGTATACCTGGCATTGGGCAGTACTGCCCTTAGATTCAGGCAAATGGAACTCTGTCCTAGGCCCAGTTTAGGGAACCTTGTCCTGACCTTCCTTTTGCTGTCCCCTCCCTTGGAGCAGGTAATCTATGAATCCAACAGGACTTCCCCTCTCAGAATCTGAACTCCTTCCCTGCTTCTAGACTGCACTCCAGGTACCCAGATCCCCAGAAGTCTCTGCCCAAATGACTCCAACATCATTCCCAGAAACTGTGCAGCCCTCTGCCCTGTGTTCATTCTCATGAAAGGAGATGACTCACACTTCTAGCCTCAGAGCATGGCCAAAAGAGGACTTTTGCAGGAGATATGATGATGGTGCTTGTATATTCAGGCTGAAGCAGGAAGAAAAGAAGGATGTGCTGGGGGTGGGGAACCACGGGCTGGATTTTGCCCCCATGGAATTCTAAAGAGTCAGACTTCTAAGTTTGAACTTCATCTTTCAGCTGATTATAAAAATATATTTGTCAAGGAAGGAGGCTTTAATCTATTGTATTTAATAGATTGTTCATTTGATTTATCATTTATTTATAATTTCAAAAGATTTAGATATATGAGACTGGACCTCCATCTGTTCGCTTGCCACGGGTTCTGGAATTGTTAAGAAAAGTGTTAGCCTTCGATGCTAGAGTCAGGGTGGCTGGCAAGTCCTCATCAAATTATTCCTCGGCCATGGTTTTGCTAATATTTTCTACCTATCTATTCCTCTGCTGTCTATCTTCTAAGCCTTGTTCTCTCACTTTGCCAACAGTTGCCTTTCAGTGATATTCTTTTTTGCTTAAATCAGTCAATTGCTGTTGAATGCAACTAAGTACACCAAATGAAGAAAAAAATCTTCAATGGCCTGTAACTTCACTAAAAGGTATGGAACTATCTAAAGTAAACCCTTCTCTTCTGCTAGCTGCCTCTATCTAGTATCCTTACTCTTGGCTTATGACAAGTCTAGCCTTTCTAGCATTCACGTGATCCAGGGAGAATGAATTGCTCTATATAATCACAGTCACAGTTAGAGGGCCTCTGGGCACTGTGACGCGCACAGCTGGTGGGTGTGGGAATAATGTTCTGACTCTTTCCAGCCCAGGCCTTAAGCCTATGTCACCTTTGGGACTATTACGTAAAGAATCAGTCTCTAATCATAGGTCCAAGCATCTCATCTATAGAGATGCCTCAAAAGTGAAAAGTTGGAGAAACTTAGATCCAGAAGAAAAAACGATTTCTAAGAGTATACCATGTTTTGGCAGAGGTCCCTCCAATCCAGATGTCAACTAACTTATTAGGATTTCCCCATATCGTGCCATGATCCCAAATGCATTAAGGATCTCTGTCTTAGAGATCATGGCATTATAAACTATTCTAGAATTATACATTTTACACACACACACACACACACATACACACACACACATACATGCTATATTTACACTGAAGGGAAAGCAAAACCATCAGGATGGTTGCCCATATTTCATTGTGATTATTGATTGATGGTAAGATTACAGGTGATTTTTTTTCTTTCTGCTTATTTATATTTCCTGCTTTTTAAAACAATAAGCAGGTTTTATTGGTGTAATTAAAATTCAACAGGGAAACTGGGCAGCATGTGTGTGTGGGGGGTGTAATCCTGAAACTGAGAGTTTAACTTTTATGTATAAGTGTTAGATTAAGGCTTATGGATCTTTAATACAATAAAACTCAGCCAATATCTTATTAGTATTATTTGTTGATAACTTCAGAATTATAATAGACTCAAAGTTACCCTGGAATCACCCCCTTAATCATGTGTTAGTATCTTTTTCAAAAAATATTTAATAAGCTTGTCTATTTTTGTGTGCCAACTGTGCTGGCTTGAGTGTCTTTCCATTCTGCGGAGTTTCACTGAGGATTCCTGAAGCCCCTATAAATACATATCAGTACCTCTCCCAATGGAGAAGCCTTCTTGACATTTCTTACGTAACGGTTGGAAGCTGACTTGAAATTTGGACCTCATTTTTCCTTCCATTTAAACTTTAGGGACATCCTTACATAGCTCTCAAAGAGAGCTCTTTTTTTTTTTGCCTTCTTATTTCAAAAAATTTGTAATCATTTGATCAAAGCTCACATGTTTATGATGAAAATGTATTATTTTATAAATTATCAACCAAGATTTGCCTCATTGTATGCAGAGACAAAAAGTCAGGATCCTCAAAAAGGGGATCCTGTGCAAAAGAAAAATCTGAAATCAGTCTCTAATATTATAAAACCTATACAGTTTTCCACGTGATACTCATTACAGAAAGAATAAAAAGTTCAAAAGAATAAGTATATGAAGAGGATGGGCATAAGACAAAACAAGTCATTTTTCACGGTTTCCTTTAAGCAACAAAATCTAGATGTAGGAGGTACAGGGGGAGACTGGTTAAGAGTTTGCCTTTTAGAATCAAACAAATCTGGATGCGAATCCCAATCCCATTGCATATTAGCCTTATCATCTTGAAGAAACTTAATCTTTCTGTATTTTGATTTCCTCATTACAAAAATAAAATTCTAATAGTATTTATTCCATAGTTCACTTTTTCCCTTTGCTTTTATATTTTTGTTTTGTTCTGTTTTGGGTTTGGTTTTTCATTTTGTTTTGTTTTGTTTTTAGGTTTAACTAAGATATAGCATGTAGAGTACTAAGAAGCACCATGTCCGGAACATAGTTCTTAATACACACTGGCTTTTCAAAATCTATCTTGGGCATACTTCCAGCCAACATGAACTTACAGGAACCAGATTTACTATCCTGCCCAGACGACTTAAAAAACAGACAAAGCATATAAAGTAAAAATGTTCAAGGTACTAGACATAGGCAATGAAGGATAATGATCCCTAATTGATGAGAAACAAATGAACTAAGCCCTTCGATTTCCCCAGCTTACCACCCAGGAAGTTTCCAGACCACAGAGCAAGGACAGGGAACTCAGGTACAACCTGGAAATCTCTCTGTGTTGAAAGACAGAGTCTGAGGAGGTCAAAGAATGTAGAGTCTCAGGGCAAAGCACTAAAGAGGAGAGAATTACACTGAGTGATAACTCTAAAGGTCTGCAGAGGGTACCCCAGAGTCTCCAGGTGAATACTGATCAGCACATGCATATGAGGAAGCCAAGAAAAGAATCAGCTTGGAAGGATTAGAGAGAACAGAACCCAAAGATCACACCGGGCCAGGAACAGCTCTTGTTCTTACCAGCCAGAGTGGAAAATCTTTATAAATCATGGACATTCGTTAGAATACCTTGAAAGGTTTTGCCTCAGTAATGGGATAAAATTGGCATCATACTAAATGCTGCTTTGGTATTACCTAACAAAGCTGAAAAGCAAGCCCCAGAAGGATCAAACTGTTTACCAAGTAAATTAATATATTAGCTTTTTATTGTTGCATTAAAAATTACCCAAAACTTTGTGGCTTAAAATAAAAACTAATATTATTTTTTCATTCAGTTTCTTGAATTAGGAATCAAGGAGCAGCTTAGCTGAGTGGTTCCGGCTCAGACTTGCTCAAGAGGCTATAGTCAAGCTATCAGCTAGGGCTGTAGTATCAGAAGGCCTGACAGACATGGAGGATCTGTCTCCAAGATGACTCACTTAGACCTCTCTTGTCTAGAGGCCTCAATTATTTGCTGGCTGAACTAAAGGACTCAGTTCCTCACTTCATGAACCTCTCCATAAATTGGCCTGAGTTTCCTCGTGACATGAAAAACTTATAGGCACACCGATCAGGTATATAAAAGAGAAGACACAGACTTCCAATATGAAAAATGAGAGAGGTAACATCACTAAAGATGCTACAGCTATTTAAAGAATAATAAGGAAATATCATGAAAAACACTACGCCAACAAATTCAACAACTTAGATGTAATGGACAAATTCCTTGAAACAAACTACCAATGCTCCCCAAGAAGAAAAGATAACCGGAATATCCTTATATTTATTAAAGAAATTGAACTTTTAATTTTAAAAAATCTTCTCATGAAGAAAACTCTAGGGCCAGATGGCTTCACTGAAAATTTAAAGAATAAATAATTCCAATTCTACAAAAACTTTCTGAAAAATTGAAGGGGAGAGAATATTTCCCAACTCATTCCATGAGATTAGCATTCTATTACCAAAACCAAGGATAAGACAAGGGGGAAAAAATATTCTTCAGGAACATAGATGCAAGATTTCAGGAAACCTAAATTAAAAATATGTAAAAAGAATACGGTATCATGACCAAGTGAGATTTATCGCAGGAATGAAGATTGTTTGACATTCGAATTTAATCACCACAGTTGTATATAGCTGTATTATGTAATTCATTGTTTTTATAAACTAAAAATGAAAAGGCATATCATCATTTCAATAGGTGAAGAGTCTTAATAAAAACTCTCAGCAAACTAGAAATACAGGGAAACTTTTTTCAGACCGATAAAGGACATCTACAAGAACCTACAGCTAACTTCATATTTAATGGTGAAAGACTGCATGCTTTCCCTCCAAGATCAGGAACAAGATGAAGATGTCCACTCTCACAACTTTTATTCAAAAGTTGTACTGGAGGTTCTAGCCAAAGCAATTAAGCAAGAAAAAGTAATAAACAGCATCCAGATAGAAAAATGAAAGTAAATATTTTTTATTTACAGATGACATGGTTATTATCATCTATGTAAAAAAAAATCCTATGAAATATACAAAAAAGATACTAGAACTAATAAGTGGGTTTCGCATGGTTTTAGGATTCAAGATAAATATTCAAAAATCAATTTTACCTCTATATAATAGTAACAAACAATTGGAAATTGACATTTTAGAAAGTAGCATTTATAATAGTATCAATGACTGTGAAGTAATGATAATTCTGGAGAGAGTATATATAAGATCTGTGCACTGAAAACTATGTAACATTGCTGAGAGAAATTAAGAAAGAACAGAATAAATGGAAAGATATAGCATCTTTATGAATCAGGCACACATTATTAAGATGTTAATTCTCCTGGAATTAACCACCATAATCCCAATCAAATCCCAGCTAGCTTTTCATAAAAACTGACAAACTGATTCTAAAATTCATATGGAAACAATTTTGAGAAAGGAAAACAAATTTGGAAGACTTATACTACCAGACTTCAAGACTTATTAAAAAGCTACACTAAAACAGCATGTTATTGGTGACCAAGTAACCAAAGATCAATGAAACAAAATAGACAGTACAGAGACTGACCCACAAATGGACAGTTTACTGATTTTTGACAAATGCGTAAGGGCAATTCAGTCAAGAAAGGATAGTATTTTCAACAGATGTTTTTGGAACAAATGAATAACCATATGCAAAAAAAAAAAAAAAAAAGCTTAACTTGAATCCACACCTCACACCAAATACAAAAAATAACTCAAAATAGATTATAGACCTAAACATAAAACTTAAAACTGTAAAATTTCTGGAAGAATATATTGAAGAAAATATTTCTAGCTATGGGTTAGGCAAAGGTTTGTAGATAATATCAAAAGCATGAGTTTTAAAAGAACAAATCTGCAACAAAATTAGAAATGTCTGTCATTTGAAAGACAGTTTAGAGAATAAAAGAGAAATTCATGAAATGAGAGCAACTATTTGCAAACTTTTTATGATTAGAGCTTGCATCCACAATTTATAAAGAATCCTTAACACTAAATAGTAAGAAAACAAACATTAAAAGTGAGTAGAAAATTTGAACAGAAATTTCATCAAAGAAGATATATGAATGCACGAAAGAAAGCATCACACACAAAAATAAAGGAATTATTAAGTCTCATTTATAATACAATGAAATCTACACAATCCAGTTGAAAAACATTTGCCCATGGATGGCTACCTCATTGTGAGCAGATGTAGCCTTAAAAGAATTTTAGACAATAATGGGTAAAGAACTTTCTAAATTTTATTTACATATTTACCCAATAGTCTAGTGGCATAGATCCACTTTTTATGTAAGATTCAATTTCCTCTTGATTGCCTTTATCTGTCTAATAAGTTTCTATTGTGATGTTCACCATATTCCCAAACTAAATGGATTTGGCAAGAAATAAATAGAACTTTGATTTTTCTCTTCATCTACACATCAAGGTTATTATTTGCTATTTGTTTGGTTCTTTATTCCTCTGGCTCAAAATCTGTTTTACTGAAAAGACATATATAATGTAGAGAATTTTAAGCCAGGATTATCTCCTGGCAGTCAGAAACTAAAAATGATTGCTAAATTTGTCAGTTGTTGATGCCTTAAAGAACATTTGGGAAAAAGAGCATTTCTTTGTCTTACTTCGTTTTCAATAGGAAATTTAAAAGTGGACCCTGGAAGAATTATCTCCTATTGACATTTGAGTTTTTATTTTCTTTGTGTCTAGTGGAGATTGCTACATTTCAGCTGAGGTGACCAATATGCCGAAATTTATAAAGGGACAATTCTGAATTTATTTTATTAAATGAGTTTATTCTTCATAAATAGTCCCTCTTTTTCTTTTAAGAAAACAAATTTCATTGGCTTTTTCAAATGTAAAAAATAGTGTCAATTTATTTAGTGCATGTGTTCCTCCTAGAACCTTCGAGTTTCTATAATAGTTCAAAAGCCGGCTTCATGGGTTTGTGATCTGTGCAGTCTCGCAGGGTCGCTCCCCTCTGAAGGGCTCAATGTTTGGTTTAATGCTCTGCTGTCGCCATTTGAAATTCTTAGTAATTACTAAACAATTATTAAACCTCATTTTCATTTTGTACTGGGGCTCCCACAGATAATATAGCAGGTCCTGCTCCGTTTATGTAATTGATCATCAAAGTTCAAGTGAAAGATTATCACAGGCCTTACAAAGTATAACAATAATAAAGAACATTTGTTGAGCATTATGTGCTGTTCTAAGAACTTTGTGGGTATTGACTTAGGTGAGCCTTGAGAAAATCACTATGAGGTAAGTATTATCATTTGCTTCATTTTACAGATGGGGAAATTAAATCACAGAAGTTAATGAAATTAATCACTCAGTTAACTGAGGGGCCAGAATCAGATCTCAGTCAGCCTGACTCTAGGGCCTTCTTCTGTGTTAAAATTCATGAGAGCAGTTAAAGAAAACTTCAGAATCACATGGCTTCTATAACATAGTCTCTATCCCCAGAAACTTGTACAAACAATCTTGTTTTGTGCTTCTATTTCCCTTGCCAATCTCAGACTTTATCTGGGTAACTGGTATACTGTGGATGTTTTATTTAGCAGAATTTATAGAATGACCCCATTTCTTTGTTCCATGAAGTATCCCCATCTGTAGTATATCCATAGACAAAAGGATAACATTTTAATTCTTCTGGGACCATTCACATTGCCTTCAGTGCATCAGGAAGGTTTAAGTTTGATTTTTTAATTCATTTATTTGCTAGTAAGTAAGAGGCACTCTTACTTTTACTTCTTAAAGGTGGGCTCAGTTCCTTGGCTGAACTAAAAATGGCATTTTGCTCCAGCGAACTTCTAATTAGTTTGCCTTCTGTCAGAAATAGGGAAACCAGCTTCTGGACACTAATATTTTTCCGGCAGGGAAAGTAATAAAATCTGGCAGTCAGCATGTATGAATAAAAACAAGGAAAGCAGAAAAGAATTCCCATTTTGTGAGACAGGGCAGTAGCTCAAAGCCAAAACATCTACATGGTAAATGATTTATTTAAAAGTATTTTTAAATAAATAAAAGAAGGTGTAGCATAAATATTTCATTGGAGGAAACATGACTGAAGGTGCCAGAAAAGATTGCCAATATATACCCAGTAAGAAGAGTTTAGCCTCGTGGCTATGAGTTATATTGCATGAAGACCTGGCTTTAAATCCTGACTCTACCACTTACTAGACAGTGAAGTCTTAACAAAGTTTTCTCATACATAATACAAACATCTACTATGTATCAAGTGTTTTGATAAATTCTGGATACCCCGAAGTATTTGAAAGAAACCAACATGGTGTTACTTTCCAGATGCTTGTGGTCCAGTGAGATACGACTATTGCAAATAGTTTAGAAGACATACAGTGGGTTCCAGCATCACTCTGTATTCTATTTCTCTGAGGAGCTGTTACCAAGGGCTAACAGAACAATCTGCACTGGAATGTGCATTTCTGGCTTCTGAGTTTTTATTTCCAAAGTCCTTACATTCCCTCACACAGACAGACTTAGGCACTCCTTGGGAAGGAAGCTTTTGCTTCTTTTCAATGCGCTTTGTAAAATATTGACTGTGGCTTTATCACACTGCAATTCAATGTTCTTCCAATTTGTGTGTAATTGAGCCTGGGCTCCCACCGCAAGGAGCAGCTCTTCTCAACAAAGACATTTAAATTGAGAAGAGTCCCTCTCTACTGAGGGTCCAAACTAAAAACAATGCCGCATTATGAGAACATGCATCACTTCTGGTCAATGCCATGAAACAGGCCCCCTATATACACACTTCTCCCCTTAGTAATTGTATATATGATACACAAGGTCAGGGAGATGCATACTTCCCAGGAATTTAAGGTGGACCATGAGCACATGAAGTCTCAGAAAGACATCTTCCTGAACCATCAATTCTCTCAAAGATCTGGGAGGGAAACATACGTTTGGCATTTTTATATATATATCTGCATTATCAAAATGTGGCATCAGGAGAGTAGAAAAACAACCAGATGATGACCTGTTATGCAGTGTTGGTTCTCCACCCATCAACCCAGTTCTCCAAACTTATAGACTTAATGTATTATTTTATCCACTGGCCAACAGCACAAGTAGGAATTGCTTGGGGACTTTTAAGGTAAAGCTGGAGTTCTCAAAGTTTTGTCCTTGTAAGAGTATACTTTTGGCGACCTTCTCAGACTGGGCAGCCATGATATGGTACAATTACGTGTTAATTCTCTCCTATGTTATTGGATGTTTTCATGAAAAATATGACAAAAACACTGTTCAAAATTATCCTGTGCACTTTGGGCATTATTGATTCTCACAACGCCAAAGAGGTTAAAAATTAGAATTTTCGATCTATAGGAAACCTTAGAAACCATCTCATCCAGGGGCCTTAGAGGCCATGGCAGAAGGTGAGGTGAGGCCAAAAGGGAACAGTTCAGTCTCCCCCGACATCAGCCCTTCTGCCACTAGGATTGCTCATTTTCCTTCATCAGTCACATCAATAGGATCCACTTTGATCCTGTTTTTTATATTTTCCTCGCATTTCCAAGTAAGTTTTTATATAAAGTAAAGGGTCTAAGAAAAAGTTTGAAAGTTGCTAATCTGATCCAACTCTCTCATGTTGTTGAATATTACCAAAGTCACATTATGCTCCAATTCAGTCCTGCCCACTCCAACCTGAAGACAGCAAGCACCTAATAACAGAGATCCAGAGCAAGCTCTGCTTCAGAGGCTGGGCAGGAATCTTCAGTAGCTGTCACCGGGATTTCTTGACCAAGTATATAGCTAATTAGCCAACTGAGTGAATTCAGGAAAGTATTACTTCCTGTTCATTTGTTTCAAGTGGTGAATAATTTTCCAGCATTAGGAAAAAGTGGGCGAGATCCTTGCAGAAGAGAGCATTCAGAAACTGCTGTACAAAGCTACCAGCACCTCCAATTTGGCCCTTCTTTCCTTTAGGGAGCAGCCAACACCTTCCTACTCTCTCCCATGCTCAGTCCCCCTTCAGAGCCTAGACTCAGAAAAGATACAATAAACTGAGTGTTTTCCTAAACTCCAACCATTTATGTGCTATTTTTATGATTTTCATGATATCTGCACACCAATTGCTCTTTCATTTACTTAATGTTTTTTCTTTAAATCAGCTCACGTTTTAATGTTAGCCAAGCCCTAAGCAAAAATATCCATTAAATCATGAAAAAGTATGTCTTTTTATTAATACACCTTAAAAAATACAAAATTATTAAATTAGAAATTTTGCATCTAGGCCAAATCATCTCATGTAACATTTTTTTGGAAAGTATTGATCTAATTCAGTCATTCAGCAAATAGTCACCGAATCCTTGCTCTCTGCCAGACACTGTGCTAGATGTGACATAGATAAAAACTAGTAAGGGGCTACTGCAAGTTTGTTTTTTCTGGCTAATGTGATATAAATGGTACTGAGGTCCCAGGTGCCTGACGAAAACATGTGCCTTTGAGAGAATCAATTTCAATGGGGTGTGTGTGTACTGTGTGTGTGTGCAGTATTGTGTGTGTGTGTGTGGTAAAGCAAAGCATGTTACCACCATTCACAGTAAAGAGTCATTGGCACTGGAAATCCTTGCATGAAACGAGGTGTTATACTCTCTAAAAGCACTTTTGCAAGAAAAGAGAATGCTCAGACCTCCATGAGACAGAACATAAGTGGTTGTTAAGGACTATATGTGTCCTCCCAAAATTCATATATCGAACTCTTACCCCCCGCCCCCACAAATGTATTGGTATTACTGTTGCCAGAAAGGTTTTTTGTTCTATTCCATGAGAAAGAATTCAAAGGCAGGACAAACAGCAAGCAGGAAAATGCAAAGTTTATCAAAGCAAAAGAACACACTTGGGGTGGGGGTGGGGGTTAGATTGAGAGAGAAAGAGAGAGAGAGAGTCCCCCAAGATGGCTGGTTATGAACTTTTTGTTCTCCCTGGAGGCAGAGGCAGGGAAAATCTGGTGCTGACATAGCCTTGTTGTCTCCTCCCTGTAGACAGGGAGCTCTTTTTCCTGCTTTTTCTTCTTCATATAGTGTTTCTGGAACTGTCATGATATCCAGTGCATAATGAGAGCTGCAGTATTTGCAATGCAGATGAGATTATAATGATATTATAATTAGTCAAAGGTCATGCCTTAGCCAAAGATGGCGTCTAGGCTAGAAAAGACCAGTTTTGGCTGATCTCTCCTGCTAGGACTCAAACAGGAGGAAGTCTGAAGAAAGGAAAAATTTCCAGAGCCATATCTTAGAGGGGGATGGTGTGTCCCTGCACTACCTGTCCTGCCTCATTAGGAAATGGGCCTTTGGGAGGTGATTAGGTCATGAGGGTAAAGCCCTCGTGAATGAAATTAGTGCCCTTATAAGAGAGACTCCAGAGAGCTTTCTCTCATCCTGTCCACTGTATGAGGACAAAGTGAAAAGAAGGCTGTCTATGAACTGGGAAGTAGGCTCCCCTCAGACATGGAATCATCCAGTGCCTTGACTTCCCAGTCTACAGACCAGTGAGAAATAAATTGGTATTCAAGCCAGTGGTCCCAAACCTTTTTGGCACCAAGAACCAGTGCTCCTCTGAGAATCTAATTCTTGAAGATCTGAGGCGGAGCTGAGGCGGTGATGCTAGCGCTGGGGAACAGCTGCGAATACAGATGAAGCTTCACTAGCTCATCCACTGCTCACCTCCTGCTGTGTGGCCCGGTTCCTAACAGATCAGTACGAGTCCACGGCCCGGGGGTTCCGGAACCCCCGGGTTTAAGCCACCCAGTCTATAGTATTCTGTTCTAGCAGTCTAAGCAGACTGAGTCAGTGGCTCAAATTTCCCTAGTTCCACTTTGATGTACAATAGCATTTACCAAACTGTTCAAAGTTTTAAGCAAAATAATAATAATAATAATAATTGTCATATTATCATTATTGTTATTAAAAAGATTCCCTAGGCAATTGGGAAAACAATGGATTATAAAAAATTATATATGTTGTTTTAATGGGAAAATCTCAGAGCTTTTATTTGCTCAAAGGGATTGCAGCTTTCCAAAAGTGGAAGTTAGTTTACATTGTTTTTCAAAATTATCTGACCATGGAACATTTTCTTGAGAATCATTTCATCGGATTTATGTTCCATGGGATACACTTTGGAAAATATTATTCTAGAAACATTTTGCAGTATAATATCAGCCAAGATCGAAAGACTTGGGAAGAGAGAGGTAGCAACTTTGGCACTTTTCCCTTTGCCCTGGCCCATGGCTGGCAAAAATCTTTCCTACAGTTGGCTCCTGAGTACTGGAGAAATGGAACTTCATTGACAGTTAATGCCTTGCTGGCGGAATTTAAGAAGTGGGCTAAGATAAGGAGAGAGATGCTGAAGTATACAGCACACCCAGAGCCCCCTATGACAGAGGGGTCTCCCACAGACTAGGGTCAAGAGAGGATAAGCAGCACATGATGTCAGCTACACACAAGGTCTGTGGTCAACACTAGCCTTCAGCTGTAAATGGTGTTTGAGGTTCTTCCCTTGGAACATTTAAAATACTGAGTCAGTGAAGATGATTCTAAATATTTTCTTAGAGCTAAGAGTATAAATTGAACTGCAAAACTGGAAAATTTTCAACGCTATTTCTCCATAATGTGGGTGTTTGGGGTTTTTCAAAATACTTTTCCAGTAAATTGCATTCTGCTTGTCCACAGAAATAAACAGCAGCCCTAGGGCAGATGGTGAAAACCTGGGCCCTCAGAGCATGAGCTGTAAGAACAGTTTTCCCTCAGACGTCATTGAATTTCTGCAGCCAAGTTAAGTACAGTATGTGTGCCATATTTATTCCCAGAGTAGTGCTTACTCTTATTCCCACCAGCAAAGATTATGTGTCATATTTGGGTGTCTTGGTGCTTCTTAAATTATGGTAAGTAGAGTCAAATTTTCTTTTTCTAATGTAACTGAGCAACAAAAATCATTGCTCGTGATAACACAAAATTAGAGTTGTTGACATGCACTCACTGGGCATATGACAGGTTTATAGGTCCTTTCACAAGCTCTCCCATATTTTAAGGTCCATGTTTGTCTTGTGCAGAGTGGGGCACCAATTTAAGTAATTTTTTTTCTGATTGTCTCTCCGGATTAAAATTTAGATCTCTTGTCAAATTCAACTTTCCAATCCAAACCTCTAACTAGATTTTTTAAAAATGTACCAGCAATATGGTCAAGCAAATCTGGTAAATGGGCTTAGGGGTATGGATAATGAGTGACCTAACAAGGATAGATAGGAAGAAAACCTTCATTATCATCTGTTTGGTAGATTGTCTGAAAAACAGAATGTCTGCAGTTATTCCCCTCCCTGTATCTATGCCCTTTGCAATTCGATGTTGCAGCTCCTACATCTAGAGATGTAGCCTGTTTCCCCAGTTCTTAGATCTCGGCTGGGCTTATAACTTGCTTAGGTTAATAGAATGTGGGAAAAGTGTCAGTGAACACTTCCCTCCTCTTTGACCCTTGCCTCCGCTTGTAAACAAGCCTGAGCTAGCATGCTAGCCAATGAGAGCACCCAAAGCCTATGGTCAGTCAGCACAATTGTACCACCTGTGATCCCAGCTGGTACATATGGTACATGTGGTACCATGTGGTACCAAAGTCCCATGTGACAAAATGTAGCCAAAATGAACTTGTTGCAGTCATACATCTGACTGCAGATGTATGAGCAAGCCCAACTGAGATCAGCCAATCCTGGTCCAAATCATGAGAACAACTCAGCTACCCCACTGACTTGTGAGCAATAATATATAGTTATTGTCTTTTTTTACTGTCTTTACCTTATTGCCACTAAGGTTTGGGATGGTTTAGTATGCAGCAATAACTAATTGATACAAGCATAATTATCTTCACGATCGATAACCATCATTCATTTTAACATTCCATAGACCCTCTCACTCCATCCCCAATTTCCCCTATTAATAATGTCTTGCACTAATGTGGTACATTTATTACAATCGATGAGCCAATATTGATACATTATTATTAACTAAAGTCCATAGCTGTATTAAGGTTCACTGTGTTGTAGCTTCTATGAGTTTGGGCAAATGCGTGATGACATGTATTCACCATTACAGTATCATACAGAATTGTCTCACTGCCTTAAAAATCCCCTTCACTCCACTTGTTCATCCCTCCTTCCCTCCCCCTGAACCCCTGACATTTTTACTGTCTCTGCAATTTTATCTTTTTCAGAATGTCATATAGTTGGAATCATACAGTATGTATCCTTTTCAAATTGGCTCATTTTAACATTTTCTATTTATTTAGCACTATGCTGCTTTTCCTAAATTATCTCGTTTAACCCCATACGGTGCTATTAATATACTCAGTTTACAGATAAGAGAACCGAACTCAGAGAGAATAAGTTAGTTGGTTGATGGACACACAACTAATAAGTACTAGAGCTTGAGAAACTCAGGCCTACCTGACTTTAGAAACAGAAAATCTTACCTACTACAAGAAAAGTTATGAAATAGTGACCCAGAGGCCACATTCAGCCAAAGCTTTGTTTCATTTGGCTCACCTACTGGTTTAAATACCAGAAAATTTCAGCTTTTCTTTAAAAATTGTAGAATTTGGCAATAGTAGACCTGTATTTTCATATGACAATTGTCTTAGCTCAGGCTACTGTAACAAAATATCGTATACTGGGTGGTTTAAACAATAAACATTTATTCCTCAGTTCTGGAGAATGGAAATCTGAGATCAAGGTACTGGTAGATTTAGTTCTTAGTGAAAGCTCTCCTCCTGGCTTACAGATGGCTGGCCACCTTCTTAGTGTCCTCAAGTGACCAAGAGAGGCATCTCTGGTGCCTCTTCCTCTTCTTATAAGGACACTATTTATATCATAGGGCCTTCACCCTCATGACCTCATCTACACCTAATCACCTCCTAAAGGCCCCAAGTTTAAATATCATCACATTGGAGGTTCAAGCATCAACATACAAATTTTGGGGGGAAACAAACATTCAGTTCATAACAGCAATAACTGGCTAAAGGTAAATAGCAGCCTCTCCATTAGGGCATAAAATCTTCCTTCTCCAGAGTCTTCACCACTTCCCACTGTACTGAACCTGGTCCTATACACTTGTTCTCATTATTTCTTTGGCCCCAGTAGTATTTGAGGTTTCACTGTACTCTTTCCCACAGATGCCATTGGCCCTGGCTGGGAATCTTAGAGGATGAATGTAAGATTCAGCAATAAATAGAAAACAGCTCATCTGGGTCTTGGACTAAAATGTAACTGACATACTTTGCTGCCTCAGGACAGTGCTGAACAGGTGGAAAGCCCCGACCTGGAGCATGAAGAACTTTAAAACAAAATGATTGAAAAACTGGGCTTCATTAAAATTAAAAACTTCTGCTCTGAAAAAGACAATATCGAAAAAATGGGAAGACAAGCTACAGAGTGGGAGAAAATATCTGCAAAAAGACACATCTGATAAAGGACTGCTATCCAAAATACACAAAGAACTCTTACCACTCAACAATAAGAAAACTAACCATCTGATTTAAAAAATGGGGCGAAGACCTTAAAAGACACCTCACCAAAGAAGATATACAGATGGCAAATAAGCACATGGAAAGATGCTCCACATCATATGTCATTAGCAAAGTGTAAATTAAAACAATGAGATACCACTACACACCTATTAGAATGGCCAAAATCCAGAAGAACACTGACAAAACCAAATGCTAGGGCAGATATGAAGCAACAATCATGCTGATGGGAATGCAAAATGGTAAAGCCATTTTGGAAGACAGTTTGGTGGTTTCTTATAACACTAAACATACTTTTATTAGATGATCCACCAATCACACTCCTTGGAGTTTACCCAAAAGAGCTGGAAACTTGTTTACCCAAAAGCCTGCATACAGCTGTTTATAACAGCTTTACTCCTAATTGTCAAAACTTGGAAGCAACCAGAATGTCCTTCAGGGGGTGAATGCATAAATAAACCATGGTACATCTAGAGAATAGAACATTAATTAGCATTAAAAAGAAATGAACTATCAAGCTATGAAAAGACATGGAGGAAACTTAAATGCATATTACTAAGTGAAAGAAGCCAATCTGAAAAGGCTACGTACTTGTATAATTTCATCTATATGACAGTCTGGAAAGGGCAAAACAATGGAGACAATGAAAAGATCAGTGGTTGCTAAGAGTGGGGGTGGAGAGATGAATAAGCAGACCACAGAGGATTTTAGGGTAGTGAAAATACTCCACATAATATTATGATAATGACTATATGTCATCATATATTTGTCTAAACTTATAGAATGTATCTCAAAAGTGAATCTTCAGGTAGACTATGGACTTTAAGTGTTTATGATATGTCATTGTAGCTTTATCCTTGGTAAAAAATGTACCATTCTAGTAAGTGATATTGATAATGAGAGAGGCTGTGTTGTGTGTGTGTGTAGTAGGGAGGAAATCCCACCATTTGTGACAACGTGGATGACCTTAGAGGACATTATGCTATGTGAAATGAGCCAGTTACAAAAGGACAAATACTACAAGATACTACTTATGAGGTATCTAAAATTAGTCAGACTCAGAAACAGGGAACAGAATGGTGGTTGTAAAGGAGTGAGGAGGAGGAAATGGAGATTTGTTTTCAATGGGTATAAAGTTTCTGTTATGAAAGATGAATAAGTTCTAGAGATCTGCTTAAACATTGTACCCTTAGTTAATAAAATGGTATTGTACACTTTAAAAAATGGTAGTAGAATAGATTTCATGTTATGTATTCTTACCAAACACACCACCCCCCCCACACACACACACACACGAGGACACAAGGAAATTTTTTAAGAGATGGCTGATATGTTTAATACTTTGGTTGTGGTGTTGATATCATGGGTGTATATGTATGTCCAAATTAATCAAGATGTATATGTGAAATATGAGCAATTTTCATAGATCAATTATACCTCAATAATGTTAAAAAAAGAAGAAAACTATTTAATATATAACTTTACATTGATTACTATTCAGTTTGGTGGTGTGAAGTTCCCCCATACTAATCCACAGATCTTTACTAAAAGTTCTTCTGCAGTCCACAGCTGTGTATTTACAAGTATTTTGAGGAGAAAGATCAAGAATATTCTAAGTTTAGAGTAATATGAAAGCTAAAATAGAAACAGCACTAAGATATGGAGTACAAAACAAAGCTTCAGAAGACACAGGCAATCAGAGCTAGAGGTAACAATAAATTTCAGAATCTCGAATAACTTAAACTTTATTTGAGGTCTTTATTTGGGGTCCCAGGCCACTTGTATCTAGATCATAAGGGTCCAGGAGAACCTAGATGATACCCAAGTTATACAACCACTGTATTTAATCAAGAATTTCCCATTAACATTTCCCATCTGGTCTCATTTGCCCTGCCCCAGGCAAATGCAAACCACAGGTATTTAACCTTAGTGAGGGGACAGAGTGTCCAGACAGAATGAATGTGTAGGCCATGATGTGTGTGTTTTCCCAGCAGCCTTTGCTATTAGAGAAGTTTGTAATTCAAGATTTGCATAAGTGGTTGTTTAAAAGAAAACAGAACTTGAAATTTCTAGATGAGGTATGAATAACTAAATCCTTTACTTGCACTGAGATTTTTACTTTTAAAAGTATGTCTTCAGAGTACAGGACATTTCGTCATTTTGACCTGTTGAGAATTTTTATCTCAAGCTCTTAACACTAAAGACTATTTTACTACACATTTTAGTTATTGATATGAAAATTGGTGAATTTCATATACCCTTTTTCAGGCAAACTTAATTGAGCTGCTATACCAGTTAGGAATTATATTTAGCTATGAATAAACTAAGACCCCCACCCCCCAAAAAAATAATATATTGATCACAAAAGAGTTTATTCTCTCATATAAAAGAAGTCTGAACATAGGCCCTCCAGGAATGATACTGTGATTCCATGAAATCAGGACTCATGCCTCTCCCATCACCCTGCTCCTTCCTCCTCAGTCTGTGGCCTCCACCTTTAAGGTCCTGTTCTGGTCTGAAGGCTGCTGGAAACCTAGCTCTGACAGGAGGAAAAAGGAAGGAAGATGAAAGGTTTGTTTCCTCTTCTTAATAAGTCTTTTCAGAAATCCTACCCACATCATTGGCCACATCACAAACACATCCTTATAGCAAGGAAAACTGGGAAATGTAGTTTCTCAGCAAGGCACCTTGCTCAGGGTTCCACTGAGAAAGTTGGGAAAGTGAATATGTAAGGCAAACTTCAATCTAACCGCACCTCTTTAATTCTTTGATTAATTTTATATTTGATACGGTTCAAAGCTTCCATTCCCCCTATTTTCATTTTACTGAAACTGTTTAATTAGTATTAATTCTTTTTTATTTAAAATTTACAAGGAAGATTTCATTTATTCCTACATTTTAGTCTATATCAAATTTTATCAACATACAGTTTATACTATAGTAAAATTTCTTTTGTGTATAGTATTTCTCCAGAGATAAATATTCTAATATTAAATATTACACTTTTAAATTATCTCAAGAAAATTTTATTCGACCCTAAATACTTCAGAAAGAGTAAAAATAATATTTCATGTGATTTGGAAATTCAAACAACCCAGAGTACATAAAATAAAAATAAAATTTCTCACCCCTATTGCTTTCCTCAAAGGTAACTACTATCAGACATTTCTTGTGTATTTCCATAAAAAGCTTAATGTCTGTTATATTTATTTTTTAGCTAATCCAGAAAAAAAATGGAAAATGATTTGGTAAAAGAGTATCTTAGAGAAGCAGAGAGGAGAAGACTGCAGGTGAAATCCACAAAAGGAGTTTGACACAAGAAAAGCCCAAATAGTAAGTAAAGCCCAAGGCAAGTAAAAGAAAGCCTGTTCTGTTCGTCTGGAAGGATTTTGAGGTGAGGCAGGTGAGACAGTTGGTGGAGAGACAGAAGGTGAGAAATGTGCTCCATCTCCCTACTCCTGGTTGAGTAGAAGGTACAATGGCTAAATTAGAAAGAACTCTTGCCTGTAGGCTGTTTGGGATTAGCTAGGGACCACTGTTCAAGGTAACCCTGTACTTATAGTGCCAGGAAGACAACAAACAGAGTGGAACGTTCAGGCAGAGAAAGGATTCAGTGTGTCCTCCTGAGCCCCCTAGTTTATTGTGTTTCATGAATACTTTGTTGAAACCAGCCGGCATGCATGGTCCGCACCTTCTTGGGAGAAACGAGTCTACGCATGGCCTCTACTGAAGGCTAGTCAGCCTGGACTAGGAATTGGATGGACCCATAGCAGAGACTCCTCTTTTAGGAAAAGGCAGAGAAGGACCTCCAACCCTGACCTGACCACACACGCGGAATCCACAAACAACTACAGAGACGCCAGCAGAATATTTAAGGACAGGACCAGGCCAGCTATACCTCAGGGACACAGTTCTGCACACTAAAAGTCCAACACAGGATCACAAGACCCCTTTCCTGCAAGACCATGAGATTGGGGAAGCCCATCTACCACTCACTTGGGCACCACCTTGCGAAACAGTAGGAGAAAGAAGAAAGAAATCTGAAGCACTAAGAAGTTATTCCCCAGGACACTGGATTAAATATGAATAACTTCAAATCATGAAATCACACCAAGTTTTAAATTGAACTCACTTGTTCCTACTTCCCCTTCCCATTTCCCAAAGGAAATGAGAATGAAAGGAGTTATTGAGACAGCTGATCAGTTATATATAAATACAGAAGCTTTCTTTGTATATTGGATCAGGGGGAGGCCATTTGTGACTCCACCAGAGCTGCCAAACTCTTTAATAATCTAAAAGTCACAACATCCTGCTTCCTCCTGTAATTGCTGTCCCATGCGAGTCCCACTTGAGATAGGTCTGGAGACATAACTACCTCCGTCGCACAGATACCGAAAGATAAAGGATGTGGGCCATCAACTAGGAAGTGGCAGAACTGGAGAGAAGGGTCCAATTTCTCCAACTAGTTCATTCCACTGAGTGAATGAGTGTGAAAGGCTCCAGTTTTGCCGCCAAGCCTGGAAAAACAGCTTTGCTAGGACAATAGACACATCGTGGACCTTGCTCTCTAGACATACTGGGGCTTCTCACTCTAACCAAAGGGTAAGTCTTCGGGTGGAGAAGGCCCTACACACCGAGGCCTGGGGAAAACAACCCAGCTGCCCTCTATCTCAGTGCTCTCCTCAAGCATCCACGAAAGCCCGGTAAAGCTCCAGACCCCGTTTCTCATTTCATTTTATGCCAACAATTTATTTATAGCTTTCCCAACTCCCGCAAGGCCTCACTATAGCTCTGTTGATCTTATTTAATTAAAATTGAGCTTTGAAAAAACTCACGTGCAGAACTTATAACAATGTTCATTGTTCTTCCTTGCTAATTTACTGGAAAACCATACATAAACCCTTTGAAACCGACTACAGACCAAACCATCTGATGATTCAAAAATTTATTTCTCAATTCCTAAACTAATTATATAGCCAGGTTCACAGGAAGCCCCAAGATCTCATGCAACTTGTCCAGGGTCCAAAGCTGTGTTCCCTTTAAAATGAACTAATGTTTCTAAATCAGATTCTCTCAGTCTGTGGGGCTCCAGCTGCTCAAGTTTCATGAGGATGACTTCTCAGGGCCTTCAGATCTCATTTCACATCAAGCTAAGTCTGGTCTTGATTAAAGTTGCAGTGAGGAAAGCATATGGCAGTCAGAGAGGTGGAGGCTGGGTAATAAGCCCCTGCGGGCTCAGCTAAAGAAAGTAAGGGCCCATAAACTGTCTGCCATTCATTGAAGTTGGTCTCCAAATGAAACACAAGCTTGCACATTCCCTGTGTTTATGTATTTGAGTTAATTGAGATTTTAATTATTAAAAGTGAGCACAGCCAGGCAAGGGATTTAGTGAACTTAGTATTAAAATAACACATCATTGAGACAAATGTTCTCCACAGTCCCCCTAACACAATGAGTATGGAGACTCTTGGCTGTCATACATATTTTCATAGAAAAGGAGCTGTGGAGCTGAGGCCATTCACATTTTACTAAGCTTTTGCATCTGCAGAGAGGAAGAGATAATGCCTTTAGCTTTTGAATTCCGTTAGGGTGAGACAAAACACTTCTCCTAGGAAATATTTCCATTTGCTGCAAGAACTGGCCATACAAAGAGGAAAGGGAGCTTCTCTTCCTGTCATCAAAGCTCCAGGCCAGACCAGACCAGAAATTACATCCATTGCTTCTACAGACATAGCCTGGAGAGAGTCTCGGCACCGAGGTCTCATTACAGAAGGAATCGATGCATGGATTTTGTCCTAACTGCTCAGGAGTTCTTTACGCTGTAGGAGAAAGGATTTGGAGATAAAGTTCCCGACTTCATAAATGTTTTGCTTTTTTATTATAATGGTGTAGAATATTTAAAATAGAATGAGAGTATTGCAGCGATGTGCTCCTGTTTTTTAAGATGTCTGCTTCCTTTCCAGTTAAAACAATGTGCTATTCAGTCCCTTCTCTTATGCACAATTCTTATCTACTACTTTGCAAAACTATTCTTTCTAAAGAAACGGTGATGTGTTTCCACCGCAGCCCATAGGAGAACCAGGTTTGACCTGGCAACCTGTCCACTCTGCAATGGGATTTCCCTGACTAACATATTGTCCTGCCCAGCGAAAAAGCAGAGTCTTCGGGTCGGTTGTACTTCCCAACCTCCCCATTAACTTTAGTGTTTTGCACAAATCAGCAATCCATTGCCTTCAAAGATTAGCCAGGGGAAAAGTGATGAAGTAGATAACCCAGCTCGCTTCTTTCAGTACAACCAGGAAGCGTGTTCTGTTTGGGGAAACAGCACCAGACTGTTTCCTACTTCCACAGTCTTCGCTGTGGCTTCCTCATCGCTCTGAGGCACCGTGTGCAAAGCTGCCTCTGTGGCTAGAATTCTCTCATCAGACAGATGTGGAGTTGTGGCTGGCACTGAAGTTAGGACATTGCGGAAGGTACTGTGCAGAGGGCTTCCGATGTCATCCAGGATTATCACTACAAGTGGGTGATAAGGATCAGGAAGAAAGGGAGTTCTCAAGACCATAAGGATCTCTTTACCAGTGGAGTTTCTGATAGTAACGAGCAGGCTCCTCATCCATGGGAATCCTGAAGGGAGAGGCGCACAGAATGCTGGGGGACTGTGCAGGCTGACCGTTTCTCTAAAGGCCTTGATCGACAGAGTGGCTCGTATTTTTCCCCTGTGCATGTTATTTCGCCTTCAAAGACCATGAGCCTTGAAGAAATTATAATAGACATGCATTTATAATTTTTTTAAAGTCTAAACTACAATCTTAAGGAAGTCCAACAAATTCTGATTTTTTCTAAAGCTAATTATAGTACTTAGAAAAAAACAGACTCTAAATTGGTTTATTTTGGAAGTGACCTTGCTTTGCTGATACCCTAGTTCATATTAAGTTTGACTAGTGGTAGCCCAGGATTGGTACTGGTCCTCTTTTTCCAACTTTACACACTGCCTGACTTCAAATTATACTACAAAGTGACAATAATCAAAACAGCATAGCAGAAAAACAGACACACAGATCAATGGAACAGAACTGAGAGCTCAGAAATAAACAAACATATATACAGGCAAATAATTTTTGACAAAGGAGCCAAAAACATAGAATGGAAAAAGGAAAGCTGCTTCAATATACGGTGCTGAGAAAATTGGAAAGCCACGTGCAAAAGAATGAAACTAGACTGCTGTCTGTCACCATACACCAAAATTAACACAAAATGTGACAAAGATCTAAATATAAGACATGAAACAATAAGTTGCATAGAAGAAAACAGAGTTACTAAACTCATGGACCTTTGTTTTAGAGAGATTTTATGAATTTGACCTCAAAGGCAAGGGAATTAAAAGCAAAAATAAATGAAAGGGACTACATCAAACTGAAGAGTTTCTGCACAGCAAAAGAAACCATCAACAAAACAAAGCAGCAACCTTCTGAATGAGAGAAGATATTTGCAAACAACACCTCCGATAAGAGGTTAATGTCTAAAATATATAAAGAATTCATACAACTCAACAACAACAACAAACCCCAATCCAATTAAATAATGGGCAGAGGATCTGAATGAATACTTCTCCCAAGAAGACATACGAATGGCCAAGAGACATGAAAAGATGATCAACCTCACTAGCTATTAGGAAAATGCAAATCAAAACCACAATGAAATATCACCTCACACCTGTAAGAATGATTATCATTAAGACAAGTAATAACAAGTATTGGAGAGGTTGTGGAGAAAACAGAACTCTCATACATGCTGGTGGGAATGTAAATTGGTACAGCCACTATGGAAAACAGTATGGAGGTTCCTCAAAAAATTAAGAATACAATTACCATATGACCCAGCAATTCCTCTTTTGGTTATCTATCAAAACATTTGAAAACATTTATCCGTAAAGACATATGCACCTTGATGTTCACTGCAACATTATTTATAGTGGCCAAGACAGGGTAACAACCGAAGCAACCTTTGATAGATGATTGGAGAAAGAAGATGTGGTATATATATACCATGGAATATTACTCAGCTATAAGAAAGGATGAAATGTTGTCATTTGCAACAACATGGATGGATCTTGAGATAACCATTCTAAGTAAAATAAGTCAGAAAAAGTTGAGAGCCATATGATTTCACTCATGTGGAGTATGAAACTGAAAGCAACAAACAAACAAGACAAACAAAAACTCATAGACAACAGTTTCGCGGTTAGCGGAGAGAAGGAGGGGTGGGATAGGGAGGCAGGTAAGAGTAAAGGGGGTCAAATATATAGTGATGTAAGATTTGACTTTGGATAGTGAACATACAATGCAATATACAGCTTATATATTATTGAATTGTACAGTTGAGATCTATATAATTTTATTAACCAATGTCGCCCCAACAAATTTAATTAAAAAAATGAAAAAAAAATCAGAACAGAGCATCGCTCTTGGTCCTCTAAGTTACAAGTTTACACAGATCTGCAGGCTCATGGAAAGAAGGAAATATATAGTTTATTTTTCAAAATTCTATCACGATTAAGAATATTTAGAAATAAAAAACTTCATTTAAATATATTTACTGGTTTTGGAAAGGAGGTGTACCAAGAGAGGAGGCTTAGTGGGACATCAGGATTATCTCCAAATGGAATGTCTTTCTAAAGTTGCTTTATAATGTTCTCATTGTTCTTCCAAACTGAGATCACTCAAGTGCTACTGTATACTGCACCGTCCTGCAATTATTAGGTTAACTCCTCCTAAGGCAGCTCTCCAGTACACAAAGACTAAAGCCAAACAAGACACATTTTTCAGAAAGCTCCATCAAAGAATGCACAGTGGAATCTCATTCAGTAATTAACAAAACCCCATTATCTTAGACTTTCCTAAGGAAATGTCTATCTTACTGACACAAGATGTTCTTTCAGTGTGAGTGTTAGAGACGACGTTTCGCTGAAATGAAACAGTTCCCGTGTTGTTGGATTTTTAAACTTTTATTCACTGTGCTCTTGATTAGAAATGCCTTTTAGGTCCCCTGGGACTAACGTCCCGGCAATTCCGTGTCGTAGTCCATATTGACCTAAAACGTGCCTAGTTTTAAAAAAGAAGTGTATTGATTAGATCCATGTAACACTCCATGTGAACAGAAGCTGAAATTGGGCAAGTTCTCATTATTTCTTAGATCTAGCACTTTTCATTTTTGTGGCTTCAGAGAAAAGTTGCCGATAAATGCAATTTCATCTCATACCAGAAACTTGCTACCACAGGTTTTGTTTTGTTTCCAATCTGATTTACTGAAAAGATACAGATCACAAAGTTACTCTCTCACCAGAGCCCAGTGGTACTAGCCGTATCGTATAGAGCTAGTTTGCAGACAATTCAGAGCAGGCATTCAGAACCCAGGAGAATATTTTATCAGTATCACCTTGTCTTTATTTAAAATTCTGACACTTTGTTCATCATGGATTTTTTTCATTAACTTTGAATTTAAAAAAAAAATACTGCATTCAAATATTATTACTATTTTGTACCCAATGCAACTGTATTACTTGCTTCACCCTAGTCCAAATTCTGGTCCGTACTTCTCTTCCTAAAGAATCTCAGAAGAAAGGCAGAAGCCTTGTTTGAAGAATATGGTTTATATTCCCTCATCCGGGGGATAGCCAAAAGGGTTCTGATAATCTCTTCTTATAGGAGGCTTCCCAAGAACTTCGAAGATGCCATTAAACCGATACTAAAGCCTCCTTCTCTTACCAAGGTCTATCGCATACTGCTGGGCAAAGCACAACTTTAGGGGACACTGCCCTCATCATAATCTAATCAGTGCTACTCAGTGCTACTGCCAATTTACAAGCTGTTGGTTATATAGGTTCACCATTAAATAAGGAGCTTTCAGCAAAATTTGAATCAGCTGTGTCCCAAAGCATACCGTTTGGTGAATCTTTTTTTTTTTTTCAAAGCAAGATTTGCTCAATGAAGGCAGCCACGCATTGATTTACATTCAAGTCCCCGGTCCTTGTAGACTGGCACTTTTGAGTAACAGGGATCAAAATGGGAGGCATTCTCAGGTGCTGTGAAAAGCAAAATCTACACAACTGAAAGTAGACATCCCATTTTTACCTCTCATCTCAATAGTGAGACATAGCTCCAGCAAAACTAGCAAAGATCTCTTTGACAACAGACCTCTTTCAACTTATTTCATCCTCGTGCCCTGTCCTTACATTTTTAACATTTGAACTTTTCCTTTTTGCTTCCTGGATTGGCTTTAAGGCAAAGGTTCTATTATGCTATTCTAAGAGAGACCTTACCCAGGTGACTTCTGTATTCCTGATACCATGCACAGTGGCTAGTTGTTAAAATTAAATGCAATAGGTAGAGGCTCAGGGCACCACTATAGCCTGAGGCTGCTGAGGGCTTCAGGTATCAACTAACAGCTCCCTTGTTATTAACAATAAGCGCCCACCAAAGAAGTTTCTTTGCCTTCGGCCATCTGGCGACAGCATCCTAGAACTGGTATATCTGTGAGGGATCCAGAAAAGTTGGGGATTGAACTCCTTTCTCAACTCTGACTCAAGATGGTACAGAACCTAAGAGCTGGGGTGAAGCCTCAGTGAGAGAGGGAAGAATAGAAAGTTCTTTATAAAATTTTGCTTGGAGACTACTATTTAAACAGGTATGTGGTCATTGACAGGAGGCATATTTAACTTATCAATTCACTGACTGTAAACACATAAATTTTAAGATCAATGTTCTCTGAAAAATTATCTTGTTAAAAAATAAAATAGAAAAAAGAAACCCAAAGCAGGCCTAAAGAAGCCAAAATGGAAATCTACATTTTGGTTAGGAAACATTTGTTTCTTGTAGATTTTTTTTAAAGGAAGAACATCATTTTTTATTAATACTATATATTTTTTCTTCCTTTCATACAGAATTGTGTCTTTTTCAAACACTCTAGGAATATTTTCTGGTGATTCCCTGCAATTTTTTAGAGAGTTTCTTAGCAGTATTATTTTAGCTTCCAGGTGAAAACTAAAATGTTTGTTTGAAATAACTCTAAGGATTTCTGAAACTAAGCTCTCTGCCCAGGACCTGGGGAGTTTGGGCCACGTGAAACGCTGGCAATTTGAAAAATCTTGGAAATCTTAGAGGATCATTAAAGAAACTATCAGTTGTTCCTCTTCTATGCTTAAAAACAAAGAGTTATGTTCAAAACATTTATTACAAACTGAATTGTGTCTCAATAAGAACTCTTAACAAGGTGATGGTGTGAGGTTGCATAAGGGATTTTAAAAATTAACATACACACAAACAAAAACATTTGTTCTAGCAGAGAAATTGCTTTCTGGGCCTTGACGATCAAATGCATAAATTCTTTATTATAACAATATAGTTATTTGACACTTCACATTTTCTACCATACTCTTTCTATTTTATACCTGGCCGTCCTCCATCAATTTAAGTTATTTTCCAAATTTATGGAAAGCAGTAAAACTAAGTTACAGCTTTTATCTGAAGATTTGATATTTATTTTCCAGTTTGAGACTTGTTGCAGCTAGTAGTATCCTCTTATTTCTTAAGCAACATTGCCATCTCGTGGCTAAATCCATACATTTCCCAGAAAAACTCTAGGTCTAAATGAATAGAGACCCAAAATAGCACCAAAAATTTAAATTGATTTATGACTCTAGAATTCCCTCCGATTGTAGATCAGCTTGATTAGAAATAGAGAGGTCATCCAAGAAATTTTATAACTTTGGTTTCCAATAATTAATGTTGTTTTGTCTTACATTGTCACCTCTGGCTATTCAATGAAGAAAAGCTGAATTCAGACAAGGAAAAGATTAAGAAAAAAGTCAATCTTTTCCACAAAAATATCTGTTAGAACTATTAGCTCATGTGTTTCAAATCCTGGCATATTCAAACTGGGGTTACACTTGGCCCTCTGAATCAATATTTCTTTCTTGGAACTTTACAGAACCTGCTTTTCAACCTAGACACTGTAATGATGAGAAATTCTATTAGGCTCTAAAAAGAGAAGAAGAAAAAAATGCTTCAGTTTTCATGAATGAAAATTGAAACAGATATGTTTCCAATCTTCTCTTTGGGACATTTGGTCTTTGAAAAGTAAATAGAAAAAGACAAATCTCTCTCCTCTATTCAATGTTTGGGAAAATTCCAGTTGAGGTAGGCCACCTGTGAGGTCTAATAGTTGGATGTCGGTTTCACCCTATTTTAGATGCTTCTCTAGAGACTCATATGAATATTAATAAAGATGCTCCTAACTCTGAATTGTCCAGGTGACTAGCTCCATTTGGCAGACAACCACGACAAGGCAAACTATGGCCAATGGGGATTCATTAGTCATGATTCTAACCATGACTCTAATTCCCAGTCACATACAGTTAACACAGAGTGGAAAGGAATGACTTATGAGTTTAGTAAGAAATATATATTCTGAAAGCTCAACAAAGAAGCTGTCCAAATATGAAACACAAGTGGAAAGTTTTAAAATGTAGGAAAGAAAAATAATTATTTTCATCCTTCTCTTTTATTGAAAATTCAATTGTCTAGCCCAAAATTGGCCATATTTTATATGTATGTATGCAGATAAAAAATACATATACTAAACTTCAGTAATTTACCTATTACTGGAGTGAAGCAAATAATTTAATATTCCCAGAGGCTTTTAAATTAATATAGCGTTTTCTTTTTAGAAAGTTAAGGGTAGTATAACATATGCAATAAATTATTTATGCAATATTTTGCTTGTGTGTCATTAAAGCCAGATCAAGACTAGTGTTTTACAAACTTCTCTGCTGATGTTAACAGATGCCTCTGGAGATCCTGATTCAGCATGCTTGGAGTGGAGTCCAAGAATCCATCTCTTATAAGCATGCCAAGTGATTTCATCACCAAACAAATTTGGGAAATACTAGTCAACATGTATATTGAAGTGACATAAGATGTAAATAAAAGCATAGCTCAAACTTATTGGAAGTTTAAGTATAATTTAAGAATTGATTGTTATTTTTAATAAACCAAATATTCAAAAATTTAGAAAATAATCATTTGAAATTTCATAAAATCCATGCATTGTATGAATCAGGATATAGATGCATCTTTATATGGAATGCTATTCGGTGTGTTCTAGTTTTCAATGATATCCATTTGTCTCTTTCACTGATTCATAATCACATTATTTAGGTGCCTATTTTTAAGAAGTGTAAATAGATGTGCATTAGAGAGATCGACTAGGAAAGCGGAAACCCTGAAAAAGAAAGCAGAAGAGAACTAGACAGAAAACAGAAGATGCAAAGGAATAACATGGTAAAGGATTTAAGGGAAAATACAAATGCAGGAAAAACAACACTGACATAAATATTGGGCTTAAGGGAATTTTATTTCATAATACAATTGATAGAAGGGTGAAGAAAATAAGACAAAAGGAAGAGATAAGCAAAAGTATAAAGAACAGGGATAAATAAGAGATTTCCATTTGGGGCCTCTTATTTATTAACTAATTTATTGGCTGAAAAGTCTTATTAGGTGATAGAGTCAGGATTCTTCCTTTGTTGTGAAAGCTGATAAAACCTAACTCCCAATGGTCAGCAGCATCTATCATTCTAAAACATAAATAAAGAAATAGGTCCTAATGAAATATTTCCTGAAATGGGTCTTCTAGAACAGTACCTCTATAAGAGCTGCATAAAAAAAAAGGTTACGCAGTGGAATAAATATGGAGGGCGCTGCACATGACACGCTCATGGCATGCTCCTTGAAGTTGCCCAGGAAGAGCAAGGGGGCCCTGCAGAGTCCCGCAGAGATTTGTTCAACTCACTTTTTAATTCATCATTTTCCAAAATTATATAGCCACAGGATATGTTTTATCACTTCTCATCTTATTAAAATCCCATAGAATCAGTGAAAAGAGAGGGTGGGCTCAACATAAGAAAACCTGGATTTGAACTTTTACTCCAACATTTAGCTTCACTATCTGGAGTGAGTTACTTAATAATGAATGACCTTGAGCCTTAGCCTCTCCAGATGTAAAATGGGTTTAATAATGTAAAGTGATTAGCATAACATCTGCTACATAGTAAATTTTGGATTAAGTACTAGTTATTTTTTTTTTTAATCATGAAAGCAAAAAGTTTATTCATGTTTGAAACGACATATAACTACCACGAGGAAGACTTTTTCTATCCAGGGTGTAATACAGTTAGAAAGGAACACGAAACGTTTTTTAATACATTAGTGTTATTAGTGTTCTACAGAGCATATTCTGGGACACATAAGGTCATCTTAAGCTTTCTGTCAAATTATCAATATAAAGTATGTGTATTAAATCATGCCATCACTCTTACGACATCCAGAAGAAATTTATTTTCCAGTCAAAGAAAACATGAAAGTTTTTTTATTCCCCCTCCTCCTTTTCTTTTTAGTTAGGCAATTTCAAATCAAACCAAGAGTCAGAAGTCAGTCACATCAAATAAAGGCTAGTGATTTGCGACAAAGAGGTGTCACAAGCAATAGGATGTAGTATGGATACGAATTGGTCTTGGGTCAAAGATAACCACTGTCTTAGTCTGTTCAGGCTGCTATCACAAAAATGCCATAGAGTGGGTTACTTAAACAAGAAACATTTATTTCTTAGAGTTCTGGAGCTGGGAAGTCCAAGATAAGGCACTAGCAGATTCAATGTTTGGTGAGAGCCTGCTTCCTGGTTCATAGATGACCATTTTCTTGCTGTGTCCTCACATGGCAGAAGGGGAAAGGGAGCCCTCTGAGGCCACGACCTAATCACCTTCCAAAGACCCCACCTCCAAATGCCATCACATTGGGGATTAGATTTCAACATATGAATGTGTGGGGGACACAAACATCCAGTCTACAGTAATTCTTTGTAAAATGAAGTTGCCTTTTGGAAAGACAGAACTCTCACTGGCCAATAAGTCTGTGCTCATGCCAGACACAACAGTAAAATAGGTGAAACCTGGTTTTTGTGCCCTCGACCATCCCATTCAGAGTGAAAAATCTTTCCATTACATGCCCTGCTAACCCTAATCACATACTAAGGGTCCTAATGGTCTGTCATCTCTCCATCCATATGGATTTCAGGGAAAAATCTAAAACCTCATTCATACAATGGGGTTACTACTCCAAGTTATTTGCATTCTAACATTCTTCAAAGTCTTAAGTCTGAGTAACCTTTAAAAGTGAAATGTCAAGAATTTGCTAAGAAAGTGTGGGTGAGTGGGAAGGCCTTCCTAGATCTCTTAAAATTGCTTCTGTGGAAAGTAGACTCTCAAAATTTGACGATGTGTCTCCTCTTGTTCTAATTAATGTTTGCTTTCTAAGGGTAAGTACAAAGTCCTTTATGCCCTCCTGGCCATTTCTAGCCCATTATTTAAGCTGCACCTGTTTTTAGTCTCATCATTGTCACCATAAGTTACATTAAGCTGGAGAACCTCCCTCAATGAGTTATCACTTGGTGCTAAGTCTGGGCTTCCAGGTGACCATGCCAAGGAAGAGTGATTCGACCCACTATCAACAAAATTAATTTAAGATTATCTCCAAAACAAGAAGTCATTACCAGTCATTGTCCCATCTTTCAGAGAGATCGCAGTCCCATCCCATAGGCACACTCTGCCCAGGAGTACTGAGCACATTCTCTCCACAACTGAAAGTCTTGTTCCCTATTGCATCCACAGGGCCTAAGGCAGTTCCTAGAACATCATTTAACAAGCATCCGCAAATGCTTGTTGAATGAATGAATGATGAATGAACAAATCACTTTTTCCATTCTCACTTCAACTTGTCGCCCACAGTGCTGGGCCAGTCCTAAAGTCTATTATCCTGAAGACTTGACTCTGAAACTTACCCCAGTCTAAGAAGACAGGAGTAGGAAGAAAACATAATGTCCCATCCTCAGCATCCCAACACCAGAAATTGCAAAAGGGTCTGCTTCATCAAATGATGCTCCAGATCTTCTGATAATCGCCCAACGACCGAAAATCTTTTCTAAAACATATGTCACATCACATTTCAAAACATTATTTTGGTTGTATCACTAAAATTGTGGCTTAATTTATATTGAAATAAAGTTATAACATACCTTTTTATCAAATTCTTTGTTGTTCGCCCAATTAAAAAAATAGACTTAACTGCCTAGTTGATGTATAATTCCCAGTATTACTATGGAAAGTATGATGTTCATGCTGGCACCCAGTGGGCAGTTTTTTAGGTGTGAAGTTGTCCTATCACATTTTATTTTAAAATAAAAAAATTAGTTCTCACTTCATTATCAAGGCCCCTATTGACTCATTATACTAAGGCCAACAAACTTCACTGCTCTGGTATTTAAATGGCATATACTGAATGTCACCCATATGGTTCCTGGGCTCACATTTCAATGACCTAATGCTGTTTGTAATACTAGTTTCTTAAGAGCTCCATTACACTTTACCCTTAATTATAGACATGCTATTCAAGGTCATACTACTAAGAAATCTTCCACTCAACCCAAAATTCATAGAACACTATTGGCAACGATCTGCCTAGTGAAGGATTTGTGGGGTGCCTAACAGTGAATTAGAATGGTCTGCAAATTACCCCTTTACTTAGGAATACAGCAGGTAGAGCACACAGCTGTGGTACAGGAAGTGTAGGAATCAATCTTATGAGCTCCTCCTCCCACACTCATTTTATTGTTAATCCTAGGATCACAGGTTTAGTATGTATTTGTTAAAAGATTGAGTAATTAGCCTGTGGATGACATAAATGAGTTACATCGAGTTACGTTCTCTTGTGTAGTTCACCAACTTCCCTTATTGCTTTGCATAACTTTCTTATACATAGGTATTCCACCCCCGATTAATGCATTTAACCTCTTCAATTGATATGTGACGTTCTCTCTTTTAAATGACACTATTTTTTTCGTCCATCATATCACCAAGGAAAATCACCAAGGAATGCAACTGAACATGACATTAAGCTCCCTAAGAGCCAGAACCCTGTCCACCACTATCTTCCTTGAGTATATCCTATATCTGGCACACAGGAAGTACTCATTGAATAAGCATTCATGAGTGTATGAAAGAAAAAAAAGAAAAGAAAGAAGAAGAAAGAAAGAAAGAAAGGAAAGAAAGAAAGAAAGAAAGAAAAGAAAGAAAGAAAGAAAATAGAAAGAAAGAAAGAAAGAAAGAAAGAGAGAAAGAAAGGGAAGGAGGAGGGAGGAGGGTGGGAAGAGTGGAGGAGGGAGGGAAGGAAGGAAGGAAGGAAGGAAGAAAAACAAAAGTACTGATGCTATAGGCCAAAAGAAAACAGGACAGAATATTATTCTGAAATAAAAGGTCTTGGAAGAAGACTGCATGGTGTATTGAATGAACAGATTCCTTACCTATAACACTGAGGACATCTGGATTTGTTGTGGGGAGTGACTGAAATAATTAAGTGAAAGCTCCGTGGAAATGGTAAAACACGACTCAGAGAGAGTGTCTTGAACATGACAATGAACTGTGAGTGAAATAAACGAAAGCTAGAAATTAAGCAATAGCACAAAATTGCAGCACTCACGAGGTCAACCCCAGAGTAGGGGTGCAGTTTGCATTTACCGAATGAATTCCTGGCCCTGGTTTGGGCCTCAGAGAATGGAGATGGGTGAAGGATATCATTGAACTTGGGAATCTGGAAGGAAAGCATTTCATGACAAAGAACCTACAGATACAGAAGCACTCTTTTTCTCAATTTTATTATTAGATATTAAACCAAAAATACAGAAAATAACATTTACCCAGATTATGAAGTTAAGAGCTTTTAAGGTTAAGCCATTATGGTTAAGGTTCATGCCCAGAGGAAAGGAGTAGAGGTCAATTTCCTTTGGTTTTGTGGTTCCTTTCCAAAAATTATTCTAGACTATTCACCATTCCCTGTGAGGTTACAATTCAAATTAGAGACTTGTAAAATGGCAAGTGGCCAGAGTACAGAAAAAATAAACTGAATTACAGGTGACCCTTTTCCAAATCAGGGCATGCACGTCTGCATTCTAATCCTAAAAAAATATTCTGATATGTAGGCATTCTCATAACTTAGTGAAATTTTAGAAGAATGCACTTACTATGAAAGTCAAGGCAAAACTGTAAGATATTTGTTCAAAATTCTACCAAGAGTTGTTCGCCATTTCAGAAAATCATATCTAATGATAACACTGATGTTGCCAACACAACACACATTGATCTGCATCATGATCCACATTCAGGTGCAAGCACCTGATGACTTAATTTTATCTTCTAGGATGGTTAGACTGAAGCTTTTTAACTGAACTACATTTTATTTTATTAAAAACTGCTTTTTTTCTGCTTAACATTAGAGTACTGTACCATTTCAAAGTATATATGCAACATAGATCATATTAACTTCGAATTTCATTTCAGAATAGTGAGAATAAAATATTTGTTTTAAAAGGGAGCTCTGAGTCTGCGAGGGCTGAGAGGACCACTAAGCTCATTCAACCTCCTCACTTTCCAATGAAACTAAGGCTCAGAGAGGTGAAGTAACTTGCTCAAGGCCGCAAATGAAGGTGATGACCAAATCAGAAACGGAGCTACCTGGACACCAAGTTCTCCTTATAGCACATTGCATTGCCTCAATGTGGCGACAACACAAATACACAGAGGGAGAAAAATGACCTTCACACTTCAAAATAAGTTAGTGACCTGTTGACCCAAGGGGCAGAGACTGAGATGGTCTCTCCCTCATCTTTATCTTCCATCACAAGGGACAAAATGCTTTAGAGAAGTTTGGGATTTTTTCACCTGCAAAGCCTTGGGTGCCAGTTATGGCGCTAAGCTGGTACAAACGGAGCTGTGGCCAATTTAGAGTTTCTCTCTCAAAGGCGCGCAGTGAAAGTCCCTTTGGCAAGGCTTGTTTTAAGGCTGGCTTTAAAGTAAAAAAAATATAATAATAAATAAGCAGAAAAATTATTACTTATCTTGAGAAAGCCACATTCCATTATTATCTTGAACTTTCAACAGTACTTCACAGGGAAGAAATCGAGGGATGTATGTTCAATTTAAAATCAATAAATGGTGCTTTAGGCCTTGAATTTAAGTATTTTAGTCAGATAGAGCTCTTAGGATGTCTGAATTTGTAAACAACTAGGTGGAATAGGTAAAGAGCATTTCCCATGTAGCTTTTATATTCAACATGTACATTAAAACCATCTGAAATCTTCCCAGGAGATAAACACAAGGTAATCAACATTTATCTCAAAGCTGGCTTCTCTCCAAATCACTGCTTTGCATTTAGAGTAAAGCAAGAAAATTCTCTCAAGTAAGTAAGTAGCTTTGACACACGGCACTCAACTAAACCAAACTGAGTACTCAATGTAGAAAAAGAGAAGCACGACAATGAACTACAGTGTGTTAAATCATCATCATCATCTACTTTAGCCTGAAGTCACTGCTACCACTATGCTTTCCCCACTCTGAGATTAGAGACGTCTTCCAAACTTTAAAAGGAAATTAAAACACCAATATTATTTTCAAGTTAAAGCTAATACCAGCAATGATAATTATGATCAATTCATAAACTAAAATGACTCCTCTTGTCTTTTGGACTCAGAATGGTACAGGTTTTCCATTTTTGTTCCTATAGTTGCTATAAAAGGGCCTAGTACTTGAGCATGAAAAACCTGAACCTGTCTAATAAACTCTGCTTCAAATGAATATGATCCTAAACACCTAGGCAATCGTTTTTATCAAATTAATGGAATCTGTATCTAAAAAATAAAATAAAATGCAATATATCTGAAGTTACAAATGCACTAAGCCAAAACATTTAACTCTCTGTGTGGAGTGATACACAGAATTGCCTTTTCACATTATCTTAAGTGAGGTCTGAGGCGACACTCAGGTAGATGGAGGCACTGGGGAGGCTGGCTGTTGCAGATGTTCTGTGGCAAAGGAACACGTCTGGTGGTTTTAAAATCCTAGGAAGAAAAATAAACAGTTCATTATTATAGTCATTTTCTCAGAATTTCTTTTGGGAGGACCTAAATGAAAGTAGGGTAGTTAATCTAGGTTTACATCAATAAACACCTCTCAATTCTAAGCTCCTTCTACATCAGTCAGGTAGCATCCACCCAGAAATGGAAGGTGTGAGGTGGAGGTAAAAGATGTTCCCTAGGAGGCAAAACATTCATTTTGCTGCACAATGCTGAGTACTAAAAAGAGCATTAAAAAGCAGAAAACTGTTCCATCTAAACCATCTCACTTACTTGGCAATCCACATCTTATTGGAGAAGGGCTCCGGCTTCGAGATATCTAGAAAATATAAAAGTGTCATGTGAATTACACAGCAGATGGAGCTCAGTGAATGAATCCTTTTGACGTTTTTTTTTTTTTTACAAAACCAGCTAAATGTTGCTCTGAGACACTTTAGAACTAGGATTTTTCCCCACCTAAAGCTTAGCATTGCAATTCCTTTTTTACTTCCCGAAGTAAATGAGCACTCGATTTAATTTCAATTACATTATTAATTAAAAGCTGGGCTCAGTGGCCCAGTCTGTGTTGCTTTTGTTGTTGTTTAATGGTTACTAAAGACTTTGAGATTGGATGCAGAGTGGTCATATCACATTCAAAGCTTTCCAGAAAATTATATGATCTAATTAAAGCTAAAATGATCAAATACTGTCTGTCAGATCCTTTCTATGAATTTTCTAATGTGTCCAAAATACTGCCATATTCAGGAGGGTCATTAGGTAGCCAGAAAAAAAAAGTCATTTTTCAAATCTCACCTTCACTTTCACTAAGCAAAAGCTACCACCTATACCCACAAACCTGTTGCAACTGAGAAATAACTGACTACAAGCATCATTCTTGCTCTGAGCTTTTAAACACTTTAGATACATAGACACTAACAAAGACAGAAGCTGTTTTGAATGTGAGACCTCGAATAAGCCAAAAAACCAGACTAACGAAAAATATTCGTATTTTATTTTGCAGGTGTGCCAGTCTTATAAGGAGACAGTGGTAGAAAGGGACAATTTAAGCAGCAGTTTCACCTTTGAGAATATATTTTATTCTCATCTAAAGTTTAAATTAATTTGTTTTTCCTGGGCTCAAAGTGGGAAAGAGAGAGGAGGTGGTTCAAACACGTGTAGGGGTTTATTACAGAGGGACAGTGCTCATTAACAACCTTCTAGTGAGCATCCAGGTGAAATATTTGCCATGGCTGTAAGCACAATGGATGTCTAAATTACTCTTTCTTCTGATATGTCACTTCCTCTTAAAATGAGAATTATGATTCTTCCAGTATAAAACTCAAGATTTCCTTTTTATCAGTCCACTAAATGTACTACCATTTTATTTTTTTATGTATTAATAATTATTCATGAATAAGGACAATTAAGTTATATTAAAATCTCCAAGAGCAAAAAAAAAAAAACAGATACATGATTTTTCCTTTCTCAGGCCATTTCCTTCATCTGGATTTTCCTCTCTAATTTCCCAGCTCATTGAAATTCTGCCAGATCAAATCCAACTCCTGCATGAACCCCCTCACTGCCAAATCCAGAAGGATTTTCTACCTCCTCTATGCCTCTTTGTGCCTCTTTTGTAGACTGTATAATATATCACATTCAGTTACTTTGCTTAAATCATATTAAATTTCTTATTTTGAAACCCATTCAGGGAAGAGACCATATTTTAGTCATTTTTGT
>NW_024351730.1:7597693-7645145 GCF_902729225.1 Pteropus medius | reverse complement strand
TTCCTATAGCCATTCCATTATTTGACAATAACTTTGAAATAGTTCTCAAAAAAAAAAAAAATCCCACAGTGAACTTTGGTACATAACTCATGGGTGCTAATAGGATTTTGTTTTAATGAAGAAGTTGTTAGAAATTACATTAAGGTTCCAAATGCTGGAGAATGTAAGCTCCCTGTGGGCAGGGATTCGTGTCTGTTTTGTTCACTGCTGAATCCTCAGCACCTATACAGTGTTTGGGTCATAAATAACTACTGACTAAATAACTATTGTTGAATAAAATGAACTAATGAATGAGTGACTGAGTGAATCACCACTGCTGCCTATCTACTCTCTAACTAAATTAATGAAGAAGAAGAAAATTATATCCACTATAATGAGATTTCATTAGTAAGGCCTTCTTTAAAACATCCCTTCATTCAACCCTTTCCTTTTCCAAGTTCTTCCTTTTAGGGTATTCTCATTTTGTTTTAGGAGCTTAAGCTTGGGCAGATGTTGGTGATATGCTTGATAGGAGAGAAGGAAATTAAAAGGCAATTGCTATTTGATGTAGAACATAAGACTAGTAGCTATTTCCTCTCTCTTCCAAACTGTACTGCAGACAATCTACAAAAAGTGTTTCTTAATAGAGGGTAATTATTGTAGGGTCAAGCAGCATGTTTTATGAGCTCATTCATTGTAGAACATGAGTAGTTGTCAGATCAACACAACCCAATTTCTATGGGCTCAACTTTCATAGCACAAAATATTTTATTGATACAATTAGCTACGGGGGGGGGGGCGTTTAANGTTTAAGTTGCAACAACGCTTTTTGTTGCAACTTAAACAGCCCCCTGTAGCTAATTGTATTAAATTCTTTTAAAAGACACTACTCCCTTTCTCCACTAAGTGGGAGAAAAGCTGCCCTGAAGAACATCCCTATTCTCCAGTTGGAAGAGAACAGGAACTGAGAGCACCCAGATGGAGGCTTTGCTGTGGACTGAGGAGCTGGCTTCGCTTCAGAATCTACTTAATTCTTTCTCGGAATGGCAGTGTAAAAACTCCATAATGTTCACCGTACAGAATATTCAAGCACCTGGGGCCACCAACCCAACACTCAATCCCCATCACAACACACACGCTCACACACTTGCAGATCTCAGACTCTATTTTGAAGGCTGCCCAGTTATTTAACATGTTCAAATATTTACAACTAATGTAAAATTGATCATCTCCTCTCTTCCCCACCTCCTCTGCCCTCTTTTTCTCCAACCCTCCCCACTCTACGCATCATACTAAGGAGAGAAAAATGAGGCACATCCACCGTTTCCCAAAATGGAGAATTGTCAGTAAAATGTTGGCAACTGTTTCCTGAAAGTTAATCGATCACTTTTAAATGCTTAGAGTTACACCGGGTCTCCAATAAGATGATTTTAAAGGCTTTCTGCTTATAATAGCATAATATTTCTAAGATAGAAGAGACGAATATGACTAATTCCATCTTAGAAATAAATAAAGCAATAGGCAAAGAAATTACTGCCAGGATATTAAGAGGAATCAGAGACAAATCAAAGAAAAAACGGATTCTTTCCCAGCCAGTCCCTTTCCTCTCCTTTGTATGAAATTTATCAAACAACTCTTTATGAACTTCTTTTATAGAATCTCTGGGTTTATAAATGTTCTCGAACTTGTGAATCAAACACTTGGGATGAATTGTCACTATGCAAGGCCACCGTACAAAAGCCCCTCTCTTGGTGACAGCTTCTCCTTTCATAATGACAGTGTCATTCTCCATGAGAGCAGGCCATACATGATAGAAGACCAAGGGAGCAGTGTAATCGGAGTCATAGCTGCGACGGTACCTATTTTGAACACACAAAAGGAGAAAGAGAAGTTAAGCAATTATGTAGCATAATTGGGCAAGGGGACATCAGTGTAAATTTTCATTTTGATTATGCTTAGATCGAGATAAATATGGATCCTGATACTGTTATTAAAGAGATGGCTGTGGGCTCTTAGAAAAGGAACCAGTGATAACAAGGACCCAGCATGGACTCACTAAGAATAAGTCATGTCAGACTAATCTTGTCCTTCTCTTCTCAGGATTACAAGAGTTGCAGTCCAGGGAAATGCTAGAGACTATGTAAGTCCCACAGGCTTCCTAAAAGATTTCTCATGCTATGGTTGTGGACAAAATAAGAGAAGTATAAGTGAGTGATTAACTTAAGTAGGGCGGGTTGGAAACTAGTTGAATTATCATCTCCAAAGAGGGGTAAATAATAGGTCAATGAGAACGTGAATAAAGGTGCAAAGTGCTCCCTCTCCATCCTGTGATAAATCAACATATTCAGCAATGGTTTGCATGAAATACAGAAAAATCATTCAAAGATGAGGAGTGTGGAGTGCCAGGAAAAAAAAAACAGATGATGGTACCAAAAAGAACAGCTCAATCAGTGGGAACAATAAGCTGATTCTAATAAGATACAATGTAATGTGGATACCTACGCAGTTCTGCAATTGAGTCTAAAAAGCATTTAATTGCACAGGTAGAAGTGACAAATGGCTTAATCACAGAACAAGTGGAAATATAATAACGATTTCAGTTGAACTCAAAACGAGTGAACAGTGTTATATGACTGAAAAAAAAAAGAAAAACTACTACAAATTAGCTGAATTAATAGAGAATAAGAATGGAAAGCATGTTGGTCCCACTAGACTGGTCAGTTCAAACCAGGGGACTACATTCCATGTGGACACTTTCTTAAAAAGGAATGCTCAGAAGAGCACAGAGCACAGGCCAAGGAAACCAATCTATTTGTCAGGAAGTCTCAACTCCATTCATATGGAAAAATCCTAAAGCCTGTGAGGCCAGGAGGAGGAGAATTTAAATAATTGCTTTTAAATGTGTGATAGGCTGCCCAAGTAAATAAGTAAGTAAGTAAGTAAGTAAGTAAGTAAGTAAGTAAATAAATAAATAAATAAAGTGGATTAGACTTGTTCCATGAAGTCTTAGAAGTAGAACCAAATCCAATCATTACTAGAAACTCCAGTTCCACTCAACAGCCAACCAGGAGTACAGGCCACAGAGTGTTCCCAAAAGGCTGTATGTTCCCTCTGCATGTACGCAGGCCTGCCAGAGATCTGCAGATTCCATAAACTAAAATGGGTGAATATTTCCGAGTGGGACCATGCATCCTCTAAAGGAAAAGGAATGAAAAAGAGGGTGGGGAGGAACACAGACATTATGTTCTGTAAAAGAATCAGAAAGATCCAGTTGCAGTGTAATGTTCTAATATTCAGCTCTTCTGTGAGTGGACGCACGCCGGGAGCAGGAATCTGAAAGAAACTAGAAACAGGCAATGGCAAGAAAATATGACATGCTATAAGGTAATCAGAAATGCCATCACTGTGATTTTCATAAGCAAAAGAAAGGTATATGGTCGCCATCATCAATAAACTTGTAGGTATATGGGGTGGCCACCAACCCGTAACTCTACAACCTGAACAAAGACCTAGAGCTGACATTTCCTGAGTGCGCACTGTAAGCCAGAGAGCGTCCTTGTGTACTTTATCTGAATGATCTCCATGAACTTTCTATAGCCCTAGGAAACAGGTATTATTATTTCCCCCATCTGACAGAGAAGAAACAAAAGGATGGAAAAATTAAGTAACCTGCTCAAGATGTACAGCTAATTAGTGGTAGAACCAGAACTAGAATCCCGGTAGCCTGATACCAGAGCCTCTGTTCTTAAACTAGCTTGGCCTCCTCCAGGATAATCTCTAACTATATCATAAGACCTCATAAAATTTCAATAAAATGTTTAGTAAATTAATTTAACGTCTTCTAATTTATAAAGAAAATATTCACCAGGTAAAAGTTGGTAGAAATCTAATGGCCATAGATAAAATAGTCTAGAGCACTCATTCCCAAATGTTAGTATGCATAAGGAATGCCTGCTGCTTGCTAAATTACAGATCCTTCAGCCCCACCTAAGACATACTGCATGAAATGTCATGGAGTATGATCCAGAAATCTGCATGTTTAACAAATACCTTGAATAATTCTAATGCAGGCGACCCATACGCCATACTCTGAAAAAGCTGACCTAAATAATGCAATGAGAACCAATAAAAGAAAAAAATGTTTTTGATTAAAAAATGGGCAGAGAATCTGAATAGACATTTTTCCAAAAGACATACAGATGGCCAACGGGTACATAAAAAGGTGCTTAACATTACTTAATTTGCAGTGAAATGCAAATTAAAACTACAATGAGATATCGCCTCACACCTGTTAGCACAGCCAGCACAAAAAATAACAAGTGTTGGTGAGGATGTGAAAAAAAGGAAACCCTTGTGCACTGTTGATAGGACTGTAAATTGGTGCAACCACTACGGAAAACAGTCTGAAGGTTCCTCAAAAAATTAAAAATAGTCTACGGCCATGCTACCCTGAACAGGCCTGATCCCATCTGATCTCGGAAGCTAAGCAGGGTCAGGCCTGGTTAATACTTGGATGGGAGACCACCTAGGAAAACCAGGTACTATAGGTGTAAAAATTAAATTAAAAAAATAATAAGGGATTGTAAACTGACAAGGTCCTTGCAATCTGTGAAGTCAACCAAGGGTTGCCTCACCTAAAAAATAGACAATAAAAAAATAGAATTAAAAATAGAACTACCATATGATCCAGCAATTCCACTTCTGGATATTTATCTGAAGAAAACAAAAGCACTAATCTTGAAAAGATATATAACACTCCTATGTTCACTGCAGCATTATTTACAATAGCCAAGATATGGAAACAACCTAATCTCATATATATGTGATGGAATATTATTTAGCCACACAAAATAATGAAATCTTGTCATTTATGACAACATGGATGGACCTAGAGGGTATTATGCTAACAGATATCAGTCAGAGAAATATGAATACCGTATGATCTCACTTATATATGAAATCTAAAAGAACAAACAAAAACAAAGCTCATAAATATAGAGAACAGACTGGTGGTTGCCAGAGGTGGAGATGGGCGAAATGGGTTAAGGAGGTCAAAAGGTACAAACTTCCAGCTATAAAATAAATAAATCAAGGATGTATCATACAGCATGGTGACTATAGTTAATAATACCGTATAGCATATTTAAAAGTTGCTGAGAGTAGATGAGATCTTAAAAGTTCTCATCACAAGAAAAAAAGTTTTTGTAAATATGTATGATAACAGATGTTAACTAGGTTTTCTGCGGTAAACATTTCACAATATATACAGATATCAGACTATTATGTTATATACCTGAAACTAATATTATGTTATATGTTGATGATACCTCAAAAAGAAAAAAAAGTTAAACAATAAGAAGTAAAACAGGTTCGTATTTATATAGCACCTTTCTTTTAAAATATTCCAGACAGGCTCCAGGTACTTATTAGTTCTCCCCAAGGCCAATAAGTTCCATGGAAATCCTATCGTCCCCTCTGAATCACACTTGATTGAGAAGGAAAATAATCCCAGAAGAGGGCCCTGCCCTATGGTACAGAGAAGTATATGGCAGGGCCTGGAAACCAGGTAGTGTCTGTTGATTTCCCCACCCAGAGTTCTTTTTCCTAAATTGTTTCCAGGAAATACAGACAAGGTCACTTATTTATAAAGAATCCTGTAGCTTCTGTCCTATGTCTCTTACTTGCAATCATTAAAAATTTCTCCATCGGCCCCAAATGCAATATCTAAGGGTGGCTCTAAAGTCTGCATTGCAAAGGCAATGCAACATATCTCCTGGATGAAGTTGTTGAGGAGGCAAAAGTCAACTTCCGGAGGGAATGAAATCTTGGGATTGACATTCATGGCTCGGATCACATCCTGAAAAAAAAAAGATGGCATCACCTTGTTACCAACCTGTGACAAGAAACTCTGACAATCCTAAGGACCTTATGACTAATGAGAGATAAAAAAAAAATTTAAAAAGCACACGAGTAAAAACAAGTTAAAGTAGAGAAGGAGCATGTGCGCTAAAACGAGAAAGCCTCATTGATAAGGAAGGAGGAAGGATGGCAGTACAAATGACATAATAAAGGTCTCAAGAGAGTCTCAAAAAACAAAAAGGAATAAAGAAAGAAAACCCTTAGTAACTTTTATTTATTCTTTCCTTATTATTTTTTTTTAATTCTGAGCAAGTTATATGATGTGCCAACACAGAACTCTGACTCGTTCATAATCTATAATAATAACAATTATAATAGCTTGGTTTTTTTTTTTTTTTTTTGAGAGTTTACTTAGTGCCAGTCTTGTGCTAAGCAAATCATCCTTTTTCTTTCATTTAATCCTTTCAAGGTCATAGGTCATGACTTTATGGGGTCATGACCATTGTTGCTCCCACTTAAGGATTATGAAATTAAAGCATAGCTCTAGAGGTTTAGTAAATGTGAAGGTCAAACAGCTGGTAAGCCAGGATGCAAATCCATACCTATCTTTCCCCAAATCATTGCTCTTAAGCACTATGATAGTCTATCTTCCAATCTTAAGAGCCCATTTAAAGAGCAGAACTATAAAGCTCAGAATATTTTTCCCCATAAAATGTCTAAGAAACAGCCAATAAAGACTGGTTATACAAAGTAAATTGGATGTTGCTCATTTCTGCTCTCCTGTTACATAAAAGCAATACTAAGCGCTGAATGGATTTCTGAGTTATTAGTATTCAGAGTAAACATGAATATAGCAACAGCAAATCAGCTCCAATAAGAGACCCAACACTCACGTTTACACTGCTTTGAGAATCATATAGATCAAGATGACAAATGATATAATCTGAGACAGCATCCTCAAAGTCATTGGACCCCACATAAGATGGTGACAACGATTTCCTCACACGGATCTTGAAATGTCTGAATGCCATTTTGGCTACGTGGAATGCCTCCTGCACGTAAAAATTGCAGCAAATTTATTTGGTGAGAGGAGGGGGTCAAAGAGGTCCAAAGCAAGGAATGAAGAAAGAATGCCTACCAAAAATTCAACATCATATGGGTCTCCTAATAACTAAACACAGTTGGTCAAAACTATTTTCAATCTGGGAGAATATACATATCTCAATTTTAAAAAGTACATTAATATATATACTACTATCCACATTCACTATATTTCCAGACAGTGGACCATCGTTCTGGTGATCCTGAGTGCAAGAAGCAGACAGTACTGAGGTTCAAGGAAATAAATCATCTATGGTTACATAAATACTTGAAAGGTGTTAGTTGTTGCTATGATCCTATAGTAAAATCATGTTACTGGTCAAAGAGTATGAGAAAATTATCAATCTAGTGTTTATGTTAAACATAGATGCATATCAAGTGTCTGGCATGTTTTCTGGCATATAATAGTTCAAGAAATATTTATTAAATGAGTGTTACGTTGTCGGCACTGGGAAAACTTAGTCGTGCATGAAAGACATGGCTTCTATGTTCACAAAACTTTAACCAATTCACTAAGTGATTCTTAATTATATAAACCAAGGATTGGCAAACTTTTTCTGCAAAGAGTTGGATAGCATATATTTTAGGCTTTGCAGGTCACATACTGTCTTTGTCACATATTTTTTTTACTACCTTTTAAAAATGTAAAACTCTTCTTAAAATCTTAGCTTTCAGGTGGTATTTCTCTTAGAAATATGGGCCAGGGCCAGATATGGCCCACAGGTCCTTGTTTGCTAACCCTTGATATAAATGAATACATGATAAAGTTCAGTAGATTCCAATAATTCTTCTCTCATAACATTTTTCTGTTCTGTTTTTTAATATTTAACTGTTCTCATAATGAACTCAGTATCTTAATATGGTAACCCAAGGAACAAATGCATTTGTTTTGGGAATTAAGGATTATATATGAGCACTTTTTAATCTGCCATACTCAAGTAGCTGATATGTTAGCAGCTTTAGTAACTACTCTTCGTTGAATAAACGGAAGAGTTAACACAATTATAGCCTTCTAATTTGCTAAGAATGGGAGGAAATCCATCAAATGATAGCCATTAGCAATAATATATCTCCTGGTGTACCTATGCCCATTTAGAAGACTCGATGCAAATCAATTTAGCATATACCCATTTGAGATAGTCCAACAGTTATGACTACTTCAACAAATGTCTGGTCAGTATCGGTATTAATAAATATGAATAGTTACTGATTGTGAAAAATGATTCATCCTAAATACTTGCAATGGAAGGAAGGAAGAAAGGAAGAAGGGAGAAAGGAAATCCCACCCTATTGCAGGGACCTCAGGATCTACCAGGATCTTTTTAAGATCCTGGATCTTTTTAGTCTGTACTGTTCACTTTACCAAAAATTGTGTCCCTGCTACACCCAAGGCCCTCTGGAGCGCAGCCTCAGCGTCACATACCACTGTGGCGATGTAGATGATCCGCTGCACGGTCTCGGCTTTGTCGATGCAGCGCCGCAACAGGCACTGGGCATCCAGGCGGGCCTGGGAATAGGCATCGCTGAACCGCGACAGGAGAGCAGCCTTGCGCGCCACACTGGACAGTTTAGCGCGATTCGGAGACGGGGTCCTGATCTTCACCACTGCAGTAGAGGGGCTACCTGACCTGCTGCGGCTGCGGCTGCGGTTGCGGGTGGGGCTATGTGTGGGGGCTGGGCTGTGGGCTGGCTACGGCAGCTTGGCTCAGCGGCTCTGACTGTGGCTGTGGGCTGTGGCTGCGTGCTGCGGCTGCTGCGAGGCAGGGCTAGGAGACCGGCTCCTGGTGGACCTGTTGGTAAGCAAGAATCAGCAGGGAGGCGCTCTGATTCACTTCTCTGTCTTTCCTGGACTCTGCTTGTTCTCCCCACACAAGGTGCAGATGATACTCAGGAGTCACGGCCCCTGCTAGCAGGGAGAGCAGCAGTTGCCTCCATGACCTGCCCACCAGGCCTGTGAGAGGCACTCTCTCCATGAGGCCTCAAATGTGACCACAACCACGAAAGAAGACTCTATTTGCATGGGGAATTAAAATTCACAAAGCATGTTCACTCATTGAGCATCTCGATTTATCCTTTAAGCAGTCCTGTGAGGCCAGCATTGATAGTTGGCCATTTTACAGATGGTGAACTTGAAGCTCAGAAAAATTAATCAGCTGTCCTAGAGTAACACGGCGAGCAAGAGCTCAAGTTAAAGAAGTCAGATTTTTAGTATTTCTACCTCCAACCTTGGTAATTACTCCTTATGATATAAAAGCTTACACCATATGAGCCTCATGGTCTAAAATGAGATGAACACTGAACAATGAGAAAGATCTATGTTGCAGTTCCAGCTCCAACATGTCATAGCAATGGGAGCATTTGCAATCATTTTTCCTCCCCAGAGCCTGAATTTTCACCTACACAATTTTTGCTCTATTTTGGGGTGAAGGAGGGGTTGGAAGATCAAGTGAGCTAATACATGTGGAAATACTGGGTTAATTGGAAAGCATTTATCAGTGAACCAGGGATGGCTACCAAGTACAATGTAAATTACCGGACTAGCTAGCGCAAAGGAAATGGGGCCCCCAAAAGGGAAGTTTTGTAGAAAAAACTGCGGGGCAAAATATAGTGCAAAGCAGACACTGAAGGGGAGCGGGGAAAGCCCTCATTTATAGTGTTTACCAGTTTCCATGGTGGAACGGATACTCCAACCATGGCCAATTTCAAGCTATCAATGTGATGCCACTGAATTTGGCGTTAGGAAGAAATGCACAGAATCCTAATCTAGCAGGAGCTAGAACAAGCCGACACCAGCATAACACTGGCAGAGTGATTCCCCAAAATGAAAGACTAAGGTGACAGTTAAGGGAATGGGAACCTGGGATGGGAGTGGCTTGATAGCCTGGATCGGGGCTGGCAGCGGGAGAGATAAAGTGGGAGGTGTTAGAACAAGGAAGATGCAGCAACTCCAAAGAGAAACCTCTTACTTTGTCCTCACTTAACACTGTCTGAATAAGCTGTCTTAATGCTCTGGTCATCACTAGAAAGGGGTTTCACAAGAACACTTACCTACACACTGCATTAAACAAAGCAAGCTAGAAAAGGAAACAGTAAAATCACAGTTGGTCATTCCTGCACAGAGGACTCTCAGGCATCAGAGAGTATCACGGAACCTTCTTTCAGCATGGGTACCACCTCTTGCATCATAGGCGCATTCAAATCTGATTTCAAGCCAAAGAATTGTCCTTGCACGTATGTCTCAGTTTCATTCCTTAACCTTCAATGTCAGCCCTAAACCAGTTAGTGCCCAAGTATTGGCAATCTGGGAGGTGTTTTCTCTCTCTGGAAGAGTAGAGATAGAGAAAACCTTTTACAATTCGAAGCTTCCCATATCGTTGGGGTTTGGGTCCGAGGATGTCATTTTACTTTTTCTTTTCCCAAGCCAGGCTATCACTAACAAAAGGAACTTAAATGAAAAGATCTGTGAGAATGTGTCGGACCTTCCTTGGGGTACGTCCTTCAGCGTTCGGGGCTGGTTCTCATATTCTTGTGTAGCTTCTGGGCTCCACTTGTCGGAGCTACGCTTTTCGGAGCCCCGCTGCTCCGGTCTCCTGTGCTCTGACCGCCTAGGCTCCGCCTTGACCTCCGAACGCCTGGACTCCAAACGCCTGGACTCCGTGCGGCGCTGTTCTGTGCTCTTATGCGTTGCACTTCTATGCTCTGGGTTTCTGTGGCGCGACTCCTCCTGGGCTTGAAGAGATTTCAGCCTGAACAGAAAAAAAAAAAAAAAAAAAAATTTTTTTTTTAAGAAAGAAAGGAGAGAGGAATGGAGAAAAAAGGTAATAAGCAACAATTGACATACTTAAGAACAGAGGCTACTCTACTTCATATGCCATTATTGCATTGGAAAACGCTGATGGAAATACATAGAAACAAACACAAATTAGCAAGGAGTCGATTTGCCAGGGCCAGGGGGCCACTCCATGTCTGCAGCTTGCATGGAAAAAGGCTCCTGAAGAAAAGATAGGCATGCAGATCCTCTAGCGAAAGCGGAGTGGGCCTGTAGTCATGCTGTTCTGTATTGGACTGCTCTTAACAGCACAAAACTCTGGAAACATATGACATTCAAAACCTAGACCAGAAGCTGGGCAAAAAATATACTCTCCTATCCTCACTAGCTTTGCAATTCTCTGAACAGGTGAAAAAAGAGAGGAAACTACAGTGGAAATTGAATAACATCCACAATACTAGGCAGAAATGTGGACCTATGAAAATAATGTATTAAAGACACAAACAAATCTTTAGAAATAAAATTGGCATCCTCATAAAAATACAAAGAGCCATGGTCATCATAAAACAGGAGCAAAAGCCATAAGAAGAGGACATGTTGTGATAAAAATGATAATGGTGTAAGATGAAAAGGAGGGGGTAAGATTGAGATGGATGTGAGGAGCTAAACATGCAATAGCAGAATTAAAAGCTGCACTGGGAACAGTAAAGAACAGAATCGATGCTATTGGAAATCACTGAGTCATATGGTCAATGTATTTGAGAAGGTATATTCAATAGGAATAAGAGACTAAAATGACAGGAGGGGAGACTGAAGTAGAAAATAGAACGATGCTCCAAGTTAAATTTATGGCTATTTCTGAAGAAATCAGAAGGGCTGGAACATGTGTGAAGGCAATAGAATGGTATTGATATATATATATTTACATATACGTATTTTAATACAATTTCCACTTGTTCTTTTTTGGGGGAAAAAAATCAAAATTACAATCAAATAAGGTATAACCTTAAAGGATCGGTGTTTATTTTCCCCTTCTAGAAATTTATCTTTAGAGAATAATCTGAAATTTAAATTAAGATTTGCCACAAAAATGATCACAATGTTATTTCCAGTGTTAAAAATTGGTATCCAAGTAAGCAGTCAATATTAGGGAAATACCTAAATGATGGAACATGATACACCTATTCAAACTGAGTTCTGTAGTATTCTTTTCTTAGTAATAGAGAAAAACGATGTTAAGTGAAAAAATGGGGTCCAAAATTGTAAACTTAGTCTCATGTTGTAGTCTTAACACTATTTTTAATGTATCGACTGGAGGAAAGGTCAAATGGTAACAGTAACTAGTTCTGAAATTGTGAGAGGGTTTTTAGTTTCCTTTATACTACACTGTACTTTGAAATTTTCTCTAGTAGATAGGTAATGTTTTTGTAGGAAGAAAAATAGATAAAGCATTAATAAAAACATTGTTGCCTTTCCTCTTTGGTTGTGAACAGATTCTTTCACATTGTAATGGAATACCAAAAAAGCTAAATTCAAAGATTAATCAGCAGGCTGCAATAATCCTGTCATTTTTTTCCTTACTGCTTTCTTAGCTGATTTATTTCCTCCTCTGCAGCCAAAAGGGATATGGATGATCTGTTCTTGGTTTCTTCAAGAGTCTTTCCAGTTTCAGCCAGACTGTAAGAGAAATCAGTAACTAAAGACAGATTTTCCAAAAATTGGCACTTTCTAAATCAAGGCATAGGTTCTCTTGGGAACTTTTGGCATGTGATATAAATTCAACATAAACAAAATCAAATTATAAGACATCTGCATTCAATCAGATGATATTGCAAATATTATGGTGCACTTGTATGCAAAAACATGCTAGCATCCTTTCTCAATGTCAAACACAAAGAAATTACAAAGCTACCACCCCTAACCCTAAAAGACTATGTAATAATTATTAATATTAAAATGTAAAGGACAAAGAAATTCATTCATTTCCTCCTCACCATCCTAATTCGTCTGCTCTAATCACACCAAATCCTGCAATTTGGCTTGTTCTGTAAAAATCTTCATTTTTCTGCCGTATACTACCACTTATTCTCATTACTTTGCACAGTAGAGCTGCATTTCAATTTTCCCAGACTTCTTAAATGTAAAAAAAATTATCTGCCTGCCTAATGAAAAAGCCCTCCGCAATTACACTTGACTATCAAGTATTGCATGTCTTCCTGCCTCTGACTTCTACCACTTATTAGGCATGAGTTTCCCGAGTTTTCCACATAGCTCCATCACTGTTAGTTGTAAGGACTCTCTTCATTGTAGGCAAATCATAATAAATCATACAATTTCTTGAAGTCTATCGAAATTTAAAAGGAAATGGGAGTATGATGGATAACACTGGATGAAGACCAATGATTCTCAATTAAGCTGTTCTAATGCAGTGAGAAATCATGGGTTGGCAAAAGTTTCTTGACTTTGCCAACCCTACTTCCCAGAACACCCAGGCCCTTTCATCACAGTGGTCCTGAGGCTGAGAGAGTACAGCTGCTACCTAAATTCACACCAGGCTTCCACATCCTTCAAGAGCCACTCCACAGGCCGCCCCTGACTCTCTCAGGCAAAGTTTGTTTCTCCTTTGCCTGAGCTCCTCCAACACTTGGTTCACAATTATAATCTCATTACAAACACACTATGAACTACTCGAAGGCAAAGATTTTATTTTATTTATCTTTTTATCCCCAGCACCTAAAACATTACCTGTCACATAAGTAGATATTTGTTTTAAAAAAAAAATGAATGAATGAATGAATGACCAAAATGTCTAAAGTCTAAAACAAAGCCATAGTAGCAATAACTTCACAACAGGACTACTAGATGCTGAAAGGAAATTGCCGTAGAAAATTAAAAGAAGAAAATAGACTAAGAAAGGAAGGAAAGTATAAATAAGAATAAAGTGGGGTTTTTTTTTCCCCTCTCAAGACATAGCTTTCATGTGTGAGCACATATGGTGCCCTTGGATGACAAACACAGAGAAGAAAGGAAGGTACATTCATGTGTCAAAAATTGTTTTAAGCAGGTTAATATGTATTTAAATTTATTACAGATTTATTCATTCATTGAGCAAATTATTGAGAATTTATTATGTGCCAGGCATGATGCTGGGTGCTGGAGATACAACAGTATCAAAATAGCAATACAAGACAGTAACCCTTTGGGGCTTCCAGTCCAGTGGGTCACAAATATGCAAAGAAATTTTTTAAAGTTTCAAACTGGGGTAAGTGCTATTTTTGGATCATTGTGAAAAAGAATTAAAGGAGGGGGAAAGGAAAGACTTTTCAATGTATAGTGGTCACAGATAGACTGAGAAAGTCACATTTAAGCTGAGACCTGAAGGACAACAAAGAGCCAGCCACGCAAAGAGCCAGCAGAAGACTTCCATTTTTCTGAAAGAACACAGGCAAAGGCCTCAAAGTGAAGAAGTAGACAGTAGACAAGGTGAGGGGAGCCTGGCAAGAGATGAGGGTGAAGCTAGAGGTAGGGCCGGATCATGCAGGGTTGTGATAGCCTGGGAAGGAGTTTAGAAATTTTTTTTACATATAAAAGGAGGCTACTTACAGCTTCTAAACAGGGAAGTGACTTCATATAATACAAATATATCTATTCTTGCTATGTGAAAAATGGATTGTAGTAGAAGAAGAATGAAAACAGGAAAGCCAGTTGGAAAGCAATGGGTTGAGGCAAGAGCTATCAGGGCAATGGTAGTAGAATAGAAAGAGACAAATGTGGGAGATGCTTAGGGGGCAAGTTCAACTGGATATTCTAATAACTGGGTTACAGGAAAGGACAAAACGTGAGATTCCTAACCAGAATCTAGGCACAAAATCAAGCGGTCTTCCTTTGTATAGGGTTCGTCGAACCCGGGCAGACCTGTCCCTATCAGTGCTGCACTGGAATTTACATCTTAGGAACTGAGTCACAACCGAACTGGTCTCCACAAGGTTAGACATGGGAACCTCCTTGGGTGGGCCATTCATTCCACAGCAGGTAGCATCCTGGCTTTAGAGACAGGCAAGCAGAGTAAGAGAGGGAGGCGAGAGCTGGCCACAGTAGAATGTGAGGAACAGCCTCTATCATTTATGATGCCTTAAATAAAAACATGAGCCACGGGTGGATTCAAGACAAAATGAAACTAAGAAATTCAGGAAAAAGCAACAAGCTCCTTCCTGTGAGCAACTTTCAAAGGGATGGAGGGGCGAGGAATGTGTGTATGTAGACAGAACACACACGAGAATGATAAAGCAAATAGGACAAAAGGTATATGAAAGAGTACATGGATGTTCTTAGTACTATTCTTGCAAACTTTCTCCATTTGAAATAATTTCCAAATAACACGTTTAAAGAAATGCATGCAGTCATGGTTTCTTGGTCCATAGTGCCCCTTCTAGGTAACTACAGAGCCACAGTGACAAGAGAGGGAGGGAGGTACTCCTGGCTCCCTGTTGGCGCTAATACACATCAAGAACCAGCAAAAACTGGAAGCCCTGCCTCTCAACTAGAGGCAAATGGAGCGACCTGGTCATCAGAAGCAGTGGTCAGCAAATGTCCAGGAAACCTAACCAGAAAAGCCATAACTCAGCACCCATTAGCATAAGACACTAATGCCCAGGTGTAACTGAAGCCAGCAAGAATCCAGTGAGCAGTACAAGACCGAAAGCCCCTCTCCTCCAGCACCGGGAGAGCATGTAAGCATCTCTCTACCACTAAGATGCCAATCTAAGGAAGGAGGGCAGTGAGACTCCTTGAGAGGCAAACACAGCTCTTAATAGAAGCTTGAACTTGGAATTAATGAAATATTTACACAAAAGGAACTATAATAAACCAGAAAAGAAGTGGCAAATTTAAGGATCTTCCTTACCCCGCTCTAAATCATCTCACGTTAGTTGAAATAAGCTACAGAAATTTAGAAGATTTATGCTTTTTGTACATGACATTCATAAACTTTCACTGCTGCAGCTATAAAACTCCTCATTGATGATGGTTCCAATTTAAAAAAATGAATGGGGGTATGCTGAGGTAACTATGCATGTGCATGGAAGCACACACAAAGAAAAATGTCTGGAGTAAAATATGCCAAAATATTAACAGAGATGAGAAAACAGGTGATTTTCATCTTAAATTTTTATTTGTTGGATGCGTTTTGAGCAAGAAATTTGTATTATCTAATCAGGCGAAACTAAGTTGGTAGAGATGTTTTCCTTCAAAGGAAATCTTATCGAAAACAAGGAAGAATGCAACACCCTATTCCATCACAAGCCCTAACTAGTTAAAAAGAACTTCTTGCTGTTCCATATGTGTTAGCAATGGAGCAATGCTATGGTAGAGAAACACCTTAGTGATGTATTTTTGTTAAGTATGTTGAATGCAACTTCATACAGATATGTCTATCTTCCTCAAGTACAAGCCAAAGTTTGCAATTTTCTTTGCAGTGATTCCTTTAGCTTATTACCCTGGCTTTGCACATAACATGGATCTGATACCTCTTGCTGCCTGGCCTTACTTAAATGTTTTAAAATATATTTTTATATCTAATAATTACTTCAAAATCTTAAATTATTCATTTTTTAAGAGTCTGATCTCTCAGTCCAACCCCTCAAATGAATACAAATGACAGATAAATGTAGCCTGCTTCATCTTGCTTTTGCTCTTTCTCTTAATTTTTCTCTTTACCTGATCTGACACCCTCCTCAATCCTTTCCCTCTGCATCTTGATAGATTTTCATGTAACAATATTTCTCTGTTTATAAATATGGGCTGATAACAAGCCTATGGAGAAGGAGCTCCAGGGATGGAGCCAAGGAGACCAGGGTCTTAGGGATCATAATATAATACAGAAATCCTGTCCCTCAAATCAAAGACGCTGACTCTCAATTCTCTCTCTCTCTCTCCCTCTCTCTTTCTCCCTGCTTCCCTTCCTCTCCCCACCACACATATTACTTATAAGCAAATGTCCACATTTTACATGAGCCATTATTCTCCTTTCAAACTTAAAAATTAAATGAAGAATAAACAATTCCTTTCGGAAAAAGATAACTTGCATTCCTCTTACTCGTCTTGAACCTGGTTGAGTTGATTACGAGTTGAGTTCAGTTCATAGTCTAATTGTGAATCCCGAGCACCAGACTCTTTCTGTTTCTCCTTATCAAATGTGTCCTGCAATGATACACACATCAAAAAATTGTCTGAATATATGAAACAACATAGACGGATTGCAAAAACATTATGCTGAGCAAAAGATATCAAGCACATAATGTATGGTTCTTTTTACATGGACTTCTAGTGCAGGCAAAATTAATCTGGAATGATAGTCAGAAGAGTGGTTGCTGGCGCCCCCTTCTGGCCACCATGTTCATGGCGTGTGGGTTTCAAATTGAGCTAGAGGCAATGGCGGCGGTGGCGGCAGCAGCTCTGCGGGCTCCTTTCGCTCCTGCCTCCCCAGTGCTGCTGGCTACTGGTGGCCCAGAGGAGCGGAGGTCTGCATTGAAATTACAACCAAATTATAAAATAATCAATGTGGAGAATCACCTGAAGTCCAGCTGATCCAACACCTACGTCTAATAATATAAAGAAGCCACATCGAAGCCGCGAGAACATCCAGGCACAGAAGTTGCAGCAAAACTGAGGCTGTATTGGCGGGATGGACCTTGTCTCCCTGAGATTCCACTTCACCCAAGCCACAAAGTGCCTGCAGCCCATTGATAAGCAGCCTCTTGTGCGCTGCTTGGCTCTGGGGTTGTGCAGTCAGCACAGGCCGCAGATCTTGGCTAGTGCAGTGAGCACATTTCGAGGAAAACAATTGTGGATAGATCACTACTGCCTGTACAAGCTGCAATATCTCTTGAGGGGGATTGCAGGAGTCTGTACTGGCCTGATGGCCCTTGACTCCCTGAGCTCTTGCCCCACCAATACACAAAGTGCCTGCTGCACATTGGTAGGCAGCTGCCCTGCCCTGGGGTAGCACATTTAGGCCCAGGATGGGCAGCAGCTGACCTTGTTATGAGTGGAAACTTCTACAGGGAGCCATAGAGACAGCATTGGTACGTAAACTTATACTGCAGTGGCAGGGGGAAATTTACTCACTAGACCCAGGAGATTTCCAGGGTCCCTGTGCCTCCCAACACACATATCACCCAGAGGCTCATTCAGTTTCAGAGACAAAATTACAGGCAACTGACAGGCAGTGTCAGGCCTTGAAGAGCACTGGTCCCTCTGCTAAACTGCCATAGGTCAGTGATGGGGGATAACCGACCGCTGCCTACAGTGTTGTCTCTTCCACTTACCTATAGATCCAGCATAGGCAACAACCATCTGCGGATCGCTTTGTGGTTCTCACCGGGTAGCCCTGAGCAATCAAAAGCAGTGGCTGATCTTGGCCTACAGGGGAGCTCCTCTCAAGAGGCCACAAAACCAATGCATCTGGAGGCTGGCACCAGACCACAACAGAATAACTCCTGACTAATCCCATTAGTGATACAAACAAAAGAGTGGTCGTAACAAGTACACAAGCCTGCTAGTGCAAATTCCATTCAGTGGGGTCTGCCCCCACACAACAACTCTTACCTTGTGGGTCCAGCCAGTTCCCACAACTAGTCAGCCTGAGCATTAATCCCATCCACTGATCTACTAACAACAATAAAGGCTTGGCAGCAACAGAAGATCACACACAACCCACACAAAGATCACATCCAGAGCCCCCAGCATAAGGGATCAGGGAGAGTGCACCACTGGGCCACACAGGACACCTTCCACATTAGGCCATCTGACCAAGGCTGAGAGACAAAAGAAATATTCCTGACACATAGAAACAAACACAGAGAGGCTAATAAAATGAGAAAACAAAGAAACATGCCGCAAATTAAACAAAAGGGGAAAACTCCAGAAAATAAGCTAAATGAAATGGAGCAAGCAACCTACCAGAGACAGAGTTCAAAATAATGGTTATAAGGATGTTCAATGAACGTATGGGGAGAATGTATGAGAATAATGAAAACCCCAACAGCATAAAAAAGGGCATAGAAATCATAAAAAAAAGATCCAGACAGAAATAAATAATACAATAACTGAAATGAAGAATACACTAGAAGGATTCAACAATAGATTGGACAAAGCATAAGATCGAATCAGCGAGTTGGAAGACAAGGTAGCAGAATACACCCAATGAGAACAATAAAAAGAAAAGAATTTTTAAAAACAAGGGTAGTTTAAGAGACCTCTAGGACAACATGAAGCGTAAAAATATCCAGATTATAGGAGTACCTGAGGAGGAAGAGAGAGAGAGCAAGGAATTGAGAATCTATTTGAAGAAATAATCAGAAAATTTTCCTAACCTGGCAAAGGAATTAGACATACAAGTTCAGGAAGCACAAGAGTCCCACAAAGAGGAATTCAAACAGACCTACACCAGACACATCATAATTAAAATGCCAAAGGTCAAAGACAAAGAGAGAATTTAAAAGCAGCAAGAGAAAGGCAGCTAGTTACTTACAAGGGTACCCCCATAGGAATGTCTGCTGACATTTCAATGGAAACTTCGCAAGTCAGAAGGGAATGGCAAGAAATATTCAAAGTCATGAAAAACAAGAATCTACAACCACGAATACTCTACCCAACAAGGCTTTCAATTAAAATGAAAGGTGAGATAAAGAGCTTCCCAGACAAGGAAAAGCTTAAGGAATTCATCACAAACAAGCCAGCATTACAAGAAATGTTAAAAGGTCTTCTGTAAAAAAAAGAAAGGGAAAAAAAGAAAATACAAATAACAAATATGAATAATAAAATGGCAGTAACAATGTACCTATCAGTAATCACTTTAAATGTAAATGGATTAAATGTTCCAATCAAAAGACATAGGGTAACCAAATGGATAAGAAAACAAGACCCATGCATATGCTGTCTACAAGAGATCCACTTCGGATCAAACGACGCTCATAGACTGAAAGTAAAAGGATGGAAAAAGATATTTCACACAAACGGAAATGAAAAAAAAGCTGGGGTAGCAATACTTATATCAGATAAAAGACTTTAAAACAAAAGCTATAATAAGAGACAAAAAAGGGGTATTAATAATGATTAAGGGATCAATAAATCAAGAGGACATAACCCTAGTAAACATACATGCACCCAACAAAGGAGCACCTACATACATAAAGCAATCATTGACTGACATAAAAGGAGAGATCAATAGTAATACACTCATAGTAGGAGACTTTAACACGCTATTGACACCAATGGACAGATCTTCCAGGCAAAGAATCAACAAGGAAACAATGGGCCTAAAAGACACACTAGAACAGATGGATTTAATAGATATTTTCAGACCATTTTACTCCAAAGCAGCAAAATATATATTCTTCTCAAGTGCACATGGAATGTTTTCAAGGATAGACCCCATGTTAGGACACAAATCAAGTCTCAGTAAATTTAAGAAGATTGAAATCATGTCAACTGTCTTCTCTGATCACAATGGTATGAAACTAGATATCAACTGCAAGAAAAAAACTGGAAAATACATAAACACAAAGAGGCTAAATAACATGTTACTAAACAATGAATGGGTTATTAATGATATCAAGGAAGAAATCAAAATATACCTAGAGACAATTGAAAATGAAAACGCAACAAGTCAAAGTTTATGAGACATAGCAAAAGCAGTCCTAAGAGGGAAATTCATAGCAATATAGACCTACCTCAAAAAAAAGAAAAAGAAAAAAGAAAAAGCTCAACCAAACAATCTAACTTTACAATTAAAAGAACTGGAAAAAGAACAGCAAACAAAGCCCAAAGTGAATCGAAGGAAGGAAATAATAAAGATGAGTGGAAATAAATGAAATAGAATCTAGAAAAACAATACAAAAGATTAATGAAACCAAGAGCTGGTTCTTTGAAAGAAAACAAAATTGACAGACCCTTAGCCAGATTCAAAGAAAAAAGAGAGAAGATTCAAATAAATAAAATCAGAAATGAAAGAGGAGAAATAACCATGGACTCCACAGAAATACAATGGATCATAAGAAAATACTACGAGCAATTACATGCCAACAAATTGGACAATCTAGAAGAAATGGACACACTTCTAGAAACATACAATCTCCCAAAACTGAGTCAAGAAGAAATAGAAAATCTGAATCGACTGCTTACCACCAATGAAATAGAATCAGTAATCGAAAACCACCCAAAAAACAGAAGTCCTGAACTAGATGGCTTCACAGGTGAATTTTACCAAACATTCAAAGAATTATCACCTATTCCTCTCAAACAATTCTAAAAAATTCAAGAGGGAAGGCTCCCTAACTCTTTTTTGAGGCCACTATTACCTTGATTGCAAAACCAGAACAAAGACATTACAAAAAAAGAAAACTATAGACCAATATTTCTTATGACCATTGATGCAAAAATCCTCAATAAAATATTAACAAACCGAATTCAATAATACATTAAAAATATTATACACCATGATCGAGTTGGATTTATTCCTGGGATGCATGGTTGTTTCAATATCTGCAAATCAATTAATGTGATACACCACATTAACAAATTGAAAGATAAAAAACCATATGATCATATCAATAGACGCAGAAAAAGCATTCGACAAAATCCAGCATCCATTTATGATAAAAACTCTCAGCAAAGTGGGAATAAAGTAAACATATCTCAACATAATAAAGACTATATATGACAAACCTACAGCTAACATTATATCCAATGAGGAAAGGCTAAAAGCATTTCCTTAAGATCAGGAACAAGACAAGGATGCCCACTTTCACCACTCCTCTTCAACATTGTTTTGGAAGTCTTAGCCACTCCAATAAGAAAAGAAAGGCATCCGAATTGGAAAAGAAGACGTAAAACTCTCATTACTTGCCAATGACATGATACTACATATAGAGAACTCTATAAAGATTCCACCAAAAAAACTGTTAGTACTGAATGAATTCAGTAAAGTAGCAGGTTACAAAACAAATATTCAGAAGTCAGTGGCATTTTTATACACCAATAATGAACTTTCAGAAAGAGAAATTAAGAAAACAATCCCATTTATAATTGCATCAAAAACTATAAAATACCTGGGAATCAAATTAACCAAGAAGGTAAAGACCTGTTTTCAGAAAATTATAAGTCATTGAAAAAAGAAATTGAAGAAGATACAAAAAATGGAAGCATATATCACGTTCATGGGTAGGGAGAATCAACATCTTTAAAATGGTCATACTTCCCAAAGCAATCTATAGATTCAGTGCAATCCCTATCGAAATACTGATGGCATTTTTCAGAAAGCTAGAACAAATAATCCTAAAATTTATATGGAGCCATAAAAATTCTGAATAGCCACGGCAATCTTGAGAAAGAAGAACAATGTTGGAGGTATCACACTACCTGATTTCAAACTATACTACAAGGCTACAGTAATCAAAACAGCATGATACTGGCATAAAAACAGATACATTGATCAATGGAACAGAATAGAGAGCCCAGAAATAAATCCACACATATACACTCACTTAATATATGACAAAGGAGGTAAGAATGTACAATGCAGTAAAGACGTCTCCTCAATAAATGGTGCTGGGAAAATTGGACAGATACATGCAAAAAAAGAAGCTGGACCATCTTCTTACACCATATACAAGAATAGATTCAAAATGGATTAAAGACTTAAATGTAAGACCCCAAACCATAAAACTTCTAGAAGAAAACATAGGCAGTAAACTCTGATATTACTATCAGGAATTTCTTTTCAGATATATCTCCTCAGGCAAGGGAAACAAAAGAAAAAATAAACAAATGAGACTATATCAAACTAAAAAGTTTTTGTACAGCAAAGGAAACTTTTAACAAAACAAAAAGACAACTGACTGTTTGAGAGAAGATATTCTCTAACGATACATCTGATAAGGGGTTAACATCCAAAATATATAAAGAACTTATACAACTCAACAACAAAAAACCAAACAATCCAATTAAAAAAATGGGCAGAAGACCTGAAGAGATACTTCTCCAAAGAGGAAATACAGATGGCTAATAGACATATGAAAAGATGCTCACGGTCGCTAACTATCAGAGAAATGCAAATTAAAACCACAATGAGATATCACCTCACACCTGTCAGAATAGATATCATCAATATATCAAAGAACAATAAGTGTTGGCAACGATGTGGAGAAAAGGGACCCCTCATATATTGTTGGTGGGATTGCAAATTGGTACAGCCACTATGGAAAACAGTACAGAGGTTTCTCAAAAAATGAAAAATGGATATACCTTTTGACCCAGCAATTGCACTTCTGGGTATTTATCCAAAGAAAACCAAAACAATAATTTGTAAACATCTATGCACTCCAGTATTCATGGGAGCACCATTTACAATAGCCAAGATATGGAGGCAACCTAAATGCTCATCAACAGATGATTGGATTAAAAAATTATGGTTCATATATACAATGCAATAGTACTCAGACACTAAAAAGAAATGAAATCCTACCATTTGAAATGACATGGATAGACCTAGAGGTTATTATGCTGAGTGAAATAAGTCAGACAGAGAAAGATCAATACCATATGATTTCACTTACGTATGGAATCTAAGGAACAAAAAGAACAAACTGATCAAAAACAGACTCACAAATTTAGTGGGCATTTTGGTGACGGACAGAGGGAAGGGGTGTTGGGGGCTGGAAGAATGGGATGAAGGGTTAAAGAAGTATAAATTAGTAGTTGATAGTTGGGCATGGGGAGCACGGCAGAGGGAACGCAGTTAGCGACTATCTGATGATGGTTAAGTGGAGGGGGGTCGAGGGGAGGGAGGGAGCCATTGGGGGGGACTCTATTTTATGGTATTTATAGATGTCTAACCAATGTACTGTATACTTGAAACTAATTTTAAAAATAAAATGAAATGAAATGTGCTATTAAAAAAAAAGAAGAGTGGTTGCTGGGGGTGGGGGTGGGGTGACTGGGAAATGGCACAGGAATGCTCTAGAGTGATGGAAATGTTCTATAACTTAACAGGGTTGTGAGTTCCATGGATATATGCGTTTGTCAAAATTCATCAACCTATGAATTTCCCTGTAGGTAAATTATACCTCAATTTAAAAAAATTGAAATGTTGTCCTATATTTCTATACCCAGAATAACATGCATAGAGGGTAAAAATCTAAGAAGTATATGAAAGTCCCCAGGGAAAAATTTTGCCTAAAGTCAAATGACGTCTATAGAGCACTTACCACATATAAGTTGTTCCACATGCTTATCACTTTTAATTCTCACAGTGATCCTATTAGGCCTGCAAAAGCATTATCCCCATTCAGCAAATGAGGACACTATGACATAAAAGGTTAGATAACCTACCCAGGACCATAGAAGAGGGACTAGAATTCTGTTCAGTGATCTCCACTACCTCATAAGGCCCTGTTGCTTAGAACAGATGTTTTAATTTCAGAAAGAAATTTATGTAAATCCATATAAACATTTAAAATCAAGGTTAGTGTTTTGCTTACCCAGCCATATGATGTCAACGCCTTAAGCAAGGTATATATTCTCTTTCCGGTCTGGTCTTCAACTGTTAAAACACTTGTATTGTCCCATGGAAACCACCAATTAATACCAACCACAAACTGGGATACTCTTTGTCAGTCTATCAGATTTGAGTTTTCTTCTTATCTTGGAAGTTTCCAATTAGCTTTATTTTACTCTTTCAAAATACTGAGCTTTTCCCTATCTGATGATCTGTTTCTCTTCTGAGCCCCCATGGCACCCCAACTGCTTGAGAGACTGATTTGTCATTTAAAAGTTACCATTTAATGCCTAGTGTGGGCCAAGCAATGTCTCAGATGTAGATCATCGCAAGGCCCTTTTTCTAGCAGAAGCAGCAGAGGCTCATTGATTTGCTTGAAGGTACACCACACTAGTAAAGCTGGGATTAGGATGCAGGTCTGTCTTAAGAGAAAACTCAATCCTTTATACCCCAGACCACTGTAAACAGAAACCCACTTCTTATACCTGTGTCCCAATTCCCTAAGTGGAGTTGAGCCCCTCACTAGGTCAAAACCATATCTTACATATGTTTGAGTTTCCAGAGCCTGCTGAAAGTCAAGGGGAATCCTTTAGCATCCTTACCTGTAGAGAGGGGACCCTGCTGTCAACAGGTTTTCCCACGGAAGCAGCAGTAAAAGAGGCCTCCAGCCAAGGTAAAAGGCGTGATTTGATTACTTCCACACCATCATAATGTCCTCCTAAGAGAATCCACAAATCAGGTCAGTGAGAGAAACTCAACCACACCAATTCAGTCAGAGAGCACAAAGAAAAGAAAGAAAGAAGAAGAGCTGGATGGGAGAGCACAGGCCATTCTCACCTTCTTGCGCTGTTGTGGTGAGGATTCCAAAGAGTTGTCCCTGCACTTTGGCAACTTGTTCAATGAGTTCGAGGCAAAGACTCAGATTTTGATCACATGAGTTTGTCTGCAAAGCCAAAATAGCAGACATCAATGCAATTTCTTTACTCTGGGACCCACTGCAAGTAGACAAGGGCCCTCCCTTTACATGAGGGCTGCCTGGCTCTGGTAAGCTCCCAGGACAGAGACTGCTGTGTGTTTACCAAAACGTATTTCTCTTTCCTCCTGGGCACACAGCTAGAACACTTTCCCAGCTACCCCAGCAGTTTGTGCAGCCATGTAACTGAGTCCCGGTCCATGAGATGGGAAGTGACGTGTGCCACTTCCAGATATGACCTAGAATAAAACTTGAGTGATTCTCTTCTTTCTCTCTCTTTTCTCAACTGCCAGCCAAAGGCAGAAGACCAAGCAGTGGACCCCAAGGACCTAAGGGATGGTGGAGCCACTAGATTTGGAAGTGTGCTAACTGAACACTTACAATGACTGTCACGTGTTTGAGAAGTTTATTTGTGGGTGGTAAGCCACTGAGATTTGGGGGTCGTTTTAATAGAAATAACTCTTACTCCCTACTCAATGGAATCTCGCAACAAATCCCTTCATAAAGTGAATTAGACTCTTTGTAACACGATACAAATCATTGCTCCTAATTTACCTGCTTTATTGGTTCTTGACCTCTAAGTTCAATATGTGCATAAAGGACACGACTTGTTAACAGTAAGAAAGTAGCACTGGGTTAGGGATACAGTGGAGAGTAAGACATAAAGGATGGGCCAGGCCACACAACACACGCAGACTAGTGCGGGAGACAGGAGAATAGGCAGTTATCCTGCAGTGGAACAGTAAGTCTTACTATAGGGATAAGCATAAGGTCTACTCAAGAGCCCATTGTCTTGGAAAGTCAGGGAAGACTTACCAGAGGAAGTAAAAGCTAGGCAAGAAGAAGTTAGGTAGATTTGGAGAAAGGGCTGTTTGAATGGCTGTGGAACATTTTAAGCAATAAGAGCAGAACACGAAGAAGTCAAGGGATAGGACTTTCAGTAATTATCTTGCTTTTGTCATCTCCTTGGTGAACTTTCACCATTTCTTAATTAGCCAAACCTCTAAGCGATTCTAACACTAAAGGAAGGAGCCCAACTACATGCAACAAGCAAATAGTATGGGTGTAAAAATGCATAGATTTGATATGTCATCTCAAGCCATACTAAGGCACTAGCACTGGGTGCTTCCTGGGCACTACAAATCTCGAGACAGGAAGCAGGGTACAAGGAGGATAGAAACTAGAATGAAGAGGAAAAATTTAGAGGACCTCTATGCAAAAGTTTACAAGTTTATAAAAAGCATATCTGTGTTATCGAGGACAGTGGTTTAGGCAAGCAGTAAGCTGCCTGTGGAGAGAGGACATGCCTGCCCTGTTCACTATTGTATTCCCAGCCCTGCATTCTAGCATCTCTATCTATTGAAACTCAATAATATGTATTGGATGGATGAATAAATATGAGATAATTCACTCACTTTGGATTTGTTACATACTTCCTAAGTGTCAGACACTATTAATGCTTTACATATATAAACTCTGTTCAACCTCACAAGAGTACACAATGAGATATGAGTGCCATTATTACCATGCATCTAAAACTTAGATGCAGAGAGAGTAAATAACTAGCCCAAGGTTACTTAACTAGAACAATGTCAGAACTGAGATTAGAGCCCAAGCTGCTTGTTCCAGACCTGCTGGTAACTAGCTCTGCTATAGCACTTATTTCTATTGTAGCCATTTGTCTCTGTCTCATCCTCTATCCCCTTCTCCTAAGAAGACTATGAGGTTTTTAAAAATGACTCAATCTTTTTCATGTTTATATCAACTACCACTAATATCCATAGCAAATTGAAGGGCCCAACAATATTTGTTGGATGAATGAATGAATGAGTGAGTGACTTAACAGCATAATATTGATAAGATCAGAACATTTGGAACCCACAGCCTGAACAGTTATCTCCACTCCTTCCTCGCTGAACCAGCAGCCCTTTGCCCTTGCTGTTTTACTCCTGCACTTATCGCATTGACCTTCAATTCCCCTGTTACAACCTTTGCCCCCTGGCTAGACCATGCCATGTGCTAACTGGACAGAGGACGGGCAAGGGAGCCAAGCAGACCTGAATGAGTGTTTCAGCTCTGCTACTTGCCACAAGTTCTGTGTGACCCTGCACAGGTTACTTAATCTCTGAGCCTATTTCCTCTCCAGAAAAAATAAGTATAGATAATGCCTTACAGAGTGTTAGGAGAATTAAATCAAAATAGTGCATATTCAGCACCTCAGAGACAGAAGGAGTTCAACAACTGGAACCTACGAGGTGGTATGCACTATTGATAGAAGTAATGGGCTTAGGAAGAAGGCAGACCTTGGTTTTAATCTTGTTCTCCATTTATGAGCTGCATTCCCTTAGAAACTAGATTTGAAATGAGAACCTCCATTTACTCATGCGTAGAAGGTGGGTGATCTCACAAACTAACTTAGATGCAGAGTAGAGGAGATACACAATGATCAAAAGTATTATTGTGGTATTATTACTATATGCTCCTGTGCCTTGCCCAGTACCTGGTACAAAGTAGGTGCCCGAAGGTATGTTTGTCAAATATCTGAATTTACAACTTAAATAACAGAAGAGAATAGACTGTCAAACAGTTCCTGGTCCCAAGACATGTCACAACATGCTGCAACTTCTAACACAAAGCATTGCACAAGAGACTCAAGTTTCAGTAGGGTCACATTACTTTACCAAACACGTACTCACATAAAATAAATAAAATAAAGATATGAACTAATTATATTGTTTTCTAATTCCAAAGCACAGACTCTCAAACTTCATTCATTATAAATCATTGAGTTCTTATTATATGTAAGGTCTTGGGCTGCCAGCTCAGGACACACAAAGCCACATTTTAAAAAAAAAATTTTTTTAATTGCCTGGTGAGCAACAAGCTCAGCAACTTCAGCAGTGGGATGGAGAATGGGAAACACACAAGGGTTAAATAATTACCTAAGAGTTTATTAAGTACTCTAGGTGGATAATGAGCTGTAGGAGGGACAAAGCACTCTCTGGTAAAGGGTGAGGGGTAAGAGATTAGGGCATGACAAACGGAGGAACAGCAGGTACCAAGGCAAGAAGCAGCAAGGTACATTATAGGAGGAAGTGGAATACTGGGTCCAGAGACCAAATAATGAAAAACTTAATTTGCCACATGAGGGGCTCTGGGCTTTATCCCATCACTGAAGGATGTAATGGGGCAAATAGATGAGGATGAGAATGACATAGTCAGATTTGCTTTGCATTTTACAAAAATCAGTTCTGGCAGGAATAGACCAGATAGAGTTTGGATAGACAGTGAATCTGGCTGAGAGATGCTGAGGACTGTGGAGACGCTGAGGGTTCCGTAAAGGTTCTTTCTAGACTCCGAATCATATCTGTGTCAGCCAAGATCCCAGTGATGTATTACTTGAGGAGGAAGTCGGGAGGTTTAGAAACAGGCAAGAGGTGTGAGAAGGATGACGCTGTTTTGAAACAGTTAGATATCTGAAGGACCTTCACATGAAGATGTCTAGTCATAGTACCTAACAATTACTGAGCACCTACTCTGTGCCAGCGAGGCATTGTGCTAAGAGGTGTAAATACGGTTTCTTTTAATCCTCAAAACAACCCTACAAATTGGATACCATTCATCATCCTGAATTCACCAATGAGAAAAACGAAGATCTTAAGTACTTCGAAAGAGACAGTGGTCGAACTAGAGCCTAAATCCATTCCTGTGGCCTCTAACACTGCAGCAGAGCTCTCAACCATGAGGCTTTACCAAAAAAGAGTTGGAAAATCAGTCTAGATCTCATAAGAGAGATGGGTGGGAGGCGTGACTTTGGAAGCTTTCAGGAGGTGGACACAGCGGAAGCCGTGTGCATAGACGAGATCACCAGGGAGATTACAGAGCGGGGAGAAGGCCGAGAGCCGGGCATAGGGCAATTTTGGTAATTCAGAAATGGGCTGATGAAGAAGGGCCAGTGATTGAAAAACAAAACAAGAGCAGTAAGAAATAAGAGGATAGCGAGAAGAAAGATAAAGAAGAACCAGGAAGGCAAAGGAGATGGTTTAGTCTCTGCTTCACTCGTACATTTATGCGAGGGAGCTATTGTGTGCCAGATGCTAGGGTCACAATGATGAAGGAGATAGTCTCTTACCCTCAAGGAATTTATAGCCTAAAATAAACATGTCAGTGCGTGCAAAACCAGGTACTGCTTGCCATAATAAAGGCAGAACCAGATTTCGGGAGTGAGGCTCAAAGGAAGAGGTGGTAAGAAGCCAAGTAAAGCCTTTACCGGAGGAGATTTGTGGGCTCCAATTCCAAGAAATTCTAATCGCTCTAATGTGGGGCCTGGGCATTGAAAATTTTTTTAAGTTTTCTAAATGATATTTTTATGCAAACAAGATTGAGAACCATGGCATTAGTGGGAAGTGAGATCAATTTAGTAAGGTTCAGTCAGCCTAACCCTTTAAGAAAAATTAAGAGAAAAGAGTATCACGATTACTAAAGAACAGTGAAAACTTTGTTTCAGTTACAAAAGCATAAGGGTGTTACGTGTGAAGTAAAATGCATTGATTTCTGTGGATAAATTTTAAAAACATTGTTCTAGGGAATAATGCTTTAACCCATGTCGAAAATCACTGGTCTGAGAAATGAATAGCCACAAAAATGACCCCTCAAACAGCTATATCAAAGTTGGGTTGCAGGTGGTCATGGAGAAAAGCAGGGAAATCAATAGAAATATGCCATGTTATAGGTGTGGAACATAAACAAGTGACCTTGAAACTTATTCTATGACTTCATGCAGATAGGAAAGCAAGAGGTAACAGAAAGGAGTAGAATATTCAGGAATATAACCGCCAGCATTCTTAACATAAATAGAACTTGTTCTTTTAAAGCCACTAACCCCTGTCCAACAGATATGGGTTACTCTCCTCCTTTTGTAATCGTGATGGCTGTAAAAATACTGAGTCTTGTTAGGGGCAGAATGCTCTGGACAGCACGAAGCTACTATGCCTGAGTCTGCAGGTATTTTCACAACAAAGTTCGCTTGAGATCTGCCGTAAACATTCTCTAGAAGCTGGCTTTTTTTTCACATGTAAGAAATGATGGGAGCTTGAATAAGAGCAAAAGCAGTTAGAGGGGAAAGGTGGGAGATACTTGACAGATATTTAAGAGGTAGAGTCCTCAGGGCTTGATGAACCCATTTTGTAAGGTGGGACGGAGAAGAAATAGCCCAGGTTTCTGACTTGGGCCGCAGACGGGATTGTGATGCCATTGCTCAACCCAAGGCCACAAGCAGAGAGCCAGCAAGACTGGAGAGAGGGTAACTAAGTCCTGTGTGGTTCGTGTTGTGTTAGAGGATGTGGAGCTTCCACATGGAGCTGTCTGGAAGGCAGGTGGACACTCAGGTCAGGAGCTCTGGCAAATCGCTGATGCTAGAGATAGACTTAAGAGTCACCAGCATCTGGGAAGCTAAAGCCATAAAATTTGATACCATGTGTCAACTGCTGCAGAGAAATCAAGCAAAGACTAGGGAAAAAGGAGACCGAACTTGACTGACCACAAGGTAGCCTCTAATGACTGTTACGAGAGCTATTATAGCAGAATAATGAGGCGCGGGGGTTACTTGGTGTGCTTCCAGATTGTTTCAGGTTGAAGAAGAAATGGGATTTGAAGAAGCAAAAGCAATGAGGACAGAAGGACAGATTACTCGTTGAAGAAACTTCTTAGTTTGGGGAGGGATAGCAATAGCACCGCAGCTTTGTTCTCACCCCTTCAGTGTCACCATCTTATGGCCCAAACAGAAGCTCTGGAACCGTTGAGCCTAAATGTTGCCTAATTTCCAAGGTCCTTCATACAACGTCCCCATACAACCTATCCTGCCTTACTCCTCCCATAGCACCTCTCTCTACTCCAGTCACTGTTGTGCTTTGCCATTGCACACAGCACGTGTGCTCCAGAATGACCACCGACCCTTTGATCCCTTTCACCTCCTTCTGAGCAGCCTTGACCTTATTAACATTTCCACGTGGGAGCCTGATCATCCATGCCGCTACCAACGGTTCTCTCCTACCCGATATTTTATTCCTAACCTTGAATCGCCTCCACAACATGAAGAAAAAAATTAATGAAATTTGTCACTGAATATTTGAACCAACTTGCAAACTTTGACTTGAAAAGCTCTTAAAATCCATCAATATGTATTTCAATATGAAATACAGTTATTTCCACTTTAAGAAACTTCAGTCTCACACACACAAAATATACTTCATGTATATTAAATAAGAATTAAATAGTACAAAAGGATTCATCACAATATTCCTTTAAAATATGAATGCTAATACATTAAATGGTTTACTTGACTTTTTTATTTTTTAAAAAAATTTAATTTTAATACATTTACATAAAACAAGAATGCCATTCCAAACCCTCCAATTAGAGAATCTGGAGGTGAGCAAGAAAGAGACAATCAGCAGTAGGTGTGTGGAAATTAGTCTGAAGGGAGGCATTTTTCATGCAGCTCCTTGCAGCTGGCCATAGAAATTCACACATGGAAAACAAAAGCCTGAATATCTACCCTCTCTTTTTCTCACTGTCCACGGTACATATGCTGGGGGCGGGAGGGGGAGGTTGCAGGAAATGAACACTACAAGTAAGTGGAATTTCCTTACATCTTCCCTTCACTGTAGGAAATAAGAGAATGGACTTGGCAAGCAAAAGACCTAGTTTCATATCCAAGTTCCACCCCTTCTTGTGGAGTGACCTTGGGCAGGTAAGCTGCCCTTTTAAGGTTTGGTTTTCTCGTCTGTAAAATGTAGAAAATAAAACCTGTGATTTCATAGGTACTTATAAGGTTTAAAGGCACTAATGCACGAAGAGTGCTTTGAAAATTTTCAAGGGTTCTTTATATACTAGTTGTAACAGGCTACAACTGTTCCCCTAAGGAAGCACAGTCCCATATGCAGCAGCCTTACAAGTAGCTCTGTTCCCCAAATCAACCCTTTAGTCTACATCATGGCTGGCTTTGTCACAATGCTACCTCCACAACAAAGTTTTAAAACCAAAATACTGAATTTTAGATATAAGAAAAAAATAAGTTTATATGTACCCCAACAATTTAGCAAAAGCTTCTATTTAGGCTTCTCCACTGGATTTTAGTGTCCCAGCCTCCAGTTAATATTCCTATCAGATTTCTTTCATTGTGTATTCTCCTTAAATATTAAACCATGATGATCTTTATATTAACAAATTTGTCCAAGATGAAAATAAGAAAAGTCAAATTAAAAAGTTGATAGCCCCTCTGCTAAAAATAAAATGACCTACCCCAATCACTTAATTTCTCTGTAGCCATGAATTCATCATTAGTAACAGTGGCAGGAATGGTAGCACCAATCATATACTCCATGAGCTTTCCATTTCTCAGGCTCCCTTACAATTAGACTGAAGCCACGTAATTCTGACCAAGGGACGATGAGTCAAAGTGATGTGTATGATGTAAGAGTAGTGCAAGTTACTCGCTCTCTCTCTCCACCTGCAGACCTTCGAGGCCCTATAATGAGATGGCCGCTCCACCAGATGGAGGGGTCCCGAAACTGAGCCAGGAATGGAGAGAGTTGCCATCAGACTTTGCATGGATGAGAAATAAACCTCAGTTAACACTGAGACACTAAGATTTGGGGTTTTATTAGTTACTACAGCATTGTCTATCTAGAAGAGAGAAAAAGGTCCTCAAGGGAAGAAAAATGTCCTTTATAAATTTACTAATTAGAGCGAATCCTCAAGAATGTAGCAGTATATTCACAAAGAAGGAGGGGTGAAGGCGGTAAGGGAATCTGTTTGAAGACACTATAGCAACCACATGACCTTTTGTACTAAGAATTAGGCATATTTTGGCAGAGAGACAGCCTCTAGTTCATATGCGAAGATTATTCTAAAACAGAGGAGAAACCTCTTTAAGGCTCCTTTTTATGTGCTAATATTTAATATGCTGTTTTTACTTGTTAGTGCAGATTTCTATAACACAAGAGGAGATTAAGGCAAGAAAAAGCATCACCAGCCTTCCTTACCATCCCCATTCACATATCAAATAATCAAAAGTTTCCAGATCCTGGGTCTATTATTTTACTTTAAGAAATGTAAGCCCATCTTATTTTAGGGATGGGGTTATCAAGGGTATAGTAAACTCTTATATGCTACCATAGTTACATAGAGTACATTTTAAAAGTAATAAATCTCAGAGCATCTGACCAAAGTTAATTAACTCCCTAGTCCACAGGACTCTGAATGGAAACATAAGCATCTCAGAGGGAGGAGAGTTTCAGCCTAGAGTTGACCTCCAGGTGCTGTTAACATTGTCAGGAGGATAATTTCTCATCTTAACATCTCTATGGAGCAATAAGGTAATCAGAATCCAGTTCTGCACAGGTCATTACGTGACCTTTTCACAGTTGACCAATAGCCCCATTCAGATGTAGTGTGATAAATTGGGGGCACTGGGGACAGCATCTTTGTACAAGAACCTTAGGACCATTCTCAGAGTCTTTGACCTTGTTCATTAAATGTGCCAGCGTAGTTTACAAGAGGCTGATTCACGTCATCTCTTGTCTAAAGTATCTCCCAGTCCTGTCCATTCTCCCTAGCGTTGCCTATGTCCCCATGGTGCGACAGCTAGAGCAACTTTTCCAAAACACAGTCCAAACACATGTCCTCACTGCACAATGCTTTTAGTTTCTCCTCACTGCCCTCAGGATCAAGTCCAAGGCCCTCCACCCTCTGGCTCCCACCACCCCACCTCCTCGGCTTTATCTCACTTCCACTCCCTGCCTTGAACTATTTACAGTCCCTCCAAATATCCCAGCCTTTTTACACACCCCTGCTTTTTGCACATGCTGTTTCCTCCATCCTTCATCCTCTTCTCCAATTAGAAGTTCATCATTAAGATACACTTGACATTTCTATTCCTAGCACCTAGCACAGACAGGTACATTGTAAGCTCTGAAAAAATGTTTGTTGAATAAATCAATAAATGTGCACTACAAAAAGTATAAATATAGAATGTCTCACCCAAACCTTTACACATAGCAGAAGCTCAGTCACCATTTGTTGAATGAATTATCAAGCTCTTAATAATTGGCTCAGTTCTTGGTTGAACAAGAAAGGATTCTCTATGGCTCTTTCAACAACATTCTCAATAACCACGAAGGAGGAAAACAATTCTGAAAGTTATGTGTTCACGCCAAGCTGTCACTGAACATTCAGTAGAATCTAAGTTTTAAAGGCCAAGTAATGCAATAATCCAGCATCAAAAAAAAAAATGAGTTGGCAATGTTTGTTATTGTTTTTATGATTTGTTTCAAAAGCCACCATATGGACAGTGCAGATATAGAACATGTCTGTCACCATAGAAACTTTTATTGGACAGTTTTGCTCTAGAAAGAATAAGGCAGCCAGAATTGCTATAGTGGATTGAGCAAGAAAGAGAGTAATAGATGAGGTCACAGAGTTTAAAGGAACACAACTGTGTAGGAGTTAGATGGCCTTAGGAACCGTGGCTCTTATTCTGAGTGAGATAGGAAGTCTGGAGGGTTTTGCCAGAGGAGTAACTCGATCTTATTTGACATTTAGAAGAATTGCTTTGGGTTACTATTTGTGTAATAATCCAGACGAAAGATATTTGAAGGTGGACAAGGGTGGTAGTAGCAGAGATGGTGAAAAGTGCTCAGGTTCCGTGTGAATTTAGAAGCTGGCACCAATAGATTACGCTGGTGAAAAAGATATAGAGTGGTTCATGACGAAGACAAATTAGGAAAGAGGTCAGTGTTTGGGGCATTGGAGAGGTAAGGTCAGTTTTGACTTCGAAATGATGGCACAACTGAAAATGTCCAATGGTCATTGGAGAAATGAGAGGTCAGACAAGAACAGCCCCTGAATATAGATATGAGATTCATCAGCATACGTATAAGAGAAGTAGGAATGGAGGTGGAAGGTAAGAACAGCCATAAGAGGGAAGCAGGTTAAGGCAAAAAGAAAAACAAGGGTGTCAACAGTCAGATGCAACAGATGCCAGGGAGTTGGATAGAAATGATGGGAAATGAACACAAACTTTGGAAAGACATCGGTCTCTGAGAGTGCAGTTTCTACTTTGTGTGTAGGACTGGGCGAGAAGCTGGGTTGAAATGGTTTCAGTGAGAACAGAGGAATGGGATGGGCCACTGTTAATTGGAAGGGAAAATACAATAAATTTTGGCATTTCTCAGTACTTACAGGTAGTTTCTAAAACAATCATTTAATTTGGTGCAGCCTAGTCATTTGTGTTAAATGTGTCTTGTGACAAACTAAACACGCTTTTTAAAACTTGGAGTTTATTTAGGCCACGGGGCAATAAAAAAAATGTTTGTAAGAGCTTGTTTTAAGGAGGGTAAATATGTATATCAAGATTTGTTATTCTCAACCTTCTGAGACTAGGTGACAAGTAGGCACTGTTAAGGGCCGTGGGGGGACCCCAAGGCTTTTGTAATAAAGAGGTGAATTTTAATTTTTCTGCCATCTCTATGAAGAACAGTTCTTCAAAAGTGGGCAAAGCCATAAACGCTAAACACTAAGAAGGAAGGCTGAGAAGAAAGGGGTAGCTGTTCTTTGAGCTCCTCTCAACCTCCCCCTCAGGAGCCCTGGTTAAAGGGTGAATGGGAAAGCCCAAGGGACTCAGGACAGCAGCCAGTTGCATTTTTCCTGGTAAAACTTCAGAAACATGCTTAGCTAGACTCAAAAAACTGAGATCCCAAAAGGGATATAATGATATAATCCGGTCTCTCCCACCTAAACAGAGGAGGTACTGAGACCCAGAGAGGTTAAATAAATGGCCCCAGGTCGTTCAGATAATTTGTTCTATGCAGAGCGAGACCCAGGACCTATTGGCGCTGATTCCAGATCCCTGGCTCTGTCTGCCTCACCCTTCTACTTGCTGTGTAAGAGTGACACTCTCCTAATTTAAGACGGACAGACTGAATGTAAAGCAAATTCAGCACTGGAGTTCTACCTTCCGTCGCGGGTGGGGGACGCGGGAGAGTAATGGGAGCTGGCATGGGGGTGGGGATTAGGAAGCTTTAAACAGCGCTCTGAGTTTGATGACAGAATATTGGCCTCTTACAAATGCCCTGGCAACAGGCTTTCTGAAATCTGCCTTGGTGTTAAAACTATGCCTTACATTCCGCGCTGACCAGCATAACAGTGAAACCTGCAACGTTGACAAGTGTTCGGTTCACTCACCTCTTGGTAATAAATCCTGGGTGTATTTTCATGAAACTTTATTCTGTTACAACCCCTGAGAATCCTCAAGAGTAGGAGACATAGGGAGAGGAGGGGGCAGGGAAGAGGTTATAATTCGAGGTGGGGGTACTGGGGTGGACATTGCTGGAGGAGGGGATGGGGAGGGGAAGGTGCCAGCTTGACCAGATCCCAGGCAGACAGCAGGTCTTTCTCGTTGCTAGGGCCGCCAGAGTCCTTGGTTACCACTAAAAGGATTGCGCTCTCCACTGCTCCACTCCCAGTCTCGAGCTCCGCCCGCCGCGCCACCCCAGCACCTCCTCGCGCCGCGGGGAGAAAAGGGCGCCGGCAGACACATGCCAGTCCTTCCCTCCCAGCGATCCCAGTCCCAGGCTGGGTCCCTGTTAGGACTCTTAACCGCCAGGGCTTTGCAAAGCGGTCACTCCGATTCCAGCCCTAAGAAAACCCGGTCGAGGGCTGTGCAATGAACTAGGGCAGAGGAGTAGAGGGGCGAACCCCAGGAATCTCCCACCCTGACTCACGCTGTACTCCTTCTGCCAGCGCTCTAGCTTTTCAGGCAACGATCGTAAAAATTCGTTGGAGACCAGTTTCTTCAGGTTTTCCGCCATCGCTCACTTATCCGCTCGGCCCCACTCTGAGAGATGGAGACGTGGAGGGGACGAGTCGGTGGCCTCCGCAAGACTGCGGGGTGATATGGCCGGAAGGGTGTTATCTTCCTAAGGAGCTCAGAGCGCGGCCGATGTTTCCATCCTCCCCCTCGGGTTGGACCGGGCAGGGTTCGGGAAGCCGGGGGGAGGTGCCCTGGGCCGCAGCGGCCGAGCCTCATCCGCTGCCCGGTAAGGTTTCCTGGCTCCCCCGAGGCTGCCCTGAGCCCCGGCCATAAATACTCTGTCGATTATTAAACAAACCTTGACGTGGGCGGGCTGCTGCTAGGGACGCGCGCCCCCGGCGTCGTGGCAACGCCCGGGTCGCCGCCCAGCCCCCATTGCACCCTCTCCCCACCTCGGGCCCAACCACCTTCCCAGTTTCTTCGGGGTTACCAGGCACCCGCCAGGGTGCGCAACAGCTGCTGCTCCTAATGCTGCTGCAGCTGCGGCTGCTTGCTGCTGGCCGAAGGCGAGGGCGCCCCATTCCGCTGAGATTCTGAGTTGGGTCAGGGGCCGGAGGACACCAAGACTACAAATGGCAGCTGCGCGAGATGGGCCCGCAGTGTGGAATGGGGCGTGGAGCGGGGGTGGGAGGGTCAACAGAGGTTGTTTCTTCATATAAGTTTTTGGTTAGGAAAGCTCGCTGGGCTCCTTTATTCTTTCACGTCTCAGGCCTTTAATTCTTCATTTGTAACACCAAGGGCTCGCCTATATGAAATTCGCTTTAACTAAAATTTCAATTCTTTCTGCTTCTATCTTTCGCTTTGTTCCTTGGCCCACTGAGTGGGTGCCCAAATCAATGGATTTTAGCTCCAGGATGTTCACAAATTTAAATTAACCCGTCAATCCAAACCGAGTTCAGCCCTAGTTTGACACTATTTCAAAAGGATGTATTAATCTGCAATGATAGCTTGAATTTAGTTAAGAAATGAAACCGTTTCAACCATCGTTAAGCACTTTAGAAGCCCTCATTTTATATGCCATCAAATGATATACTGATTGCAAATCATTCTTATCTGATATTCATTAAAACAGTAGGAGTGGTGCAGGGCCTAAGCTCACTAGTTTAATTCAATTTCTTTTCTCTAGGGACTTGAAAATATATGAAAATCGCATATGTGAAAGTACCGTAAAATTCAGAACTTTCACCACCTCTTTTTATTTCTCTCAATTATAGTGGTTTTACTGTCCTCTCATAAAAATGAGAGGCTCATTTTTGGAACCTGCGTTCCTACTATTTTCTGTAGATCACAAAATGACTACAAGGTATGTAACACATTATTCTATCATAGTAGGATAATAATTACTAAAGTAAAAAATATACCAAAAAAACACTAAATATTCATTAGACATTTTTTTCTTTAAAAAATATAAAAGGAATGGAAAAAAACCTCAGATTTCTTAATTTGGAGCCAATAATTGGAGCCAATATTTCAATAGGCAGTTGGAATCTTTGGATTTATTTACATATTCATAAAAAATAAGTTGGAATATTTATGTCAGATCAGGGGTTAAATCTTTTCCCTTGCTGCAGGTGCTTTAACTAACCTCTAACTGTTGATTTCATAATCTGTAGACAAGGTATAATAGTCCTTCATAGAATTATTATGAGACTAAATAAGAATTCATGTGAAGTACTTAGTATAGTGTTTGGCATATTCTAGCTTCATAAATGCTATGGTCACTATTACTACGTATGTAGATCACAGTATTATATTTAATATAGAAAATTAGGAAACAATCTAAATCTCCAACAGTAATGGTTGAGCAAATCATTCAACGAATTATTGCACAATAAAAATCCTATCATTGAAGACTAGGAATTCTCAAGGCATAATGTGAAGTAAAAAGAAGCAGGACGCTAGATTACATATATTGTGTTCTTTTATGCAATGTGAACAAATCCAAGGTATGATTATGGGTGATTTTAATTTGCTCCTTTATACTTTTCTGATTTTCCAAATTTCTACCATGAACACAATAGCTTTAATGAAAAGATATTCAGAAATCAAACTACCCAAAAACTTTACCACCCTCAGAAAAATGTTAGCCAAATATCATTATTTAAGCTGACTCAAAACAGAATATGCTTTGACCAAATGCCCCTATTACTAATGTAATAATAAGACTTATAGAGTCTAAGGATAGAATGGATCTTTGAAATCTCTTTAGAATATGCTACCTCATGTTATTTATCTCTACAGGGCTCCAGCAGCACAACTAGATTTAAGACCCTTGAGGCCTGTAGTCATTTCCTGTACCTCTTGGTTTCCCTAGAACTCTTCAGTGTGGTTGTAAATAGTTAAGAACTTTTTATAAATAACAAAGAAGCACAGTACTCAACGACTCAAAGAAAATGTTTTACATATTCATTATTTACCACCGCATTACTTCCAAAAAAGGATCTGAGATGGCTTACAGAAAGACTTGTAGAAAATGTTGTTTTAATGGAAAAAGCAAATATGCCTCAACTTTAAGCCTGTATACTGAGATTGAGCCTCATTTTATATTTATTTCTGAGCTTTGTAGAAGCCAAAGCAGAAAGGAAAATGAGTTACGACTGATTTTTAAACTGTACATACCAGTTCTTTAAATGGAAATGCTTTTTTCCGTTACTAATTCTGAAATATATTTATTCCTTTCCAGAGTATAGAACAACAGAGATGTAGGTGTCTTTAATAACTCTTTTTTTTAAGAAAATAAAGAAACGATCTTGGTATGATTGTGTCTTGCAGTCACCTTTGATCAATGTCAAGGGGGTAACACTAGAACATATGTCATCAAAGAGAGGGCCAAGCAACTGACACCCCATTTCTTAGTTCTGGTGATGTTACTTGCTACAAACTTAGAAATTCCATACCTGTAGGAATATGCGAGCATCCTCATAAATGCCCTAATGACCATACCCTCCGCAGAGCTTTTATGGGTGCTGGATAGCAATCAATTAAAGAAAGAGCTAGAGCCTGGAGAGCAAATAGTCTGTTTCTGATTTAAGAAGAATCCATATGCTTCACATTACAAACATGCAGTCAACAAGGTAGAGATTCTGTTCAAAGAGTTGGTAAGCCTACTTGTTTTACATATATGAAAGAAAATAACCGAAAAGTTTCTATTTAGAGAATACTTTGATGCTCTAATTTTGTCCCAATTTGATTTAGTATCTTATCAACCATGCAATTATTTGAGAAGAAAAGGTAAAAATTAAACCCTTCTTTTTGTGATACACTTTTGGATATCTTGGAGAAGTTGAAAGGACAACGGATTTGGAACATGGACGCACTTGCTGTATCTCATACTCTGCCAATAGTGGTTTCTCATGACTTTACATAAGTCTTTAATCACTGAGCCTCTTTTTTTTTCCACCTGTATAATGAAAAACATGGACTAAGTAAGTTCTAAGATCTCTTGCAGTTGTGACATTCTTTATTGCCAGTTGGTTTTTGTTTTAGCTTGAGTTTTACTTTTCTCTCTCTTCTTTTACATAATGGTTAAGGTTCAAATTGAGTCAATCTTGCCCTTTGTTTCAATTTTTGGTTTACAGTTCAGTTCAGGTCAAGCCTTGATTCTGAGAGAATTAGCTAATCACCAAAAGTTGAGCATCTTTTTTTTCTACAAAATGCCTCAATTTTTATTTTTACAAAGGAGGCGTATAATGTAAAATGAAAACAAGTGGAACCAAAACGTTTTATATTTTGATTTAAAATATAATCATGTTGAGATTATAATTATAAACCAGACAGTTTCTGTGCAGCAAGGTCTGATTTCAACTGAACCTCAGCTAATTTAAAAGTCATTTCCCTATAAAGGGCACCACTCACTTTTAGGTTCGTCCTCAACATTTGCTTTTCTCTCTGAAGTTCTTCTCTATAGGGATGGATGTTCTGTGTTCTGTCTGATAAAGCAGCCAGAACATCACGACTCTTTTCTTTCTTCACTTCGCACCTCTGCACCAAGTTGTTTTCAATCTTAACTAAGGCAAAAGAAAGAGAACCAAGCATATCCAATGCCTTCTCCAAAGTTAATGCCAAGTGATCAATTAGGAAATCCTTACTTCCTAATTATAGATTTTTGAAGAAACAGTTTGCAGGGAGAAGTCTGATGAGATTATGAAGGCACAGGAACGAAACTGTTTGAGTCCTAGAATAGACTATCAAAATCTCTTCAAATGGTGTTCTTCGTTTCCAGTTGAAGAATGTCCCATATGAGCTTTCTGGCCCTTGACAAAAGCAAATGTCTGGAAATCCTTTGATCACTTCACATTTCATGTGTTCTAAGAGCCATGCCTCCATCGAAGTGAGAGCACAGCTGGATGACATGATTTGAAAATGTTTCGTGCGACGCTGCATGGAGTGCACAGAGATCTTCCACGTGTTCTCTAGGCTTCTTGGGAAATGTCCCTTGATATTTCCCACTTGAAAAATCTTCTAGGCTTAAAAAAAAGGCTGCCACATGGAAATAACAATGCTCAAAACAGTATTTTCTCTCTCCCTAATTTGTAGCAGCACAATGCAACAAAAATGACTGAATGCTAAAAGTGGCGAAAGAGGTGTTACAGCAGTAATCTGTACACACTCTTTCTCAGATGGTTGTTCGAAAACCAAGCTCTCCCCTTCCTCTTCCTCACTACCAACAGTCAACTTGATCCTTTTTGCCTCTGATACTATTTCATGTGTCACTGAGCACGGTGCTGGAAAAGAGTCCCTACTCAACTTGATCACTCTGACACTTAGTAAGAGGACAGCTGAAGCTATGGAGTTGATCCATTAACTACAATAAAGTCACCCAGTTCAGGGACAGTTTCGAAGATGTGGTGTTCACTCCAACAACCAAGCTGTCATCTATTACACAATATCGTACCTTCTCTACTAGCTGTTCTGAACCTTGAGAATTGTCTGATGATTTTTCATCAAAAGTATGGACAGGATTTTCTTCTTTACCACAAAGAGTAACAAGACATTCCACCTCTGCACTTGATGTACTATCTTCTTTCCCTTGAACCAGGTTCACTAAAGCTTTGTAAGATTTTAAAATAAATTTTTCCTTAAGCAAGAGATGCTGCTGTACTTCCCGAATAGAAGTTAATCCAACTTTCACTCTCCTTTCCAGAGCTGGAATCACCAAATAACGACGATCTTGTTTGTCCTCAAATAAGTCATCTTCATTGCAATCCAGTGTTTCACTTGAATAGTTTATGTTGTCAAGATCTATTATTTTAAATGAACTCAGGCAATCTGAATTTAAGGAGTCCTGAAAAAGTAGCAGTACTTGTTCATTTCCAGTTCCATCTATCAGTACTAAGCTAATTTTTTCCCATTTAGCAGCAACCTGAAAGTTCTTTTCCCAAACAGCACAAGCATCACTGAACCTAAAAGATACAAGGAAAAGGAGGTCTCCACCCGAATCCATAAGTTGAAGTGCACAAGGACCTCCACATGGAAGCTGGCATACACTTTTAGGAGTCCCATTTTGGAACGAAATCAGCTGATCCTTTTCAGTAAGGGCAATCAGAGACATTCTTAGCTGGTTGTTGACAATCTCGGTTGCACAGACATGCACACAAGTTATCACACTGCTGTAAGCAGGAGGGATAATGTATGTATTGCTAATTACTTCTTCACTTTCAAGGGACTATATGCAAAACTTGGTATTTCAAAATGCATAATCTGATTTTGAAAGCTTTGGGGTACATTCTTCCTCAGATAAATAATATTTCTTTTGTCTTAATAAAACCATACCTAGATTTTCAATCTCCCCTGCCCACTCAATAGAGGAAAAGTTGATGGACACAGTAATAACATTGCCAGCTTGGGAAGAGATATAAAAGAATGTTTTGACATGTTTCCATAAAATTAAAGGGCCATTAAAGACCCTTATGCCATCCTTCAACTCATGGCCTAGTCTAAAACTCAAACACTTTTCAAATTTATTGGTACTGTGAAGAAACAGTAGAAAATATTTGAAAACATCACTCTTTTCATTGCATTGTATAACAATACAAAGGAGGTTCATCCCAGTTCTGAAATCTGACACACAGTCGCAACACATAATTTTTAAATAAGAGTTTTCTTCCTTTATGTTAAAGAATCCAGTAGACTTCTGAACAAATGTTCTTGTTCCTCTGTCAAATACCATTCTTCTGACATGTAATATGGGTATTTCTGCAGGCCCTTTATCTGCAAAATTTCCTTTAGACAATCGAAAAACAAGAACTTCCCCATTATAACACATGAGCCTTTCTTGTTTATTAGATAACATTGCTTGTTTGCTCGTCATTCCACAATACCACGTCTTTGTGTTGCTCCAAGTTTCTAATGAAAATTGATTCCATTCAATGGTTGTAAACCTAAAAATGAAATAAGAAAAAAAATGTCTATATTCCAAGTGCCTTCTCTGTACCAAGTACTGTTGGAATGTGGGCTCACTCATGTGATCCTCACAACATCATTATGCCATAGGAACCATTATTCCGTTCTATAGATGTGGAAATCGAGGCATGTAGTTTAAGGATCTTCTCAAAGGCCTACAGATAGGAAGTGACAGAGCTAGGATTCAAACCCAGGCAGCCTCAGCATGAGGGGCCTTGAGGCCTGTGGTTGCCACTTTCCCAAGGCCCCAACCCAGTTGCAGTGTCCTGAAGGCTCCAAACCTCCCACCACTACACTGCATCCTGGGAGGGCCAGCAAAGGCTGCACTGAGCTCAGAGGAGGCAGAGCCTGAAGAGCCAGCCAGGAGAAGGTTACCTAGGGATGCTGAGAAGGCAGAGTCTCTGAGCATCTTTCTTGAATACAATTTATTCTACATGCTTGCTGGAATAACTAATAAACCTAACCTCCAGAAAATAAACAAAGGATTTGTCTATGGCTGTACTTTTAATCAATTTAAACCTAGCTCAAACTGACAAAAATCTCCCTAACTCCCCCAACCCCTCAGAGCTCATCACTATCTTCTTTATGAATTCTCTTTAACTTTCGGACATCTTAATATTGTTGCAATGATCACAGGATATTATGCTTATTTGTAGGCTTCATATATAAGCTTGTGAGCTTCTTGAAGAAAAGGAAAAGGCTTATTTAGCTTTATATCTTCACCACCGCAATTGTACAAGTTTGTTAAACTGAATTGTTAACAAAAAGGGAAAAGGAAGGGAGGGAGTGAGGGAGAAAGGGAAGGAGAAAGGAAGAAAAGAAGATGATTGGCTGCTTTGTATCTGATGTCATAATCCCTTTGAGTTTGAAGAAAGCAAATTTAATAGCCAGTTGGTTGTTCTATGGCATCACAATTCTATCACCCAGTCATAAGCCATTTGTTCTAGATAAGTATAATGTGTCCAACATCAGAATGGAACAGGCTTTCTGAAAGTCTTTAGTTCTGTCCACTCTGAATTTGACCTACATTTGTCAATTGGAGAGATTTTTAATTTGGGATATTAAGAAGCCAACAAAAGATTAACAGAATCCACTCGGTGAAGTGAGAGCTGTGTATGTAATTTTGTTACATCAAACATAAATATATGCAATAAATTACAAGGATATATGGTGAGATCCTCATCATAATTTCTAGTTCTCAGTAAGGACAGTTGCAAACCCTCAGCACCTAAGTAAACTATAGAACTGTGCAGCAAACACAGATTAGAAGGGAAAAAAACACAAAGATTTAGTGGGACTTTTGAGAGTCACAAGATACCTCTATTTCAACCCAGGTTTCCATCATTATAGTTAGTTCAAAAAAGGAGACATCTTTGCCTTCAATCTTTTCAGCTCTGCTAGCTACATACATGGCAAATACTTGGCTTTATGAAAATGGTTACTGAAGGAGTAAGCTTAGGACACATTAAACTTTCGCACAGGCACAGTGGGCAAGATCAATTTTGTAAGATACTCTCTAAGCACCCCAGGAGAGGAACATGGGACAGCATAAGGGCAGTCCTAGGATGAAGGATGTTGAAACAGATCTTTTTAGCACATTTAATAAACATTAACTGAATTTCTAGTGTGATGGAAACATCTACCTTAATAATAAGATAAAATTAGACTTAGTGTCTCACAATCTATTCAGGAGAGAGACACAACTATAGTTCAACGTGACAAATTACCTTAGAGTAAACATAAAATACTATGGAAACACCGATGCTTCCTTTCAGTCTTTGGATGTGTTGAGCTTCCTTTACCTCCTCATCTATCCCTCTGAAAAAAGGATCAGGGGAAAGTTATAGAAAAAAGTGACATTTAGAGCCAGCTCTGAAAGGATGGAGAATTCACCAGGAAGATAGAACAGGATGGACAGCAGCAAAGAGGCATAAAATTACATGGAGAGGCAGAGAATAATGAATGTGAGTCTAGCGTGATGACAGAATCAGAGAAAAAAAACTAAAAAGATAGACCGGGGTTCAGTGACAATGAGTCTTGTATATCGGACTAAAGGAAGTGATCTTTATTTTGTAGGCAGTAGAGAAGCAGCAAAGGGCTGTAAATAGTATATTCTTGTCTCTTTTTTATATCATGTAGGAGGTCCTAGAGGCTAACTTTAGAGGGGCAGGACTAGACCCAGGAAGAATACTTAGGAGACACAGAGATGAGAGTTAATGACATTCTTCCCTGGGATAGTGCCTGGTGAGCATTAGAGTGGACAGATGTCAGAAAGACTCGGGTACTAGTAATATTTTTTACCTAATGGAGAAAAACAATCCAGTATTTACCCATCAAAGTTACTAAGTACATATTATATGTTTGGTTGCTAATGTTTTCAGGATTTAGAGCAACAGAGTTGTACACATTGCCCCTACTACTTGTGAGCAAATTATATGTGCATGAAAGGAAAACAACACAAGATAGATAGTGTGTTAAGTATCAAATGCGTCTCATAGCAAATTGGTGCAATAACAGTTTTGAGAAAGAGAGAGAGAGATTTTTTTTTTTTTTTTTTTTTTTTTTGTAATTGACAGGAGGCAGCAGGGCTGAGGTTGGTCCTTAAAGATGGATGGAATCTGGAGGTACCAGTTCACAGACAAGACAGATGGGCAAGTAAATAAATTTTAATGTAGTGGGATAAATGTGACAATATAGACATGCTTGAAGATCACAGAGAAGAGCACAGAAATCAGAAATTTGTGATGGGGAGAAAGATTAAGAAAGGCTTCCCAGAAGACAGATCATTTGAGCTGAGTTTAAGCAAACAAATAGAAGAGGTAGATTAAAAAGAGAAATATTTGCATATGTAAAGGCACAGAGATATTAAGAATCTGAAGCATTCTGGCAAATAGATGGGAAATGCAAATATTGCATGTGGCTGGAGTAAAAATGAGTTTGTAGAAGAGGCAGGAAAGGAGGCTAAAAGTAGTAGATGTATATTTTCACTGTGGAAGGTACTGGGAGAGGAATGACATGATCAGGTATTTTTGAGGGATCACACTAGAAATAGTGCAAAATGACTTTGAGGTTCCTGACTGGATGGTGGTATCCTTCTCTAAGGGACTCATGAAGAGCAGAATGGAGAAAAAGATTCTGAGTTCAGTCTTTGGATGTGTTGAGCTTCAAGTGTGAATTTGTTTCTTAAGGGCCGCTATAACACACTTGGTGGCTTCAAACAACAGAAGTGTATTCTCTCACAGTTTTGGAGGCTAGAAGTCAGAAGTCAGCAGGGTTGGTTTCTTCTGGAAACTCTGAGGGAAAATCTGTTCCATGCACTCTCCTAGCTTCTGGTGACAGTCTTGACATTCCTTGCCTTGTAGACACATCACTCCAATCTCTGCCTCCCTCACATCAATCTTCTCTGTGTATGCCTCTGTCCTCTCAACTTTTAAAGATACCAGTCATTAGATTTAGAGCTCATCCTGAATCCAGGGTGGTCTCATCTTGAGACCCTTAACTTAATTACATCTGCAAAGACTCTATTTCCAAATAACATCACATTCACAGGTACCAGGGATGAGGACTTGGATGTATCTTTTTAGGAGACACTATTCAACCCACTATAAAGTGAATGAAGGTATAACTGTCTTCATGATCTGACTAGTACTCTAGCCTCGTTTGTACTTCCACGTGCTAATAAATACGCTGCAGGCAAAAGGAAAGGTAGAATTAAAGACTGTGTTATATGGTAGAAAAGCAAAGACTTTAGTCAGATGAACCTAGGTTCAATCCTGCCTCTCTATTAGTTAAAAACTTAGTTAGCCTTTTAATCCCTGAGTCTTAATTTCTTCATTTGTAAAATGGGGATGATACGATTTATCTCCTAAGACTGTTGGGAGAATTAGAGACTGCCAAGTACATAGTAGACTCTAAATATTATTTTAGAAAAAAAAAAAAAAA
>NW_024351730.1:7460946-7597671 GCF_902729225.1 Pteropus medius | reverse complement strand
ACCATATTAAAGATGTGGTCATGTGAGTGTACTGGATCTCTTTAAAGACTATAGCAATTAATATCAAACAGTATAGTGAGATGTCCTGTCAGAGAGGTGGAGATCAGCAATGAGGAATCCATGAGAAGGTGATTTTTCAGATAGCCAAAGGGACACTTAGGTGGTGAGGTACTGATAACTCAGTACTAAGAGGATTATTGGATTATTAACTAAGAGGATTATTGGATTATACTGAGGACAGGGAACAAGGAATGCGTACTCTAGGTACTTGTACATTTGAGTGGGTTCCTGGTGTGTGGTAAATATCTGTTAAATTAGGTTCCCTGGGATGCACATCAACACTATCTCCAATACTAAATGGAAAACCCACCCCAATGCCACAGAAAAAAGAGAGAAGTTGGCAAAATCAAAGCAGGGCTCTAGTCTTAGAAACTGGAATATCAGGCTATTTTCTAAGACATTTATTAAGTTTCATTACTATATTAGACATTAGAGGTAAAAGGACGAGTAAGACATGGACCTTCCAAATAGAACTCACCATCTTTTAGATGACATCAGACAGGTAAACAAGACAAAATACAATATGACATAAAGTGCTACAAAAGACTAGAAGCAGAATTAAGCGAGAGACCAACTACAACTGCCTGTGGAAGCCTGGGAAGGCTTTAGAGAGAATGTGACATTTGAATGGATTCTTGGAGTATGAGTAAGAGTGTGCTGGCCAGAGAAATTGAGAAGGACTTTCCAAGCAGAGGGGAAAGAAGCAAAACATAAGAAAGATCACCATACCCAAACTGGAGACAGGAACTAAAGATGTGTCAAAAGCCCAGTTATCTAAATTTGAGAAATGGGATCAGAGCCAGGCTATTTACAGAGATTTAACTGCTGATCCCCAAAGCCCTGGGCTGTAACTGACGGTCTTCCTGCCTAAGACGTTGGTTTGTACTGCAGATCCAGGCAGTAGTCAGCCTAGAGATGTGAGTCAGGCGGTTCTAACATTTGGGAAAGAAGATACAGAGATTGATGAATGGCTAGGTACTAACATTAGCCAAAATCAGGGGAGAAAAGGAAAACTTTAATGAGGGATTATTTATGTGACAGATTATTTAAACTTCACAACATTCCTGTGATGTAAAGTAGGCAGACAAGTAAAATAATGACTCCAATCATTAAAAAGCAAAACTGACCTAGTTCCTAGAAAAAGAAGGGTTTGCCAGCTGGTCTCTTTGGTGCTTCCTGCTGAGTTAGGCAGCCCTAGAGCCGACAGGTGCTTTACTAGAAGTGGTTTCAGCTGAGGAACAGTTCTTGCTCCAAGGTTGCTACTGCCCTCACTGCATTTATATTTTTTAACTAAGACGATTATTGGATTATACTGAGGACAGGGAACAAGGAATGCGTACTCTAGGTACTTGTACATTTGAGTGGGTTCCTGGTGTGTGGTAAATATCTGTTAAATTAGGTTCCCTGGGATGCACATCAACACTATCTCCAATACTAAATGGAAAACCCACCCCAATGCCACAGAAAAAAAGCTCCAGACTTCACAAATCCCTCCAAAGTTAAGAAGCATCCCTGAAGTGACTGTCCTTGAGGACTCTCCGTTTTCAAGATTTTAGCTGGCCAACTGGCAGTAACTTGTTACCTTCTGTCCACATGATCATCACCCAGTCTTCGTCCACGTGTACTCTCGAAAATGCCCTTTCCACCCAGCCAGAAAGACCCAGACCCATGAAGCCAGGAGGACGTCACGGCCGGGGATGGCACCAGCCGGGCGTGATGGGGAAGGAGGGGGAGACGGAGAGGCGTCCTCACTATTTTGAGGGCGCCCTTTCGGGAGAGTCTGGAGGCGGCCCGAGGCCACGTGGAATCCCGGTGGGCGGGGAAACGTATCCGAGGCCCAGTCCCGGGCGCCGGGGCGGCGCGGCGCGCGCCTGCAGCCCCGCCGGGAGGGTCGGGGTGCGGCGGCCGAGTCTCCCCCTCCCGCCGCTCCTCCAGGGCGCAGGCGCAGGCGCTCGGGGTGCGGCGGCCGCGGGAAGATGGCGGCGGCGGCGGCGGCGGCGGCGGCCGAGCAGGTCTGTGAGCCCCGCCGCGGCGGGGCTGGAGGGGCAGGGGCGCCGGGGCTCTGCCCGTGCGGCGGCGGGAGGGCGGGCCGGCGGGGGCCGGGCTCCGCGGGGCGGGGCGGGGCGGGGCGGGGCGAGAGGAGCTGTCCGCCGCCCTGATGCTGGCAAAGGCCGGGGCTGCGCGGCTGCGGCGGAGGAGCGAGCCGGGCCCCCCGCCTGGCCCCGCCGTCCCTCGGCCGGGAGGAGGAGGAGCGGTCGCTGTTCTGAGAGGCCGGAGGCGTCCGTGGCAGCCCGAAGCCCGCGCCAGGACGTGCCCCGCTCAGTGGCCCGCGTAGACGCGGGTAAAAATAACCTCAGCCTGGAGCCGCGAGGCTCCCCGGACAGCAGCCAAGGAACAGCTGTTGCCTGGGTGTCAGCTCCGGCCGCTTGTCGTTCGTGTCATCCCGGGTATGGATATGCAGACATCCAGATTTCTCCTCCCGCTTTGGTTTTTGGAGAGTTAGTCTCCAGTAGAAAACTGTCTACTATCTGATTGGTCTAAAATAGTTTTTAAAAATGCTTTATCAAGTAAAACCTGCTCTTCATTGTAAACCTGTAACTTAAGAATCGTTTAAAAGGCTATTTTTCCCCCAATCAGGCTATACATATGTTATACATATACTTGAATATGTGTGTTTAAATATACGTACACATACCCATAGTTACTAGGGTGGTTTGGTATAATAAAAATAATTTTCATTGTCACTTTTTTCTTTTAACTGTTATTTCCCCTTAAAAAAAAAAAAACCTATAATGTGATAGTTTCTTTTGAAAAAAATCTCATTCTTCAACATTATTTAAAAAATAAATACTAGTCAAGTAGCTAACATTCTGTTCGCAGAAAATCTTTTTTTTTCTTGGAAAAATTTCCTTGGGTAATTAACTGCTCTTAGAGACCAATTAGATGTATATCACTGAAAGAATCATTCTTAGCGACATAAAATATAGAAGACATGAAATCTGCCTTCAAAGAGTTTAAAGTCCAGTTGCCTAATAAATGCAGAATAATCATCTAAAGACAATAGGCAAACTATTGTAACAGTAAAATAAAATGAAACAAAACAAAATAAGAATGAGTGAAAGTGGAAGGAGACAAAGCTTGGAGTTGTTGAGGTTATGATTGTTCCTTGGCTTTCCTGCTTTCCTTCCTAATTTATCAGCTTCTGTTTTAGACAGTTCTTTTTTAATCTCCATCACCTATTGATGTTCTTGAGATTCTGCTGAGATTATATTCTTGCTTCACACAAAACTGAGCAATGTCATCCATCCCTCAATCTCCACTTCAAAGTCAAGCATTTATATCTCCGGCCCTGCACTTAACAGAATTTTCCACAGGCACCTCAAACTCAAAAATGTTTAAAACTGGATTGCATCATATTTACCATTAAAAAGGTTACAACTGTCCATTCACCTAGTTGACCTAGCTAGAAATTTGGGAGCTGGGCCAATTTAGGGGTGCTCAGAAGGGACCTCCCATTTGGCTTAATGCTGTGCTGTCCCAGGCTTGATATTTGGACAAAGAAACCCGCATCGTCTTTTTGCTCTGGATTCCACAAATTATGTAGCAGGTCCTACTTGAGAGTCATTATAGATCCCTCTGACATACTCACATCCACTCAGTCACCAAGTCTTGTCGGTTCTGCCTCACAACTCTGCTCCACAATCTTCATCTCCAGTGCCAAAGCTCAGTCAAGCCCTCATTTGAGAAACCTGCTGTTGATATCTTCATCTCTAAACTTCTATTCCAGTTCATCTCTTTTTGGTTTGATTTTGCTATAATTCAAATTCTATTGTATCACTAAACTATTTTAAATCTTAAATAGTTCCCCATCACCTTCAGGATAAAGTCCGTCATTCTTGACATGGTACTTACGTCCATTCATTTACTGGCCCCTAACCACATCTCTCATCTCAATTTTTGCCTATTTCCTATACATGCTTGTATATATTTCCTATAAATGCATATATACATTTTTTATATACTTCCCTCTTCACTCTCCACATAAAGCTACCAAAATTAGTTTGTTCAGAAATGACCTGTACTCAAATTTTCCACGCTGTTCCCTCTTTCTAGAATACCTTTCTCTGTACTTTTGCCTAGCTAACTCCTGTTTATCCTTCAAGATTCAACTGAAACCTCAGCTTTTTAAAAAAACCTTCGCTGATGCCCGCTTCTCGCCAGGTAGAGTTTCATTCCTCTTGTGTACCCTTTCAGCATCGTGTGCATTGCTCCACTACAGCACTTGCCCTGTTAAACTGCGATTGGTAGTGACCATGTCTGTCTACCCTATTTGCCTCTAAGTAAGTACATTGAGGGTAGGTGCTATGTCTTGCTCATTTTAGTAGTCTGAGCATGTGGCATATAGTAACTCTTCAATAAATGTTAAATGCATTAAATGAATGTAATAATGTACATGAATTGGCAGGGAAGAGTAAAGAATGTATCCCAAGAGGGATAAATTTTGCCCTATCTTTTCTGTAGACCTATTTTCAAACTCTGGGTAAGACTTACATTGCCCATCCATCAGCACTGTTACAAGTGTCTGTGAAAAGTAGAAAAAGGCACACCTCCCTTAAGGTATTTTACTGCCTTCTGGGAAAAACTACCAAAATGCACATTGAGCTCTAAAATGCCTGCAGCGTCAGTGCATCCTCATAGAAGTTGCACTTCATGCAGATACACAACCTACACAACTATATTCCACCAGCCCGATTTGTGATAAAAATCTGTTAAGTAGATTAAATTCTCTTCACAGAGCCTTCTTTACTGCTTTGTGGAATTTTAAAATTTTTATCTGCCACATTACTCACAATGATTATTCCTGACTTTTTTCATAAGCCCTCAACCAGCCTCCTATCCTTGCCACCATAAGATCCCAGTAGCCCTGTCCTCTCTTTCTTGGCAGATGACCTTGCCTTTAAGATTCCTAGGAAAAAGAAGAATCTTTTTCCCTCCTTGGTGTGAACCATTTCAAGGAAATGAGAGCCCACCCTTTCAGACTGTCCTTTTCTCCTGTACTCTGTATCACTTTCCTGGCTTCTGAAGGATTTTGTTTCTCACATTATCCTTCCCTACTTTGAGATCTTTGGTCTTTGCCTCTCTTGGCATCTTTCCCTCTGCCATCAAACATATAAGTCCTTCCCCAAATTGGGGGTGGGAGGAAGTACTAACAACAACAACAATAACAAAAGGGGCACAGTTTTCCTCTGACAGTACATAACTCTTTAGCTACAGTTTTCTCTCACCTTTTTTCTCCTTCTGGACTCAAAAATACATGTATACATGGTGGCATCATTTCGGGACTAATTCCTACTTAGGAATTTGCTACTCAAAGTTCATCTTATGGAGGTAGTTTCTGACAAATCAATTTCAGCATTACTGCACATCCTTGATTTTCTTACCATTCGTTGTATTTCTCATTTTCCACTGTTCCTGCACATGTAAAGTTTCCCAAGTCTACATCCTTGGCTCTTCTCTTCCCTCTATACTGTTTTTCACAGTAAACTGATATGGCCTCATAGATTTAACTTACCTCGAGGCTGAGGACTCTCAAATTTGTATCTCCTGACAGTCCTTCTCATTGACTTTGAGGGATGTGTTTATTTCTCATTTAGTTCAAATGCAACATATGTAGGTCATCCTGTCTTTCCTCCCACTGATTTCCACAGCTTGTATTGTCTAGGCTATTGATTTTGGCCCCTGAACATATAGAATCCTGTGTCGTATTGCTAATTATTTCATGTACTCAGGTCACATTTTTAATATCTAGAAGATAAGGACCTTGTATTTCTTTTGTATTCCTATTTATGTTATTAGTGTGCTTAATAAATACCTTTTTAATAAATGAATTTTCTCAAGTTCTAAAAAACATGTAAATTGGATAGTATCCATTTCTACCCATTCCTTTTGTCTTCATAATATACCAGGGTATTACCTATAGTGTCATTCAACCATAATCTAAGTTAGAGGTTCTCAAACTTTTTGGTCTCAGGTTCTCTTTATACTCTTAAAAATTAGTGAGGATCCCAAAGAGCTTTTGTGTATATGAGTTAAGTTCATTGATATTTACCATATTAGAAATTAAAACTGAGAAATTTTTAAACACAGGAATATATAAACACACATGCCATTAGCTATTAGAGCAATATCATCACATATAGTCATGTAGCCTCTAGACACTCCACTGTACATTCATGAGAGGAGAGTAACAAAGGAAAATAACATCTTAGTGTTATTTTGAATATAGTTTTTACCCTCCAGACCCCAGAGAGAGTTCAGGGTACCCCTCCAGGGATCCCCAGGCCATACTTTGAAAACTGCTGGTCTAGAATAATGTTAGCTTTAGCCAATTGGAATGACAAATAACAAAGTGTGTCACCCTTTCCAAATACTTTTCATATAAATGAATATACATAATTTAAAAAATTATTATAAATCATTAATAAAAACAAGATTATGCACTGTAGATGTATATGTCAACTCTTCCCCCAAATGGGCTAAGTGTATGCTTTACTGAAGTGGGACTGTTCACAGCTGAGAGCAGAAATGTGTATCGAGTATGTTTTCACACTGAAAGTTCTTCTCTGCTACCCCTCTAAGCACAGTAATGTCCTTACTTAGAGCCTGCAACTCAAGGTGACCTGAATATTAATGGAAAATATATTACTAACCAATTCAGCTTTCTTTGATTATAAATATGCAATGCACTTAAATAAATGCATCAAAAAGAGAGAGTATGGCTGTTCCTATGTGTTATACTTTGTTTTAGCAAAGTTCCAATGGTCCTGTAAAGAAGTCCATGCGTGAGAAGGCCGTCGAGAGAAGGAATGTCAATAAAGAGCACAATAGTAACTTTAAAGCCGGGTATATTCCAATTGATGAAGATCGCCTCCATAAAACGGGCTTGAGAGGGAGAAAGGGCAATTTAGCCATCTGTGTGATTATCCTCTTGTTTATCCTGGCTGTCATCAACTTAATTGTGAGTATATAGTACAGAATATTCTTTTTAATAACCATGGGGAATTTTTCATCTACTTTTCAGTGAAATCATAGACTTTGTTTCTATAATTTCTTTTGGGACCCTCTTACTTTCTGCTTTTCTACACATGTTTTATCTCTTACTGTGTTTTAGCGAATATGTATAAAAAACCTAGTATGCTAATATTGCCATGTATTATGTAGAAAAAAATGTTCATGGATTCTTTTAAAAGGGTATGATCAACTCAGTGGAAGAGAGTTGATCCTTTGCCTAGATTATTTTGTTGTATTCACCTCTCCTAAAAAATATTATTCTCTCTGTTTTCATTCAACTCTTTCCATATTTAGTCTTGTCTCATCAGCTAGATTTTAAAATTGTAAACCCGAGGATGGCAGTAGAATGTTATATTTTATAGTTTTAAGCCTCTGTTGTCAGAAAATGAGTGGATCTGGTAGACTGGTTTACACTAAGGTGCTGAGGACCTGGCATGTTGCCTTTTCCAAAGGTATTTGCTTTTTTAATGAAGAAGACTTTTAATCCAAGATTGTAACTATCTGAGGGTTAAATTTGAACCCCTCTGGCATGTGTGTGGATAGATATTTTCAGAGCATGATTATTGGTGCACCTACCACTGATCGTGAATGTGGACTTTGGCAGTTCTAAAGTGATTCCATTTACTTTATTTTTGACTTGTAATACTCTCGAGCCAGTCCTTTGTATTTTATGTACATCTAAAACATTTGTGTCTAATTGTTTACTTAAATTGAAAAGAGCTGATACTTTAAATAGCTTTACTAGGAGCACATATTCTGAATTTATTTCGTAAATTTATTTTATTGAAAACTTTTAATGGCAGAATAAAGATATTCTTATCCCCTTGCTCTCTGAAAAGCTCATCCCAAAGTGAAAATGTCAAGAAACAAATGTCTTGAAAGAAAGTGGGAGTTAACTGAAATCCTAAACCATAATATATGAAGACAAAAAAATCGGAGGAGGAATGGCAAATAATTTATCAGAGAAGACAAACTGCTGTGTGTATGTTGGGAAAAGTGTTGCAGGATGTGTTGGCAAACGTGCTTTGCAAAATCCTGAAAAGCCTCAGGAATTGGAAGTATAAGTACCCTGAAAAGCAGGAGTGAGGCAGGAACTGAAAACAGAGTTTGTTTGAAAAATCTGTGGAAGGAGCCATGAGATCCCAAGCCTTCCTCTGCCTTCCAGCCAGCAGTGAGGCAGCCACTTCTCCTAACCCCGCACAAAAATACACTGAACCAGAGAGTATTCTTTCTGCCTGGGACATTGCACAGAGGAGGGTAGGGATGGGTTTCCATATTGAAAGCAGGGAAGTCTGAATCCTGAGCACTGAAGCTCCCTTTCCCAGCCTTTCTTATCTTCATCCTCTACCTCCAGCTCCCTGACACCCTGGGCAAGAGATAACATGGGCAAAATATAAAATACCCTTCTCTGGAGAAAATGAAGCACCTAGAGAAAAGACCTGAAGATATTGACATTTGGCAGGTTCTAGTGATCTTCCTACTGTGAAGCCTGTTAGTCACAAGCCTCACCCCACACAGAGTACTTTTTGCAACCTGTTTATTAAATACGAACACTAAACTGCCAGGGATCAGTATATTTTTTTTGAAAACTCCAAGAATTAAAAAATTATGATAGAGACCAAAAACATCCAAACCATGGGGAAAGTAGGAATTCAGAGAACTGGAGAAAATGCAATGAATAACAGAAGACTTAAAAAAAAAAACTAACTAAAATCAATCGGTATCTTCGGAGAAATAAAAAGATATTGCACCCATGAAACAAGGATAACATGCCATTAAAAAAGAGCAATTAAAGAATAAGGAACAACCGATAGAAATAGATAGATGATAGATAGGTGATAAAATAAGACAAGATAAGGTAAGATAGATATTGGAAGGAAGATAAAGAAAAGGAACGCTTCCAGAAAGTTCAATAAAATTAAAGACTCAATCCAGGAAATGTAACATTCTGTTAACAGTAGTTTCAGAAAGAGAAGAGAGAACACACTGGGGAGAAAGTTATCAAATAAATAAATAAATTCCTGGAATGGATTGAAAACTACCATTTCGGATCCAGCAGAATGCATAGAATAGACTCATACCAAGGCCATTACTGTGAAATTTAAGAAAACCAGAAATAAAGAGAAGATCCTAAAATCTTCCAGAAGAAAAAGAAGCAGTTTATTTTGTATAAAGAATACAAAATCAGAGTGGCATTGGACCTCTCAAACGCAATACTGGAAACTAGAATCAAGAAAGCAAGGCCCTTCAAAATTCATAGAGAAAACAATTTCAAATCTAGAAACCTATATCAAGCTACACTATCAGTCAAATGTGAGGGATTATAAAGACATTTTTTGCCCATGCACACTCACTTCATATACATTCTTTCTAAGGAAGCCACTGGAGGATATGCACTACCAAAAGAAGATATTAAACCAAGAAAGTTGAAAACAAGGATACAGGGAACTGGGTGTCTAGAGGGAAAAGCAGGAGAAAGACAAAAGGACGTTCCAGTGTGAAAGTGAAGGAAACGTTCATGCTTAGAGCTGCACAGCAGAACCAAAGGGTAACAGCCCAGACGGGAGCAAGAAGATAGGGGTTCCAGAAAGGTTTCCTAGGAGAGAAAAATAGAATTTATAAATTATCTGAGAGGTTAGACTTCTAGAACATTTACTGAGAGACATCTGACAGAAATGTTGGAGGGTTTGAAAAGATTTAGTCAGATTTTCAAAAGAAACTAAGTAAGCAAAAGACAAATATTAAACTGAGAGCCACAAAGTACAAGAAAAGAACTGCGATCATAGTACAGTATTTGCTTAGCAGTGAATAATATTTACACGGTTCTAATACTGAAAATACTGAGCATGAATTTAACCAAAACTTGAGATTGGAGTTGGGGGAGAAGAAATATAAATGAGCTAAAATTCTCATCTGCTAAAATAGGAAATTAATAGATAAAACCTAAAATTGATGAATAGAGAAATGATATACACATATTATTTAGAAATATGAAGATAATTCTAAACAAAATAGCAAAAATCGTTGAAAGTGGTTGTCCCTGGATGAGATATAGAGGGGGTAGATGGAATAAGAAACTGCTTTTTTTATTAAAGAGCTTTTAGCACTTTTTGACTTTTTAGCTATTTGCACTTAATACCGAGATAAAAAATAAAATTCGTTTGTTTATAAGTGGAAAACCAACTGATATGTTCATCTCCCTGATAAAAGAGCTTAGAAAGTGTAGTCTTTTGGCAATTATCTTTTCTATTTATTTTCCAGTTATGTTAAATGTATGCTAGCTAATTAAGGAATGTAGTCAGCAGTACTGTAATGGCTATGTGTACAGCCAGGTGGTTGATAATTGGGGATTGTTTCATAAACTATATAAATGTCTAACCAATGTACTGTATACTTGAAACTAATAATAAAATGAAATGCTTTAAAAAATGTATGCAATATATGCTACCTATTAATAGTGTACTTGTTTTCCTTTTTAGATAACACTTGTTATCTGGGCTGTGATTCGCATTGGACCAAATGGCTGTGACAGCATGGAGTTTCACGAAAGTGGTCTGCTTCGGTTTAAACAAGTATCTGACATGGGAGTTATACACCCTCTTTATAAGAGTACAGTAGGAGGAAGGCGAAATGAAAATTTGGTCATCATTGGCAACAACCAGCCTGTAAGTTACCATAGTAATTGAAGGACATTAAAGAAAAATTCTTTGTAAAAACGTAGAGTTGATTATTGGAAATGGATATTTTTCCTTTAGAGAAAATTTATAAGTATATTTAATAATATTGTTGGTCTTAGAATTTATTAATATTAGAGACTTTCTTAATATTCTAGATTTTGTTCCATGGTAGCTCTTTCTGTGAAAGGTATAATTACTGTAAGAAAACATAATTTACCCTTTTCTTCTCCATATGAGGAAACCATTAAAAATAGCAACTTCCCAGGTTAGAATACCCTCTAATTTCTGGAAGTCTAGAAGAGAATATACTAATCTAGTCAGTGGCAGCCCATGCCACATGTCCGCTATAACATGGGTTTTTAACTGCATAGAATGTCAGGGAGGTATCCTTACCTCCCCTGCCCATCTTCAGCCTCGATCTGCCTGCCCTGTGACCCATGTATTTGTGCAGAGCAGTATAAGCAAATAAATATAAGCCCTCATTTAAAGAACTCTTCTCCCAAGTGGGTGGAGGAGGGACAGACAAATGCGGTTAAAATTATTTTAAGTTAGTCTATTATTATAAAGTGTTTTTATAATGTTCTTGATGAATTTTGGATGCAGTCTTCTTCAAAAACATATTAATGATAAAGTATATTTCTGAAGATTGTTTTTCAGCAAGGGACAACAAAGCTCAGTGTAGAGAAGAACAAAACTTCTATTACAAGTGACATTGGCATGCAGTTTTTCGACCCAAGGACTCAAAATATCCTATTCAGCACAGACTATGAAACTCATGAGTTTCATTTACCAAGTGGAGTGAATACTTTGAATGTTCAAAAAGCCTCTACTGAAAGGGTATGATTTATTTTCTTTGCTTTATTTATGGAAGAGAATTATTGTCTAAAGCTACCAAGTGGGAGGGGAGTTTTACTGTTTGATATTGGTATGAAGTAAATTTCAGAACAATGGAAAGGATTAGTTCTAGATGTGTCATTAACTAGCTCATGTGTGATCATTATCAAGTCATCTCTCTTTATCTCGACATCTGTAAACTATGAATGAAAACACTTGCCTTTCATATTTAATAGTTGAAACTTTTACTCTTCTATCTCTGATAATAATTCTCATTTTAATTTAGAAATTCTTTTTACTACCTTTTTTTTTTTTTTTTTTTTTTTTTTGAATTTTCAGATTACCAGCAATGCTACTAGTGATTTAAATATAAAAGTTGATGGGCGTGCTATAGTGCGTGGAAATGAAGGAGTGTTCATTATGGGCAAAACCATTGAATTTCACATGGGTGGTAATATGGAGTTAAAAGCAGTGAGTATTTTTTAAGAGTTAAAGAGAATTATTAGATTCTTGGGTACATAAGTCTGTATGTGGAATAGTATGCAATTATTAAAAATGGTAATGTAGTTTTATATTTTTGATGTGGAATGATGTCCAAAATGGATTGTGAAGTGAAAGAAAGTTGTAAAACAGTTTGCAAAATATCTCATTTTTATTTTTCAGAACGTAAGTATGTTTATAAAAACCTGGAAGAGTATGCCAGATGTCAACAATGATTAGCTATGGGTAGCAGGATAACAGATGATTTTAATTTAATTTCTACTTGCTTGTTATTTTCTAAAAAAAATTTTTTTTACACGATACCTGCATTATTTTAAAAGGGGGGAAAAAAACTTCCAAAAGAGAATTCTGGAAGATTAAGTATCCATTTCATGAAGTTGACAGGATTTTTTTTTTTAAGTTACAGATTTTTCATATCTCTTCTTGGATTTTATATCCAGTGATGTGAAAATCAATTAGCAAATCTATAAAATGTATTTTTATGTATACATCTATTTTAAAATAAAGGAAAAAGATTTTGCTTTTATTAAAGCTGTTGAAAAGTGAGATTTTCTTTGTACTTCACAGATTATATCTGAACTTTAATAGGTAACAAATTTATATACGGGAGCCATAAGTCCAAAAACACTTCACCTACTCACAATTCTGGTCAAAGCATATTTATTCAGAATGTCTTTGAACGCCTGCTGAAAGCTACTTAACTAAAGCTAATTAAATTTGTTTTACCAAGCATTAAATGACAAAAGAGAACTTAAGGACTTAAAAATAAATCTTTCCTTTTTATAAATTTAATTTTATAGTTCTTAGGGGAAAAAAATTAAAGTTCTTTATCTTTCTTAAACAGCTTTTCCCCATAAAGTACATATTCCAATCTCTAAATAATAAAGATGAACATAAAATGTGATTCTTACTGGAAACTCGATAGCAGTACTGAGTAATTTTTACATATACAAAGCCATTCCTTTAAGAGTATAGTGTTGAAGAATGGGCACAGTGGGGCTGCTGTTCTCTGTACTGGTAACTCAAAGAAGCAATAGATGTGATAAATGGGTACCTAGCCATTAGCGAGTTACCTACATCTTTTATTTTTTCCACCTGAAAATTCTACCTGCTTTTAACATGACAAATATTAAAATACTTTGAAATATACATACCACACATATCGGATTCTTCATAGTTAAAGAAAAAGAAGCCCGTATTGAAAAGATAGTTAGCTTTGTAATTCAGTTAATATTAGTGGTTAGTTTTTAAGTGTATAGCTAATCATTAGAAAGAATTTTATCAAACTACTTTTAAAAATAACTGCTTTAACAATTTAAAGAAAATAAAATGAAATGACCACGAGATGGCAGCATTGGAACAAAATTGGAAAAGTTATCACTTAAGAATTATATTTATTTCTTATACTATCACGTCATAGTCAATTAGTCATTCTCATTACTTCATAACCAACTTTCTCTCATTGCTTTACATACTCTTGCTAATGATTCTCAAATTTGGAATTCTTGCTTTATTCTCTCCTCTGAACTACAGTTCACATATCTAACTGCCCTCTTACCATCTCCATTTAATATCTAATAGGTATCTCAACCTCAACAAAACTAAAATCTTCATATCCTCCCTCCCTCCCCAAACACACGTTTATTTCAGGGTTCCCTTTCTAGTTAAGTGGTACCCAGTAATGTCCATCAGTCCATCAGTAATGCCTTCAGGTTCTATCTTCAGAAGGATGTACAGAATCTGGCTGCTTTTTACTATCTTCATCACCACCACCACCACCATCACCATAGTGTGAACCATCATAATTTTTTCCTGCCCTGTTGGAACAGCCTCCTAAGTGGTTACTGCTTCCTCTTTCTCCCTGTAGTCAGTTCTCTGTACAGCAGCCAGAGTAATCCTTTTAAAAGATCGTATCACTTCCCTATTCAGAACCCTCCAAATGGCTTTCTAGCTAATTCAGAATAAAATTCAGAGTCTATTCCAGGGCCTTAGATTTCTGGCCCCTAGTTGTTTCGTTGATTCATCTCCTACCAGTACACCCCCTCACTCTTTCTGCTTCAGTTCCACTGGCCTCCTGCTTATTTCTAGAGCACCAGGCACATCTTCACCTTAGGGCCTTTGTGTGTGTTGTTTTCTCTGCCCAGAGTACTTCCCCAGTTACCCACATGGCTTACTCCTTCACATGATCCAGTTTCTGTTGGACTATGACCTTAACAGAAAGGCCTTCCCTGACCACCTGTGTAAAGTAGAACCCCAACCTAGTCTCTCTCTCTACTTTTCTTGACTTATTCTTCTCAAATGACGTCCTATTTGTTTTACCCGTTCATGTGTTTATTGTCTGCCTCTCCCCATTGAAATGTCAACTATGAGAACTTGGACTTTGCCTGTTTGTTGACTACCGTTATCGCCAGCACATAGACTAGTATCTAACACATAGCAGACATTTAACAGTTGTTTGTTGAATAAATGAAAAGACGGAAAGGAACGAAGAGAGAGGCTTAGGAATTCCTAAAAAGGAAGGGCTTACACTACAAGAATGTTCCTGGAACAGTGGAATACAGAAGAGAACCTCCAGGCAGTTTCCTCTGAGTGTCTGGTCTTCAAAATTGAATAGTCCAAGTCTTCATTTGAGGTGTTGCGAAAGCACTGAGATTTAAAATTTATTTCCTCTGGGAGAAAAAAGAGTTTTCTTCTCATTATCAGGAACTTATCAACCTTATTAACAAGGAACTATATTAAAACTCTCTTAGGACGTAACAAATGAAAATGATCTGAGACTTTGTCAACATCAGTCTTATTATCTGCTTCGGAATTTTGATGTAATTTTAACTGATTGAGAAATTGTGTTACAAATGTATTGGTATACACTTGGACTTGTGTTACAAGTTTATTACAAGTGTATTGGTTACACTTGGACTATTACTAAGAGGTCACTAGTTGAATCTTGACATTAGTTTTGTTTTCTTTGTTGTTGTTTTGGTCATGACTTTTTCTTACTGCCTTTTTTCTTGTTAATATTTCATTAAGTTTTGTTTATTAAATTTGTTCTAACCCCATTTGCAGAGGTAAATAAATTATATTATCATTCTCCTGACAGGAAAACAGCATCATCCTAAACGGAACTGTGATGGTTAGCACAACTCGTCTACCTAGTTCCTCCAGTGGAGACCAGTTTGGTACTGGCGACTGGGTGCGGTACAAGCTTTGCATGTGTGCTGACGGAACTCTCTTCAAAGTACAAGTAACAGGCCAGAACATGGGCTGCCAAATCGCAGACAACCCCTGTGGAAATACTCATTAGAAGAACCTGAGAGGTCATCAGTATGTTTATATCTTGACTTGACTTTTTTTTTTAAGTATGCATGCAAATCATGTTTTTACAGAGTTTGTGATACCTGGTAATTGTTTTATCTGCAGAGCGCTACTGTATCTATTATATATAATCTCCATATTTAAAATGTTCTCAGAGAGCCTAAATTCTAATACATTTTATTAAGTTGCACTGATCTTCAAATTATAGTTCTCTAAAATAATTATCAGAAGTGAATAAATCAAAATTAATCTTGAAAAATGTATTTTTAAAATTCCACTATTCCTGTCTAAAGGATAAAGGGCTGAAGCAACTGTTTAAACTTACTCTAAGTAAGCTTTTGGTAACTAATGGGGATAGACCCACTTAAGATACTTAAAAGCTATGCCGTCAATAAGTGTTACATGCTCTGTCTTTTGGCTTCTAAGAAGAAAGACAGATTTTTAGTGCATTAACTTTCAGCCATATTCTCATATGCAAATGAAGTCATTAAAGAACTTCACATATGTGAGATAGTAAGAAACTATGGTTCCCTAGTTTTGCACTAGGAAGAAAATACTCTGTAATAGAATGTTTATTTGTTAAATATAGATAAATATTAAGCGTTCACAATGTGGTAGAAATTAAAATACCATCTCAGCTTTAACTTTTAGCTGATGATAATAACTGTCATTTACTAAGCATCTTACACATCCTAGGCATTACATATGTAATATCTCTAATTCTCACCGGAACTCTGAAAGTAGGTGTTGTTATCCCAGTTTTACCCATTGGGAAACTGAGGATCGGTTAAGGAACTTGCCTAATATTACATAGGAAATAGCAGAGCTGGGATTGAGATTTAGGTGTGAGACAAACCTCACTGCACCTGCCTCCAAATATCATGTTCTTTTCACTACCTGCACTGTAGTTTTAATTATTTAAAACTCTAGAAAGATAAACAAAGACTAATTCAAACTTACAGATTACAATCAAAGCAGGTATGCTTACTCTAGTTAAAAAATCAATCTCTTGTTGAAAAGAAAATGGCCAATTCCTGTTAGATTTTAAACTATCGTAAGCCAAATCCAAAATATACTATAGAGAGGTCAAATTGGCCTGATTATGGGTGACCCCAGTTTCCTGACTGTTGGGCCCTGGTACATCGGAGTACCTGAATTGGAATAAAGGGTTGCCAGAATATTTATACCCTCAGCCCTCAGGGCAACACAATAAGAAGTCGGGGGGCCATGGCCCCACGCAAGTCCTGCTAACTAGTGTGCACCATATAAATACCACTCTTAATGTGTGTCATGCCTGGAAAATAGCTGGGAAGCACTAGACTAAACTGCAGAAGATAATTATTCAGGAGATAATACAAGTAATTTTTAAGGAGGTATGAGACTTGATCTCTACTCCTAATATTTCCATCCCATTGCAATCATTTACAACCCTCAAGTCAGTTTGTTTTTAAAAGTATTTTACATTTAACTTGAGAGGAACTCTGGTATTATTAAGACATATACAACATCAGGGGCAGAGACTTCAAAGTTGTTTGCTATAAAGTAGGTCGTGGTCATAAATCATAGGCCCCAGTCCGCATTCAAGTATAACAGTATTCTGTCTTGGCCACTTTGAACTGTGTGGATAAGAAAATCAATCCAAAAAACAATTTGCATGCAATATTGTTACAGTTCTCTCTGACAGAAGAACTTGATGCTTTAGAGATTATGAATAGTCATTGAAAGATACTAAAATAGAGATTGGTTTACTGCATGGTACTGAGTGCAGCTTTTAAATGAATAAAAAAGTGAAATTTATAACCTCTGAGTGTTATTAGTTGTAGTGATATTCAGAAGCTATTTTAATATATTCAGTATCATTTAATATCTGAATGATATCCAGAAAAAATCCATTGGAATTTTCATTCAAATGCTCAGTATATTTTTTAATTTTAAGTTCATTAAATTTAAGTTCTGCTCTATTTTGATTTGTTTTGAAAATTTCTTTAAATAAATATTTTTATAAAAATTACAGAACACTGTTACAGTGTATTATTTATTGAATTCATGAAATCTACATTTACTCCTCTTTGAGAAATACTTGTGTTTTTGATACATCTCCATTAAGTGCTTTTTCACTGAAATGTAGACCTGAAAAATTCAGTGGAAAGCAGATCAAAAACAAACCGTCCGTTTTACCTGCGACCCATTTTGCATAACAGCAAAGCTTCAGCTACCCATTCTCTCCTCCAGATAGTATTTTTCTATAAACTGTAATGTTAACTTTCCTCTTTCTGCTGATTGTTCCTCCCCTACATTGAGCACTGATGTGACAAGCAGCAGCCAAGGAGAGGTAGATAACAAAGACACCTTTGTCTAAAGAACTGCGGTACTTCAGAGGTGGATTACAATGGTGAGGGAGACAAATGAAATAAAAGCAAGATATTTTCAAGACTCTAATGGACAGATAGGAAAAATGCAAAACAACACAAGATGGGGACAGCCTATATATGGCCTGCAGTATTTTAAAATATATTTATTTGTATCTTTTTTGCATCAGGGAAAAACAAATTTTGTATAATAGTTCTGATGATTAAAGTTGGAAGTTCTACCTATTTTTGAATGAGGTTGTTTTTTTTTTGAGAGTAAAAATGTTCTGGTGTTAAACTTGACAAAAAAAGACCATTGAAATGCTGATAATTTTAGTAATCTTTTAAAAAGTGTCGATGGGGCAAAAATTACAAATCATGTCATACAAAAATCAACCTATAAATCTGTTTAAGATTGCTAACTTGAGTTTCATTTAATTCAGTTTGTAATAACTATTAATGACCTCTGTTTACAATAAAGATTCTGTCAATCGCTGTTAATTTTTTAATGGTTAAGACATTATCAGGTTTCTACCTAATCGATACGAATATGATGAATTTAAACATAGTTTGAGAATGGGACATCATGAGTATTTCTGTAACCTCTCTGGAATCCCGGAACTCAAAATTAAAAGTTGTACAGTTTCAGTTTGGATAGTCCCACCCTCTGTGCGTTGCAGAAGGCCTCTCTCCGGTGGCTCCTCCCTCAGTATCCCAGGGGAATGTGCACGCTGTCACTGTGGCAAGAGGCCAGAGCCTGGTAATGAAAGTGGGTGAAGGCTCCCACAGGGCAGGCTCCATGGGCAGGTGGGTGGAGCCTCACAGGCTGTCTAAAATTCCCACCTGGCTTGATCCAGATAGAGACCCATTTGAAAACTACCTAAGGATCATAAGGTATGCCTTAGAAAGTGTATCACTGTTGTGTTCTTTCTACAGCTTAAAAAAATATCCTCTTCTGCTTTTTTTCTTCTAATTATTTTAACTTCTCTTCCTTTTAAATAAGAATGGACTCTTTATTTCCTTTCTACTTTCCGTTTTTTCTACTGCCCTCTCCCTATCTCTCTCTCACTCTCTGACACACACGCCCAGAAGTTTTAACTGCTTCCTCATACTTCTGCTTGAATATGTCCATTTAAAAGATTTACATTTTATCTAATTGTTTTCAATTAACTCAGAAAATTTTTTTGGATTTCTCAGGGCTTCCTTACCTGATACATATAAGTTTATATGTAGTATATATAATTTTTCTTTATAAAATAATACCTTTCACTGTAAGACATAAGATTATCATTACCTAGCTGTTTTGAACTCAAATCTATTAGTGAATATACAGATCTCTTCAAGTTAGAAAGAACCATGTCAATGAAAATCTTTAATTCATGTCCCCTTAAGAATAAGTATTTTTCAACCATGTGTTTCTCTTCAACGCTGCAAAGTAATATGCTTATGAATTACTTTTTTTGTCATTGCTGATATTGTTACATTAGCTTGGTATACAGTTGTATATATAACGATTGCAGCTTTGAATATAGAAACAAATACCTTACTGTACAAATCAATTCAATTTCTGGTATTATGTAAGAGGTACACTATAAAAATAAATCACTTCTCCATGCTTCAGGGCACCTTTGCAGTTCATCACTATGTATAACCTGAATTTAGATGCCCTTCAAAATATGGGAGAATTGACCTAGTATGAAACCAAAGCTAAAAGTTACATGGTAAATTTCATTCACTTCATACATTCATTTATAAACCATGGGAAAACATATACGTGTGTGTGTATATACATACATACACTCAAAACTTATAGTTCTAGTCATTAAAGACATCAAGAATCTCTTGTGAGTTAAAAACAGACACAAAGCAAAGAAATAGCAATGCAAGATAATACCGATATTCTTTCAAACCATGTTACTAACATGCATTCATTCATTCAATAACTATTTACTGCAAGATTTCTGAAAACAAACAAAATAGAGGCTAAAGCTAGAAAAAGGGTCTTCAGGCTACAGGATTTGAGATGTAAGGATATGTAGGATTTAGACCGAAGAGAGGAAAAGGCAGTGAGCTTGGAACTGGAAATGAACTAAAAGCTAATTTTAGCATGAGATGTACACATACAGTTCCGTGCACAGCCACATCTTGTAGCTGTTCCACATGTACTTATCTAACTAGTTCACAAGTTCAGCCAGATAACGTAATCTTGAATGTCAACCTGAGGGGTTTGGACTATAGGCACGAAGGAGCCCTTTGAAGATTTTGAATGAGGGAAGAATATGAGGAAAACAGTATTATGGAGAAATAACCATTCAGAATCTCAGGCTGGACCACGAAAGAGGACAGTCGAGAGGTAGTGGCAGGAAAAACAGTTAAGCCACTCTAGCATTTCGGATTAGTGATGAGAACAATAGTGCCAAACCCATCAGAACAAAAAGGGACATTTTGTTGCAAACCTACATACTGAATAATGTGGTTGTTTGTATGCTCTCTGGTTTTTTAATGGAATTTAGTTTAAAACAAATCTCAAAAATTAATTTTCTTTAAAAAAATTTTTGTGTATATATTTAGCCATTGAAATTTGTAGATACTTATTTTAAAACTTTCAGTTGCTTCCCAAGAAACTTTAGTGACAAAGGTACTTGATATTTCTATATTTTATTATGTCTTAATAAAATACTTATTGAGTCGTCTTCCAAATGTATCTTTTTTTATAACTCATTTTATTTATGTTGAATGTATCTAAATGATTTCAAAAGGATTTGAAAAGTCACAAAGACAAAGCTTATAGTTTTTCTAGTCATTAAAAAAAAAATCAAGAGTCTCTTTTTGTGAGTTGAACTTTCAACCCATACAGTTCTACAGTTTAGTGTAATTGATGGTTTGTCACTCACATAATAAACCACATGGCTGATTACAGTGTCATAGATAAGCATAACAGACTTTGCTCAGTACTCAGGACCAGCAAGGAAGCAGAAACATCTTTAATCTTGATAGGATTCCCTCACTCCAAAGCTGACTGCAGTGTGGATGATTCTGAAAAAGCAGACACAGAGGTGAGGCCAAAGTAAATATGTATTTTCTGAAAAATCAGGAGAGTTCTTTTTTTAGAATGTGACATAAATGTAACTGTATACTTCAGCTATATCATTTCGGTAGCTACATTTTAATGTCTCAATTTCTAAGAAATTCTAAGAAACTTCTAGGAAATCAAAGATTCACTTACATTGGCAATGAAAGCATGATAATTTTCCTATATCTTAAATCTAAATTAAATTTTCTGCTTTGCTGTTAGTTTTTACATAAGTTATTATAAATAAGTCAATTCATTTTCCTTTCTCCAGGCACTATGAAAAACCTATGTTTCAGAGTCATTGCCATAGCTATAAGTCTTTATTTTCCTGGAACAATGACAAACCCAACAAGAAAAAGCAGTATTTTATTCAATTCTGAGTGCCAATGGAATGGATATCTTCTGACAAATTGTTCTTTTACTGGAAAGCCTGATACATCTGTGGACATATCACAAACAGCAGCCACAGTGGATGTAAATTACAATTTCTTTAGGGTGCTCTTACAGTTTCCCACGAAAAATGAATGGAATATAAAACATCTGGACCTCAGTAACAATCTCATATCAAAAATAACCATAAACCCTCGTGCACATTTACATGCTTTGGAAATATTAACCCTCAACAATAATGCCATTCACGCCATCTTGTTGGCTCTACCTAGTCCTAAGTCCTCGTCAATGAAACACCAGAGAAGCAACTTGAGAAATGGGCTTCTATTTCTGAAATTCCTAATTCTTCAAAGAAATAAACTCAGTGACATTCCCGAGGGTAAGTACAATCTTAAAAGATGGACTAGATCAAGAAACAATGAGTGTGTGGAGAGTTAATATTTTATGTCAATAAGAATTCCATTTTTGTTTTCAGTTTCGAGGAAACACCTGAAAGTAAAACAATTTGATAAGAGCAAATATAATAAGAGGAGTTTCTTCACAGAATTTGCAGTTGTGTGGAATTTATGGTTGATGTAATTAAACCTCCCATTACTATAATTTAATGTTATATGAATTTGTCGAGAGACACTAGGAAGTATGTAAGTGCTGAATAATAATACATGATTTAAAATTATCTACTTTGATGATCATATATATATATCTGTGACTAAATATAGAAAAGCACTGAGAAATAAGTTACTTTTAATATGTATTACAAATCAGATTGAATGTGTTGCCATATTTATAATTTTTTTCTTAGAATATTTTTCGTGTCTACTTATTGAGTCGTCTTCCAAATGTAGACTAGAAATATGCTAATATTATACATTAATATGTAAACTTTCTCATCATCTAATAAAAATCAGAATTCCTTACCTTGGTTTCTAACAGGATACTCCACATACCCTCTTATTTTTTTCCCCACATACCCGCTTATAATAACTTCTCATCAATTCTGACATTTAATAATCTACTACATGTTGGAGTTCCTTAACTAATCCACAAGTGTTTTATTTAGAAATGAATCGGGTTCATTAGCCAGAGCTTCATTGGCCCTGTTTGTTTCTTTTTACATTCAGGAGTGCTGGACGATTTCCTTTCCTCATTTGTTTTCAGTCTTGGTTACTGTTTGCTAAGTACTTACTTTGTATAAGACACTATGCTAAAAAATAAAGTGTAAAAACATTAATATTTTTCTCTATCTCAAATTATGCATATTTAGTTTTTCTCATTTTTCAGTTCTTTTTATTCTCTTTCTCTAGCTTCTGGTCTTGTTTTAAGCATTATTTTGACAATAATAGCCTGGCAGGAATCACTATTCCAGCAATCATATCAGCAGAATTATGTGAGAAGGGTAGGAGTCTTCTCTCCCTGACATTTTCCATAAAATATTTTATGGAAAAAAAGTGTAATAATATCAGTGTAAAGTGTAAATTACTTGCAATTTGTTTTATAATTTTTATTATACTGCTCTTATTATAAAAAGAATACCTGTTAGTTGTAGAACATTAGGATTTAAAGAAAATTTTTAAGGAAAAAATTAAAGTCCTTCATGTAATATATACTCTTGAAGTTTTTCACATCTACATACGTATTTTTATTTTAAATGGATCATGTTGCATAATATTTTATAACTTGTATTTTCATGTTACAGAATATTTTGAACATTTTTATTTAAGCGATCTCATAAATGATATTTTAAATAATTTTCATATATACATATAACTGGTTTAATCAAACAACATTTAAGTTCTTCCCCTTTTGTTTTCTGTAACTCTTTGATGAACATCGTTATAGCTACTCATATCCATGATAACATATGTTTTAACTAGTATGGTTGATGTGAATCTCAACCCACAAATTTAAGTGTACTAGAGATCTAAGCTTGTACTGTCCATAACTCAACGTAGTTTCTGATTCTAAGCCTTCATTCTCCTAGGATCAGTTGGGGGTGGGCTGTAAGGTACTTGTACTTAACATAAATCTTTCATGAGTTTTCCTGTGCCTTTTTCCAGATTTGTACTACAGCTCTAGAATCTTATACCCTGACAAGGTATCAAAGTGTGTGTGTGTGTGTGTGTGTGTGTGTCCCTTACATCTGCTACCCAAAGAACATTTCCTTTCAGTCTTTTCAGTTTGGAGAAAATTCTTCCCCCTGTTGTTTCTTCAAAATCATCTGTCTGGTTCCAGAAATTCCTTTCCTCTAAAGGTTTAGGCCTTTGGAAAACAAAAGCCAGAAAGGCTTGTAGGCTCCTCTGTGTTGTGCCTTGCAATTGTGCCTCCCCTGGGACAATTAACACAGAGCCTACTTTCTGCTCGAATGGAGAGAAAGGGAAAGAGAAGAGAGATAAAAGATTAATATGTCAAAATATTATCCCACCACAAGAGTAAATAGAGAAATGGTGATCATATCTCCATAAAATAGATGAATTCCCCTAGAGCTAATAGGAGGTTAGGGCAAGTACAATTTCATTTAAGGACCAAATATACCTATAAAATGCAGATATAGCCCCATCTTCCTTTTCTGAGTTAAACTCTACCTCCCAAAATATCAGGAAAAAAAGGAAAAAAAGTGAAATGAAACCATAGATGAATGAAACGGATGGGTGATGGAAGTCCAGTGTAAGCCCTGATCTAATTGGATGTAACTCAGAGTTCTTTTATCTATAGCATTTTGTGATTTGAATTATTTTCCTGAAATCATCATACGTTTTCAGTTTTTACTGGGTTGAGTCCCCTCTAACATCCCTTCCCATTTTATGATTCTGTGACTACGGCTGGATAACTCAGACTTTGAAATCTTATTTTGGAGAAGAAAAGCTGGTAAGAGAAAGGTGCTGTCTAGAGTGCCATGCTATTTCTGAGCTTTTTTGATTCCTTTATTCTAAACCTGTTTAAAGGTAATGTCTGGATAATGTGATATTTATTCATAGGATTGTTGTGAAGAGTAAAGAAAAATGTATCTCAAGAACCTAACTTAACATAGTATTTGGCGTAATAAATGGCAGCTATTAAAATATGTGAAAAGTACTTTGTAACCTTGTAGTTTGCAAATATTAGTTATAATTACTCCCTTGGTACAAATTGAGAATAACAATCTGTTTAGAAACAAATAATAAATTTGTTTTTGTCTAAGTCTCACGTTATCTTTTAAAATGTTAAATAACTATTGCAGTGAATGGGACTTCTGGCCCACTAAAATTCATGAGTCAAGAATCGTTTGTGTCTACTTATATAGGTGTTTGCTTTCATCTAAAATAATAACTTAGAGATATCTGAGAAAGCAGAAATCAAGCAACTGGACTTGTAGTATATGTGTACCTTTATGAATCATGTACCACATATCTTAAAATGGTGACAATTTATAGAGCCAATGAAAAGTCACTTTCACTCAGGAAAGCCCACTTCTGTAAGGGTGAAACATCACATTGACAAATCCAATGTCAGCTAATTCGCTGTATTCAGAGTCAACTGTGATGTCACCACTAAGCTCCATGTTGGGAAAACACCCAGAGGAGGTGCCAGCCAATGCAATTTTCGAAACAGAAGCCGGACATGAATTTAACCTTGATCATTCTACCTCCCTCCTATATTTTTGGAGTACAGTGTTAATAATGGAAAAATTAGTTTAAAAAATTAAAAACAATGGGATGGGTCTCCAGTTAAACTCTCCCACCTTCATCAAGCAGTCTTTTCAGAGTGCCCATAGAGTACCTGGAAATCTGTCAGACCAACACTTATTATAATTCCAGTTAGGCTGACAGACTAGTATGACAGCCTGACACTAATTAACTTAGAAAATTTCAGAATCCAAGAGAGAAATGTGTTAGAAATGAGATGAAATAATACCTGATTTTGAAATTGGTGGAGTAAAAACACATAAGTAGTGTATTGTAAAGACAAAAATATGTTGTATTCTTTTCATTTATAGGGAATTAAACATTTTATCCTGATTGCTGTTGGATTGTGGAAATACCAATAACCAATGTTTTCAAAACCAGTTCAGGTTATAAAGTAACAAAATGCATGCATGTCATCAAGCTAATAGGACAAGGTCTTTGGCTCACCTGTAGGGCTGGCCTTATGAGTCAAGTATCTTACCTAGGGCCATTCTAGACTCTATTCCAATTCTTAATACTCTTTGAACTTGAAGCCATAACCCCTGAATATCATCATTTCCTCTGTTATCAGGTTATCACACTTGGGAGAGCATTTAAGAAGTTTATGGTCCAAAAGAATGTTTCTAAGATGGTGTAATGTCTGGGCATACCTTCTGTGGCCTTTTTCCTATTAGACACTGAGATAATTTCTTGGAAGTAATAAAACTGCTTCTGGCCACTTAAATGCAAAGACTAATCAAATTCTTGCCTCCAGTGGCCTATGTGATCATTAGCAAGCAGTTCAATAAATAATTTCTTCTCTGCAAAAGTGCCATCGTATTTTCCTCCCAACATTCAACTCTCTTCTCTTGAAACATAGAATCTATTCACTGATACCCAAGCCCCAGCCATTCATGCACTTCCCAACCTCTTTCACTCAACATTGATTCACCATGCAAAAATTTTAAAAGAATATATTTTCCCCCATTGAGAAATGTGGCCAACTATCATGGAAGAGTTTACTCAAATTTCCCAGCTCCATCTTGAGAGACCCTAAACAACAAGGTCACACCTCTCATTGTCTTTGAATCAGCAAGCTAATCATAGCAGGTTATTTTCATGACATTGTTCTTGGAAGAAGCCACAAGAACAAGCCCCGCCAAATGAGCATATTTCAAATCTTTACTCACATCATGTCTGCTAACATCTCATTGGCTAAAGCAAGTCACATGATCAAACTCAACTCAGTAGGATGGGGAAATATATTCTGCTCACAGGGAAGTGAATATTTGCTGAACAATAATCTAAACTGTTACACCTCACTTGCACTGAGTTCAAAATACTTGAAGATCATAGTAATCAAAGATAGATCTCAATTCCACCTGTGAGAAACAATTTTTAAGAAAGGAAGCTGGGCCATGGAAACCTTAAGTGATATATCCTGATTCACATCAAAAATCACAAACAGAGCTGAAGTAAAACTCAATATCTTAAGTACCATATTTGCTATATGACTGACACAAGTAGAATCACTAAACAACCCCCAATACATTTGGCAATTTTATGTATTCCATGGCCCGTATCTTTCTCTTGTGTAGAGAGCCCTACCTCAGCCTATTTTCTCTTTTCTAAATTCAAGTTATCTTTCAGGGTGTTGCTCATGTCTTTTTTTTTTTTTTTTTTTTAAGAAATGTGCATGGTTAAAGGGTAATGTTTAAGAAATCTGAGTTTCTAAATGAAACCTGATCTCATGGATACAGAAGACAATATGATGAATGCCAGACAGAACGGGCTGGGGGCTGCATGAAAAGGGTGAAGAGATGAAGAAGTACAAACTAGTAGTTGCAGAATGGTCACAGAGATGTAGATTACGGCATGGGGGATGTAGTCAATAGTACTGTAATGGCTATGTGTAGAGCCAGATGGGTGATAGAGTAATCGAGGGAATCACTTTATAAATTATATAAATGTCTAACCAATGGATTGTATACCTGAAACCAATATAATTTTTTTTTTTTTAAATCTGAGTTTCAGTCCCAGCTCTACCTCTTCAGCTACCATGAGGTAGGGCAGGCAAGTTCTTAACTTCACTGCACCTAGGTTTTGCCTTTTTTGCAAAATGGTAATAACTCCCAGGGCTTTGTGAGTATTAAAAAGAGATGTTTGTGAAATGCTCAGAGCACAAAAAGGGTACACAATTAAATAGGGGTTTTAAATAATTTCTTCCCTGCACTCCAAAGCTAGGCATGATCTCCCCTCCACTGAACTCCTAGTGGACACATTCAATTCAATTAATATTCAGTTCGTATTCAATTCACTGAGAAATTGCAGGAACCATAAGTTCACATCCCTATATAGGCCAGGCAGGTATCATGAAAATGTTAAGGAAACTATAGCTTCTTTCACATTGGTGTCTTGTGTTGCATTTTTTTTTTCTCACAAACCCATATATTTGCATATTAAAACATATAGGAATATTCTTCACTCCACAAAGACACATTTTCTCCAGGGTGGAAATACTGACGTGCCCCGTACAGTGGGGCTGACCAGGGGATGGGGCAGAACACGAGTCAGCAACGGCCATGTTAGAAACCAGTATGGGAGTGTTTCTTACTAGCATATGCCAGCCGAATATCAGCCTTGGTTCCCTCCCATTTTTTCAAACATGCAGGCTTTGTCGTCTACCCTTTGTTTTCCTATTTTTGATAGAGACATGAGTACAAAGAAATATTCTTTGAGAAGTGCATATTCATTTAAAGCAGACAGCCCTCATTCAGCTCCAGACAAACATTGTCTTATGCCAGTTGGAACTTCCAATCTTTCAAGAGAAGCTAGAAATGCAAATTTTTTGTATTGAATCATTATTGTTGGCTCAATAAATTTTTTAAATCTCTGTGCAGTTCAAACACTGTAACCTGTGGCTTATTGGATGCATATTATATTCCAGGCATTGCAAGAATTCGCAAAGATATGAATTCTGCCCTTAAGGGACTAGTCACTTGACGGAGCAGATAGTCCGATGATCAGGGTATAACTACTTTGTATTACTAGTAAATTTTCTTGTGTGTATTTCATATCATTCAACCAGTTGTAAGAATGCTGTGCTGTATTTGTCCTCAGCACCAAGTGCTTTGTTCATAATGTCCTGATCGAGTTGTCCTAATGATCACTGGTTTAGTCTGTACAGTCTGTATCATATGAAGTGAACATATGATAACATAGATGTACAGCCATTCCAATTAAGTCATCTTCTCTCTGCATAATCAGTCTCGCAGTAAGTACCTTGCAGACAGTAGGCAAGGAATAAACCTGGAATTGAACCAACCTGATCTGTTATATAGCAGTTGGTTAAAGACACAGACTACATGTGAGAACAGAGCAGAAAAAAAAAGTAAAAATGCAGGGCTTCTTTGAGAGACTCATATGGGAAACCAAATTTGGAAGACTTCTAAGACTGGCACTTCGTTCTCAACCTTTATTTTCCATGCCAAACCAGGGCCTCCTGGTTATTCTCTGGAATCAAGTGAAATACAAAGGCAGAGACAAAAACTCAATTAGATTATTTTGCCAGAACACAAAATCTAGCTGTAACTTATCACCTTTGAAAATACAAGAATGTCTAGATAAAAGAAAGAACACCTTAAAACTCAAAAGAGTTCATCCATATAAATAAATCATATAAATGTTATCAAATAAATATTATCACATCTTACAAAGTTAGATTTTTTAAATTCATACTTTTATGATAAAAACTGGCTTAGTTTACCTGCTTCCAGGCCTTTTTCTCTGCTTGTTCAAAATATGTGTATATGTTTGCATATGGCTATTTTTTCCAATAACATTGGAATTATACTCTATACTGTTCAGTCAGTTCATGTTGATCGGCCCCTATTCTAAGACTAGATAGTGTTTTATAGTTTTGACATACCATATTTTCTTTAACCACTTCTCTATTGAAAACCGGTTAAGGTTGTCTATGATTTTTCATCCTTACAAACAATGGTGCAGTAAATATCACCAGTTTATATTTTAATTTGCTTTTTAACTTTAACAGGACTATGGAAACTGAAGTCATTGCAGAGTTTGGATCTGTCATTCAATAAAATATCGCAAATTGGTGTGTCTGATTTTCACAACTGCCTGCAACTGGAGAACCTCTATTTAAAGAGCAACAATATATTCAGAATTCATCCAAGAGCCTTCAAGGACCTCAAAAAATTACAGGTCATAAAATAATTTTTACAATATTTCGAATATGCAAACATATGAGCAATTTACCTTAGAAAAATATGTACTTTGAAGAGTTTCTTCATGACCAATAGTACTATTAATCAGAAAAGTAAGTCTATTTTGAGATTCCCCCAAAATTGCTGAAGTCTCTCTCTTGCCTTAAAAATGGGAGGCCTCAGCAACGTACATGAATTTTACTCAAACATGATACTCAGCATCAATAATTGGCACATTGTTTTTCTAAATCAAATTAAAGCCAACTCCAAGTTTCCACTTGCCAGTTGGCAAGAAATTAAATCTTTGCTACTAGTGAGGCTCCCTCCCTGAGCTGCAAGGTCAGCAAAGATTCTGGGGACCTTAAGCAATCCGGAACACTTGGGGAGGTTCCTCTAAAGCAACTTGGTCGATGCTGAGATGTCACTAGCCCAGGACTAGTGACCCTGGCTTCCGTACCAAAATTGGGCATGGAATAACAAAAGTGATCATGATAAAAGCTCATACTTCTATGGCACTTCCCATGTGCCACATACTGTTCTAAACGTCAGCTTCTTATTGGGGAGAATCCATGTCACATTTTGGAGCAGCTTGGCCGTTAATCTCACTAAAGGGGTGAGGTGAGGTGATGGTGAGGAAGCCCCAAAGCTCCAAAACCCTGCTCTGGTTTTGGCAGCTTCAGTGCCTTCTCCTCCAAACACTTTCCTCTACTCTCCTCCTCTTTGGGGGATGTTGTAAAATCTCCCCTCGGTGCTCTTTTAGAAATACCAGGGTGGCCTCCAGAGTGGCACCTTGAGATGCCTTGGGGAGAACTTTAGTCCCTCAATCTGTAACCACCATCCTTATACAGGCACGATTGTTCCATAGAAACATAATGTGAGCCACATATGCCATTTCATATATTCTAGTAACTAGATTTTAAAAGTAAAAATAAGCAGATGAATTTCATTCTAGTAATAATTTATAAACTAATATACCTAAATGTTATCTTCCACACATGCAATCAGTATAAAAATTATTAATGAGCTATTTTACATTCTCTTTTTCACACTGTCTTCAAAACCTGGTGTGTATTTTTTACACTTACTGCACATCCCAATTTGGACTGATGTGTGGCTAGTGGCTATCATTTTAGACAGCTGAAATTTCCCCAATTTTGTGTAAAGTGATATTCAAAAATAGCTTCAAGATAAATCTCTAACTCCCCCCCTTTCAACCAGAATGACTCCCCAGATCCCCCCTCTATTAAAGAGTAGCTAGTGAAGCAATGGTGAGACTCTGGAGTCAGCTTCCTGGGTTTAAACCTAGACTGTCACTTACCAGCCACATGATCTTTGGCAAGTTACCAAATCTCTGTGTGCCTTTCTCATCTGTAAAATGGAGATGGCTTGGATTCTTTATCATAGAGTTTTGTGACAATTAAATGTTTTAATACATATAAAGTGCTTCAAACAATACTTGGAACACAGTAAGCTCTTTATAAATGTAGACTATGTATAGAAATTCTAAAGTGACCACAGCACCCTACTCTTTTAACATATAAATCTGATTATGCCACTTTTTTTTTTAAGCCCTTCTAAACTTTCACAAGAGCCCGGCTGCTGCCTGCCTCTCCAGGCTCATTTCAGCTCTCCCCGTTCTTGCTGTACTCCTGCGTTTCCACCTTGAGCCCTCTCCACTTGCTGATCTTTTGCCTGGAAGAGCTTATTAATTCTTCCAATGTTACTTTCTCAAGGATGCCTTCCCTGGGCCTCCAGATTGAATTAGTTGCCCTTTTTTACACTCTCACACAATATAATACGCTTTTTTCACATTGCCCTTATCAGAACTGAAATGATTCAGTTTTAAGTACGGTTAGTTGTTATGCCTATATCCCCACGTGGTTGTCGGCAGGATTCATAACCCTTCTACAAGACAGTAAGCTCTTTGAAGACATACATCACATCTATTTTGTTTTCTAGTGCTTAGCATATGTCTAATACATAACACATATTTAAAAACACTTGTCGAATAAACAGAGGAATGAATGAATGATTGATGATCATGGATAGGTGTGTTAGTTATCTATTGTTGCATAACAAATTACTACAAACTTAGCAGTCTAAAACCACACACATATATTATCTCACGATTTATGTGGGTCAGGAATCCAGGCAAGGCTTAGTTGGGTCTTCTGCTAAGGGCCTCTCAAGAGGCTGCAGTCAAGGAATGGGCCAGGACTGGAGTCTTGCCTGAAGGGCCAACCAGAGAAGTACCCATCTCTAAGCTCACGTGGTTGTCGTCAGGATTCAGTTCCTTGTAGGCTGTTGGACTGAGGGCTCGGTTCCTCCCTGGCTCTCAGGCTAAGCCTGCCCCCAGTTCTGTGCCATGTGGGCCTCTCTACAGGACAGTTCACTGCTGTCAGCTTGCTTCAGAGCCCAAAGGAGAGCGCCTACTAGTAAGAAGAACATTATAATCTTAAGTAATGTAATCATGGAAGTGACATCCCATTGTTTTTGCCATACGCTATTGGTTAGAACCAAGTCACAGGCCTCGCCTACACTCAAGGGGAAAAGATTACCCAAGGGTGTTAACTTGGAGGCAGGGTCATTGCAGACCATCTTAGAATCTGTCTGCCATGGTAATTATTAGCGTAGATGAGAAAGCTCACTTAACTTGGCAGTGCTCCCCAAATCAGCACTAACAGGTTGTCAGACTGCCTCAGAACCTCACTTAGTATGTTGTGTACTGATTATAAGTATATCTGTATGTGTGATTGCCCTATGTTTGTTTTATTTTCTATGCATTGTTATTGTGCTTTATAAGTCTTCTTCAACTCACAGCACTATAGGCAAATGAAAAAACAACCCAAGAATGTTTTAAATCATCTATAATTCTCAATTCACCTGAACTGCCAAGAATTATACAATATCTCCTTTATTACTCCTTCTACATGTTTAGCAATAACTTAAAAACTGGCTTTGGAACATGATGAACATATTTGGTACCAGAAAGCTGCAGATTAAAATAGATGGTTTTCTTTTTTCAGGAGATGTAGTTAATACTTACACTACACAATATGTCATCCCATGTTGTATTCTTCTCAGAAGCCAGATAGAGTTTTCAGAGCACGAATTCATCACTTTTTTAGATAGAATAAATTAAGTTTCACTGGCATTTCAAATTAGCATTACTTTTTTTTTTTTTTATCTTATTCCATTCTTCGTAGATTCAGTGATTTGTGTAGCAACATCATATGGTTCTCTCAATCTTCCTATAATATACTCTTCTTTCAAATAATGGTGGATGGCTATTTCTTGTGGTTGTACTATTGGGTTTTAATCTTTTCTCAGAAATTATTTCTTCTGAATCATTTTATTAGTTTTCTGTTCTGTCTCCAGTTTTGCTTTCAGATCCATGATTTGTAATATAATAGCTGCTAGAATGAAAAAAAAATGCAGATGTGCATTAAAAAAGAAAATAACTACTTGAAAAACAGGCTATCTCGCTCTTTTTGAGGAGGGATACATAAGAAAACCACTGATCCTAGTCAAGGCTGGGCCAAAGCAGTTTTTTTCTTCCCAGTCTCAGTCTCCTACTTTCTAGCTTTGTCAACCTTCCTTTGGAAATCAAGACTGCTTAGTTACCCAATACTGGAAAAGTCGCCCTCACTACCTAAGTTCAGGGAGAATTCTGATTCTATATGTAGTGGCCTTGGTTATGGTGCTGTTGGATTGTTTGTTTGAATCAGCTCTTTTTAGGAGTTTATATAACCCAAGATATCAATGCTGCTTTTTCCCTGATGTTTATAAAACAATTGTCCTAGGTAAGATTCAGCCTTTCTGGTTTTCACCATAGCCCTCTTTTTATTTCAGCAAGGTTTGCATTCTTTTATGATTTTCTCTTCTTCTGATAACCATCTACCCCTCCCCAAACCCCAAGACCGCAGTCTGGTGCCTCATGCTCCAGGCTTCTGCCACCCAGGCCTTCGCTCAGGCTCCAAGAGGGTGTGATCTGGAGTAAACTGCACACACTGTGAAGCCAGATCAGATCTAAACTCTGCCACTTCATTCACTCATTTCTTTCTCTATTATTTACTGAGCACCTGCTATGTACCAGGCGCTATTACTAGGGGCTATGTGGGATATACTGTGTGACCCAGCCCCATTTCCTACTCTGTAAGAAAGGGGGAAACGAGGAATCTGTTGGGAGGACTAGCGATAATCTAGGCAGAGCACTCAGCAGAATGCCAGTATGCAGCAGTGCTTTGCAAACGGTGGCTGAAGCTGAACCTAACTATGCTTTCCCTGCTGTATCATGCCACTGCCAGTGCCAATGTCAACAGATCATTCTCTGTTTCTAGTGCCACTAAATAGCTTTTTTTCCCTGTTTCCCCTTCACGTCTAATTAGACTAGAAAAATTAGTCACTTGTGTGTTTTAAGTAGCTGTGGATGCAGAGAAATGTACTACTACCCTTGCGATAATACGCGATGCAAAAGACCTGTCCTTGCTACTTCTGGTCAACCACAATTCTTCTGTGTTCCAGTCCTCATCATCCCGTATCTTCTCCACTTTCAACATCGCCATGTATATAGATGTTCTAGACCTTGTATTTAATTCTAGACCTTGATAACAACGGAGAGTCTAGGTTTTATCTAACAGTACAAATCATAAGTCATAGGGAAGAAGGAAGGGAAAATAATTAGGCATCTAATATAGGCACCACACTTAAAGATTTGCATACATTTAATTCTAACAACAACCCTGGGAAGTAGGCTCATAGAGAGTAAAACAGTTGCTGAGGTACACAGAGTTGTTAGAGACAGAGCAGAGGTTTAAACCCACTACTATTCTCTAATTCTCAAATCTGCACTAAATTCTTATTGCCTCCATAGACCTATAAACGGTATCTGTAACACATTTATTGTCTCTAAAAGTCTTTATCCTCAGACTGTCCTAAATTTCTTTCTCCTTGGACAGGTTGTAGACCTCAGCAACAATGCTCTGACCACCGTCCTGCCTATGATGCTCATTGCTCTAGAACTTCCCCATCTGGAGGCCGACCTGGCAGACAACCAATGGCAGTGTGACAATAGTGTGACAGTCTTCCAAAATTTCATTTCTGAATCTTGGAGGAAAAACTGGAATGTAATTTGCAACAGGTCTATAGGTAAGTCAGTAGTTCCTCCTCTCTCTGAAAAGGTTCCAGACAAAATGAAAAAAGCACACGAAGAATTTAGTCCCATTTGAAACAATGACAGCAAGAGTGCTGATCCATGGCATTAGTCAGCCTTGCGCTGTATCATAGAACGATCACTGGTATCTGTTTTCCTCAGTTAATAAATTATTCTCTTCACGTGCTCAAAGAAACCTAGCTCAACTGCTTCAGAAACCAGTAGATTTGATCAAAAACAGAATTTCACAAGAAGAGGATTTTGTCCTGAAGCCCTAAAATATCACACTTTTATCAAAAAAAAAAAAAACTTTTAAAATTTGAAACATGATCATTTAAAATGTTTGCCAGCACTCTAAAATATAATCCTGTACATACACAAAACATACATATTTCAAGGAGATATTTTTCCTTGATTGTTCCCTGCCACTCCCTAAAGTTCTGGAGTTGAACATTCTGGAAAGCTTTTTCTATTACTAACTATTTTGGCTAAATCTCAAACTCCTAACTGGGGTATGGGAAGTCGGATTTTTTTTTCCAATTAGAATTGACATTCAATATTATTTTATACTAGTTCCAGGTGTACAGCATAGTGGTTAGACATTTGTATAATTTACAAAGTGATCCCCCAATTAGTCTAGTGCCCACCTGGCACTATACATAATTATTACAATATTATTGACTATATTCCTCATACTGTACTTCACATCCTTGTCAGATTTTTTTTAAGTGAGTTCTGGACTCTGTTCTGTTCAAGACTGACATTAAAGGAGAAATAGCCATGCATACCAGGTTTAAAAGAAATCCAAAAAGATCAGAGAGATGTCTCAATGTTGTCAGCCACACTTGTTCCCTTCCTCTCTAAGAGCCACGACTGGCATTTTGAGTGTGAAGGGGAGAATGTCAAGAGCCAGGTGAGAAACCTGAATATCTTTGCTATTTACCAGCACTGGAGAAAGGTAAAGAAATGATAACGTGAACATGGGTAGGGCTGAGGCAGATTTTGCAGGGAGCTGATGAAATGTTCTCACAAACATGTAGTTGGTTAGGATATGGAAGAAAGAGAAGCAATGAGGCTGTCCCTCCAGTCTGGCTTCTTTCCTCCTGTTGGTCAAGAAGCCTAAGAAAACACAAGCTCCAGGGCCTGTGAGCGGCAGACCTCAGCCTGACAGCCATGTGTAAATGTGTGCAGAGCCATATATATAATATTGGCATTAGATGATCAATCAATCAATTAATCAATCAATAAATCTCAGTAAAGCTGCTTATCATCGTGTACATTAAATACAGCTACGTAAGGACTGAGGGCTCACAGAAGCTTTTAAAACCACCGGACTCTCATTTCAGTGTTTGTTCTCACCCTCCCCTTTCAGAGAATGAGGAGGTGCACCGGTGGGCTCCCAAAAGCAGAGCTTCCAGGGAAACCCACATTCCTCATACTAGTCCAAGTCATGTGAAAAGCCTCACAAGGAGCAAAGCCGAGAGGAACCGGGAAGGAATGTACATGCGCTTTTCCACTCTGGGGGAAAAGGCCCATGCCAGCTCTGATACCAGTGAACAGCAGGGACAGCCATCACGATGGGCAAGGAACCCCCAGGACGAGCAAGCTGCTGGCAGAAAGGAAGCCACTTCCCAGGACCTGGCCCTGGCCGTCTGCCTGGCGGTGTTCATCACGTTCTTCGTGGCCTTCTGCCTGGGGGCTTTGACAAGGCCTTGTGTTGACAGACTGTGGCAACAGAGATGCCGGGACAGAAGCCCCGGTTCAGACAGTGCATATTCCAATGAGGGCTTCTACAATGAAGAGAACATACAGCATCCAAGGGTGGATCTGCGCCAAACTCGCCATGATCTAAACCTCGGTGAGAATCAAGACTCTTTCTTGGGGACGGAGGTCAGCCCACATGCTGCTGTCATTTATGATAGAACTCTAGAAATGAGCAGAAAGGAGCCTGGCAGCTGGCAGAGTGAAGAACAATGCAGGGGCCACACCCGGGTAGGAAGTAGAGAGAATAACAAGGTTCCAAATGACAGTGCAGCACGGTCTGTTCTTCAAGGAATGCAAAATGCTGGGAATAATGCACAGGTTTCGGCAGGACAGGACCACACCTACAGGAATGATATTCTTGGAATACATTATGAAACTGTGGCCCAGGACGATTTTCTCGGTGAGCATTCAGTGGGCATCCCTGTGCTGGCTGGCAGATCACAAATGGTCTCTGGCTCAATCCATAAGAATTCAAATGAATTAGACCCACCGCTCTCAAGAGAAATGACAGCTGTGCTCTCTAAAATGCAAACACATACAAGAGCTCAGAGGACTGGAGAGAGCGAGGAAAGAGAGGACACTGAACAGTTCCCTTTGGAGCTGTCTAAGGAAATGCAGGTGAGCACTTGCATTAGTTTGCTGAGCGCACAGCAGCAAAGGCTCAAGGCAGCCCGTGCTGAGGAAGAGCCGTCCACCTGCTACAGTTCGGCCACACTCGGTGACCCAGGAGATACGGACTTGTCCCCACCAGTCATTCCTCCTGAATACAGTGGCCTACACGTCCCTCCTGCTAACCAGGAACCAGTGCAAAAACATGTTCCTTCTGACACACAGTACGAGTTGGACACCAACTATGATTCTGATGAAGGGTCTTTATTTACTCTAAGTTCAGTAAGTTCAGAGGATGCAAGAAACATGACTGAAGGATGGGCAGATGGTGAGGAGAGCCGTGAGCCCCCGAAGGAGGAGGACTTGAGAATGAGGAAGGCCAATGTTACATCATTCGAGAGTCTTGAGGACAATATCGCCTTCCAGAAGTTTCAGGAGAAATGTGAGAATCAGGAGGCTTGTTTTGAAAAACCTCTCTTTTCTGGTCCAGACTCTGGTTTGCGTGAGAGTCATCTGGAAAGTGCCTCTGACACCACTCAATCTGAGGGTCCGTTGACCTTGCCCGGATCTCTGGGCAATAGTCCTTCCAGTGATAAGGCCCCTGGCACGTTCATTTATGATCATGTTGCAGCTCTTCAGTCCGAGGCAGCAGAGTGGCACTGCTCACTTAGAGACTTGGAATTTTTCAATGTGGATATTTTACCACAAACACCACCATGTTCTGCTGAAGTTTCCTCAGACCCTGATAAGAATGACTCAGACATTTGTACCTACGAACCTTTCCTTCAGGGATCAGACACAGCCCAAAACAGTATTCCTTTCCAGATCACTACAGGGGGGAACTTAAGACCCTCACAACAGGATTCTGAAGGGTGCAACATGAATTCCAGCCCAGTGGACACTGACACAAATGAGGGGTTCATACGTCCTGTTGCGGACTGTGGTTCCAGAGAAGACCATGTAAGCCAAACACAACAGTTACAATTCTGTGGTGATGAACCAGCTCATCAGTGTGAAAGAGGAGAAGGGGAATATTTTGAAGAGGGTCCAAAGAGCCAGGTACCACTATTACAAGAGCCTCCAAATAAAACTAGTTCACTAAGAACACAGGAGCCCTTCAGTGACAGAGATTGGGGTAGATTTTCAGAGGAGAATCTGTCGCAACTGGAAAAAGATGATTCTAACTTTTATACTCAAATGCAGACCGAGAGTAACCTGATGGGAGCTGGTTCTCTAGGTAAGGACTGGCTCTACTATGACAAAGACAAGGACATTCAAAATCAAAGGGAATTCAAGTAACATCTTTTAACACAGATTGAAGCACTCAGGTGGGACTGCTGAACAAATTTTAACAGATTCTGCACCGAGAACAGCACAGCTTTTGGGAGGCTGATCACGAAGCTACAAAATTGGAGGGATTCAGAGCAATTCTAAATATTTTTTAATAAGTTATATTAAAAGAGGGATCATTTTGTAGAACAAAGTGTAAATTAAAAATTTATTTTCAAGGAGAGAAGAGTTGTTTTTGTTTTTGTTTTTGTTTTTGTTTTTTTTGTAAAAGTAGAAGGGACCCCACCATGATCCTTGCTATCCCTTCCTTGGCCTAACTCGCCCCTGGGGACTCTTGGGAGCTATTCTCTTTTTTCCTGACACTTTCTCCTTTTCTTTCCTGATGCTTCTCCTCTGCTTCTCCTCTGCTTCCTCTCTTTAAAAGCATTTTTCAAAAGTCTGTTCCTAGTCTTTCTTTACCCCCTCCTTAGACCCCAGTGCTTCACAGCCAGCTCTACACAGATGATGCCCAGGTCTGCATGACAAGGCTCAATCTCCCTCCCAAGCTCCAGACTCACATTCTCAACCCTAGTTGTACAAATCCACATAGATCCTCCTGGTACCTAAAATTCATCATTTTTCTTCACAGGCTTGACCTCCTATATTCTATTTCTTGGTCAATAGTATCATGACATCCACCCAGTAAAGCTAGTTAAAATTTCTGACTTATCTCTGACTCCTTTTCCTTCATTTCCTGTGTCTGAGTAGCCTCTAAGCTCTGTGCAGCAGACGTTCCTATTGGTCTCTACAGGGAGACATTTAGTATGGCAATCTAGATGGGGGCTAAGCAACTTATGTCGACCAGTGTTTGCATAGAAAGCAGCTTGTTTTCACCTAGAGTGTATATTTTTGGTAGATTAGGATAGAAAGTGATTGAGTTTGGGGAAGGGCCCTAAGGATCCCCCCAATTTAACTGTTGGCATCACCACTAGTCTTCCAGGCCCTAGCTCCTCAGTAACTCTTAATAAGCTCTACTCTAAACCCCCAAATAAGGCACATTTCCTATCTATCACCTAGATTATTTTAAGCCCTCTTTATGACCTTTAGTACTTCTTCTGGCTCTCACTCGCCCCTGAATAATATATCCTATTCATCTTTCCACTATTCAACTTTTGATAGCTCCTCATTGCCTATATATAAAGACCAAATGCCATGATCGGGACACATCCTACCCTTCCAATTTCATCTCATGACATTATCATTTTGCCAGACATTCTATATTCTGGTTTACACCATTTCCATAAATTATTTATTCATTTATTTTAGCAAACTTTTGAGGCTTTCATTGGTCCTTGATTAATCTCCTTGCCCCCGTTCACAATTACTATTTTGAAATTTCCCTGTCCTTAAACTTTTATTGAGAAAATTTAGGCTATCAAGAAGAAACTCCTTCATTCCCCTACCCTATAACAGTAAACATTTTACTATCCATAGCTACACTCGCCCCTTTCCTCTAATCTAAGAAGCAAGCGTTCTGTGGTTGATACTCCTTTCTGTCTGCTTTCACTGTAGTCCTGGGCGTGGGTCCACTTACGTTCCCCATTCCGGTACATCCAATCCTTCCCTGTCTAATAGCCCCTTCCCACAGGCCAAAAGCGTGCTTGAATCCCTCCAACACCACTCTGCAGTTTCCTCAAATACCACAGCTAGGATCCTCGCAGGAGCAGTTAATGACTCTGCTAACCCTTCAGGGCACTGTGGTCAGGCCCACCGTCCCTTTAGCCTGTGCTAGTAGAGGTTGCCCACAACCTACGAATGCCATGCGGCATGGACCTCATGCATAACCTCTGCAGCATTTGGCACTGTAGACCAGCAGGCCCTGACCTTTTTGGCACCAGAGACCAGTGCTCCTATGAGGATCTAATGACTGATGATCTGAGGTGGAGCTGAGGCAGTGATGCTAGTGCTGGGGAGTGACTGCAAATACAGATGACGTTTTGCTCACTTGCTGCCGCTCATCTGCTACCATGTGGCCCAGTTCCTAACAGGCCATGGACTGGTACCGGTCTGTGGCCTGAGGTTTGGGGACTTCTGCTGTAGACCATTCCCACCTTGACATTCTGTTTCTGTGGCTTTGTGACATGACTATAAATGTGAGAAGCCCAGCAGGACACAGATGGCAAGGAACAGGCGTGATTGGAAAGAGTTGAATGAAGGAACCACTTGGAAAGATCTGGACGGGATTAAGGGAAACTGGCAAGGGCAGGTGAAGGACCTGAGAGCTAGCAACAGGGGAAAGCCTTTCCCACCCTTAGGCCTGAAGAGACAAAAGGAATTGCAGCTATGAATACAAAGCAGAAACCATGATCTTTGGTAGAGGAACATAGCCACGAACAACCCACAGTCCAGCAGGAGAAAGCCCAGAGAATAATCACCTCTCTTCTCGCCCTCCACTCTCCTGACAGTGCTTCCCAGTGGCTGACTTCTGAAAGCCAGAGGGTCGGTCCACAGAGGTCACCCTTCCAGGCCACAGAGCAGAATGGAGAAAGGTAGAAAGTAGTTTCAGAGGGACAAATGGAGAATATTCAGCGTGTACTTTGTTCTGATTCCTCTTCTTCTACCTCTCTGGTCATTCTCAGCCTCTTATTCTACCTCTCCTTTCTATGTTCACTTAAATATCCATGTGTCCCAGGGCTTGGTCCTGGACCTCTTGTCTTCTCACTCAATTCGCTTTCCCTGTGTGAGCTATCAATTGCAGTCCTCCCACCATCACCTGATTTCTGATATTTCCTGTAACTCCAGCTTCAAATTTTTTCTGGCAGTTCACACTCACATCCCTCTGCCTATTGGATATCCCCATAGACACTTCAAACTAAATGTGTCCAAAACGAAACTCATCAGCTGCCCCTAACCCTTTCCACCCACCGTACCTGATCCTCTGTGTTCCATTTCGCTATCCGCCCATTGCTCCATCCAGTACTCCGGAAGTCATTCTTTGAACTCCCTTCTCCTCACTTCCCACATCTAACTGATTGGTCATTAAGCACAGCCAAATCTAGCCCCTAAATATCTGTCAAATCCATTCCCTCCTGTCTGTCCACACCATCACAGCTTTCGCACTCACCGTGACCCCCCCACTGGATCTTTCATAACAGCCACCAACTGTTCTTTACCTCCGTCCTACGTCCTACATGCCTTTATGATTCTCACACTACAGCCAAGGGGTGGTTTCTAAAATGAAAATAAGGTTGTGTGGTTCCCCTGATTAGAGTCCATTCATAGGTTAAGGGTTTTCTGTTTCTCTAAATTTCCACATAGCTCCGTCTCCAGGCCTTTGCCCATGTCACATCTGCCTGGGTGTTCTTTCCAACCCCACCCATCAACCCTCCCCAAACCAGCCCTCCTTTAGCTCCGTAGCTCCTGCTTAGTTCTCAGGTTAATCAACTCCCTCCTTACATAAGTATTGTCCTTCACAGGGGAGAGCTTACACAAGTAAAATTAAATAATGATTTGTGTGATTATTGATTTAATGTGTGTCTGCTCCCTTTTTATACTATAAGCACCATGAGGACAAAAAATGTATCTCATCTCCCCAAAGCCTTCACCACATGTCTTATCATTTTTGTCTGTGAGCTATCTTCCATGGAGCCCCTTTCTGTGGAGTTCAGTGCCAAGCAAACCTCCTATGCAGGCCAGTCACCAGGTAGCCTCTGTCAGGGCTCTATGAGATTTGTTGATTTCAGACCAACTTCTACATAGCTTTACGGATTGTGGTGGAAAAGGTATGAGACTGAAGGGAGTGGGATCGCCACGGAGACCATTGCTATAATTTGGGCATTTGTTACTGAAGTGGGGAGGGAGGACAGAAATGAAAGGACCAACTGGAGAAACATTGTAAGGGAAGGATCCACAGTGGTGATTGACTAACCCAGTGCCTGTCATATAGTGAATACTGAGTATTTGTCAAATACATGAATGAAAGAATGGAGGGTGGGAGGAAGGGAAGAAGGAGGTAGGGATGGTAGAGAATTCTGCTATAATGAGGTTCAGTAGATCTTTTTAAATCTAGATAATCCTGTCTATGGCCATGCCACCCTGAATGTGCCCGATCTCATCTGATCTCAGAAACTAAGCAAGGTCGGGCCTGGTTAGTACTTGGATGGGAGACCACCTAGGAAGACCAGGTGCTGTAGGCATTAAAAATAAATAAATAAGTAATTAAGCAAGAAAGCAAGCAAGTAAGTGAATGAATGAATGAATCAATCAATCGATCAATCTAGATAATCTCTCCACTAGCACCTCTTTCACCTCCATTGACTTGCTAAAGAAACAAGGTAAATTGTCCTGCAGAGTTTCCTACATTCTGGATTTGGCAAATTGCTTCCTCCTAGTATCATTTTATTCCATCTAAGATTTAGAATTCTCGTTGTTCCTGTGTCCAGGAGCCATTTCTCTATTACTTGCCTGTGAAAATCCCACTCACCCTTTAGGACCTGGCTCTAAAGCTGCTCCCGTCTTTATGAAGCCTCCCTTGGTTGTTCCAGAATCAACCTTCTTCATTCCTATCTCTGTGCTCCCCAAACATATACCTTGTAATTCTATTTAGCTTTTATTTCATTCTGCTTTGAACTGCGTTATTTTTCTGACATCGCTGTGTCTTGGTAGATGTCCCAGGATAATCTTCGGGAGCTTGCTCCTTCCCTAAAATCATGTAACGAGACTTCAGACATGCTTTCTTTAGTCATCAGACTGTCCTCCAAACATACCGAGACAAAACACTGGCTGATGAAAGTCGGTTACTAAAGAATAGCGTAGATTTAGGTTCTAATATCACATTTGACACGTAAGCATGGGACTGACTTTTTGCCTAATACTTTTAATAGGGTTGGTGGGCAGCCCAGGCCCTCAAATCTGGCCCTTCTTGATGTGGGTCAGGATTACACCACTGACCCCCTAAAAAGGGAGGGCCCCTTGACTTTCTCTGCAGGGTAGCCCAAGGCAGCAGGGTGTGCACCTGCTGGGAGGCTCCAGGCTGTCAGAATGACCCCCACTTCCTGCTTTTCTCTGGAGCTCCACCCAGAAGGGCTGGAGGTGGCATCAAAGCTTCCTAGGGGTTTACCCATACTCATGGGGCTGCACAAAGATCCACACCTTTAGAGAAAAAAGAACCTGCTCCCAATTTTATTCCCAGAACTGGAAAGTCGGTCCTTAGACTAATGCAACCCGTGTCCTAGACTGTAAGCGCATTGAGAGAAAGATCATGTTTTATACATACCTCCCACCCTCTACATTCCAGTGTCAAATATGGAACAGAACTTAAGGACAGTCAAAGTTCAAATAACCCTGATGTGGTGAATTATTTCATCAAAATAGTAAACATAAAGCTGACTCTTCAGCTTTAATGAAATGTAGTTAGATATAGCTAATAAACAAGGAGAATTGGCAGAGCCTTAACCAACTCTGGGTGGAGGTTTGTAACTCACTCAACAGCCAATGAGCTGGAAGCAGGGAGCCGTAGATGAGTTCCCGCAGCTGTTGCCTAGAATCTGCTGTCGAAATTATAGATGCTTTTCTAATTAAACGTAAAGTTCTAAAATGAACAAAAATGAAAAATAATCTCTCAGTGTCTACTTTAGAAAAAGAGAACATTTTATTAATTCTAGATATTCCCCATAAATTCTTTGCATTCGTGTAAAGTCAAGTTTTTCTCTATACTTAATGCCCTTAATAACTAGTATAAATATTGCAGTCATTTCTGACATCTCATTGATTTAAATGCTCGTTTCCATTCAAATGCAATGCTTTGACCATTTAAATAGCAGTTCCCTGAGTATACCTAGAGTTACATACACGTTCATTGACTATTTTAAATTCACTAATTATTAACATTTTTGCCATATTTGCGTTTTTGCACTATCTTACTCTCTTTATAAATATAAACATATATACATTTATGTAAATATATATAAATGCACATATAGAGTATTTTATCTGATGTATAAAATTTTATATGTATAAACTCATATAGCTATACAAGGTATTCATTAGACATAGAAACATAGGTGAATACACATAATGTTGTCACAAATATCTTCAGCCTGAAAAACAATAAAACAGTATTACCTGTTTCCAGACTCTGGACAATTGTAGATACCAAAATCACTATTACACGTTTTTGTTTTGCCTCAGCATCAATTTATGAATGTTTGTCACATTCCCTGAACACCGTCCGCACACTCTTCAGTAAGAATAAACTTCTGATGCTGGATGATGAAAAATGATGTTGATAATTATGCAGGGGAAGACAAATTCGCTTCTCTCTCTTTTTTTTTTTTCTCTTCAAACTTGTCATTCTGTTCTTCCTTAGAGATGATATAGATAACTGCGGTGACTTCCGGGAAGCATTGTTGCAACTAGGAGCAGTTTCTGGGAGAATAATGAGGTCAGAACTGGAAAGAGCCCACTATTTAGTCCAACCTTATCCTGTAGATGAGGAAACTGAAGCACAGATTAATAAATTATGTGCCCAATGCCACCCCGCTAATTCTTGTTTCCAACCAGAGCTCACTTTGGACAGGTAGCATTGGCGAGGGAGATCCTACCCTTTCCTCTCCCACCCCTGCTGTTTGTCTCCCCTCTGGCCAACTACCACCCAGGAGATTTAGAACACATTCTTCCTAGGATATCACAGCGTCTTCCAGACACTCCTTCACAGGAAAACCGGCTACCTGCAGCAGCAAACGTGGTGGCTGGCATCCTCACTGCTCCACGCACTGGGACAGGGGGTGGGGCCCAATGACTGGATGTAGCCCTGTGCTTTCCACAGTCCCAATCCGAATTCCCTTGCCTGCTATCTGAGGTGGGCTTCACGAAGCCAGCTTCAAGAGTCAGGGCTTCCAGTTCTCGCTCTCCGCTCTTTGCTACTCTCTCGGGATCCCGGGGAGCCCTGAGCTTCTCCCTCTGCTGATCCCGCAATGCCTTTCCTCTCAGGTCACCTAGGCTTGCAGGGAACCTCTACAGCTACAGGAGCAATAACAACTAAAACAGCCCTCAATTGCCCACACCCCTATGTATATATATATGTATATATACACATATATATATACACATATCTACATATATATGTATAATATATAGTAATATATTCTTATATATTATTATGATAATATATATTCTTATATTATTATTATTATAATAATATATTATACATATACATATTACATATATATTTCAGCCACTGGAGTGTGTGTGTCCTGGAGTTGTTCCTGTCACAGACAGTCCTGTCCCAGTGACTCCAGGGCAGTGCCCCAGTTTGCTCTAAGCCTAGCTTCCCTGCCTCCTCCCAGCACCAGTGGCAGCTGCAGGCTGTGTGCCTCACTCCCCCTCACAGGGAGACTGGGCACAGTACAGGACCTCGAGAAAGAAGAAGTGCTCCACTCAATGTCTCCCGTTTACTGAGGGAGAATATCAGCCAACGCTGCTGGCTGTGACTCTGAGTTTAATTAGAGCTGCCAGATTTAGCAAATGTAAAAATACAGGATGCCCAGTTGAGTTTGCCTTTCAGGTAATCAACAAATAATTTCCTGATATTTAAGTATGTCCTATGCAATACTGGGGATTTATTTATACCGAAATATTATTTGTTGTTTATCCGAAATTCAGTTTCAACTGAGTGATCTGTATTTTACCTGGCAACCCTGCTATTGTAATGTTCAAATACTAAAATGAACTGAAAAATCTTCCACCCAAGGTACTGAAAGAGTCTGCAGTTCGGTAAGGATAGAAGAAAGCAAATCTTGCTGAGCTACATTTGCTGCAGCAAAGAAGTGATTAGATGTCTGGTATGTTCTGCATTAGGCATTAAGCACATGCCATCCATGCCTACAAAAGTGCCTCCCTCAAAGCCTAAGTAATGATTTACAAAACAATAAACATGGAAATTCACTCATATCCAAATTCAGAGGGGAGAATATCCAGAACATCAAGTCCTGCCTGCAGTTGTCAAGGAAAAAACAAAATAAACCGTGAAAAAATCAAATCACTGCAAAAGTGTTTTCTTGCAGAGAAGTGAAGAGTTACTTGTAGGGAGAGTGAATTATATAAAAGCTTTCCATTGGGAAAAGGAGAAGCTCTGGAGGGCCTCTATTCTGTAAATTCGGCCACTGGTAGTCACACCACTCACACACAAAATCCACCTTGGTCTGGACCCAATGGCTTCAAAATACATCGGCCTTTACTTTGGCTGACTTAGCAGCCTGGAATGAATTACTTTCAGTTAACTCAGTGGCATATTTTAAAATACCATAAGCACTAATTTGGCTAGCTAAATTGTACTCATGTACACACAGAAACACTCTTGCATTTACCACTCAATTCAGCCGAACACCTCTAATGGGCAAAAAACTGTGCAAGCCATGGGGTGAGCATAGGTCGTGGGGTGTGAGGGAGCATGGGGGTGGGGGCTGGACCAACACCGTCCTGCTCTCAGAGCGCTTAGAATCCAGAGAGAAAGACTTGCAAAGGCGAGCTTCTGACACCGCAACTGCTAGTATGTGCTTCCAGAGAAATCAATCCCATGGCTGGGAAGGGGTGGTGGAAGAGGGGTCGGAATGAGAGGGAGGTGGGAAATATGCATGCTAGACTTCTGTCCATGTTGTAAAGTAATTTACGGGTGGATGCAGAAGGAATGCCAATGTATTATTTAGATCACATATCTAAATAATAGATGTTAAATTGAATCCAAAAGTACTGAAATGTAATGGGCTATGGCCCTATGGGGGTCAGTAGAGGAAAAATCAATTTATGTATGCATGAACAAGATTCAATTTACATTTAGTGAGGAAGGCCCATTTTGAACAGTCTAAATCTAGAGATGGAAGCATGTGGAAATTTTGTCCTTGAGTACATAGTGTTATGAACTGCAATATGTAAGCAAAATTCTACACACTGGAGGAAATGCTAATAATGCTGAATGCTAATAAATAAAATTACCATTAAGCAAAACATGACATGGTTCTTTTTAAAAATGTGAATCCTGACCTAGAAGTAAATTATAGATTGCTCTTTTGTTAGTCTCCATGAAAAGATAGTTAGGACATGCACAGTTTCCACCGAGTAGCTAGATCATGTCACTGATCTTCCAAATCAGCTCCCTCCTTGGTCCACAGCACCCCTGTGTCACCTACGCTGCCTGCCTCATCGCCAACTACCCCACCTTCAATTCTCCTTGACCACAACACTTCAACCACACCAGCTTCTTTCAGCTCCCAGAACACCCCAAGTGTGATCCCTCTCAGCTCCCAGAACACACCAAGCACGGTCCCTTCTGCTCCCAGAAATCCCCAAATGTAGTCCCTCTCATTACCCAGAACACCCAAGCATGGTCCCTTCTGATGTTCCCTCTGTGTGGAATGTGCTGTCCATAATTCTCACTATAGTTTCTTGTTGTAAGGAAGATCTCAGCTCAGATCTCACCTTCACAATAGGCCTTCCCACCTTACCCTGCCTATAGGAGTACACCCTGCCCAAAGCTTTCTTTATCACACTTTGGTGGTGTCTTCATACCATCTAAAATCATCTACGATATTTTTATTCATTAAATGTTTCCTTGTATTTTTATCTGTTTTCCCAATAAGGACGAAAATCTTATTTGTCTTGGTCACTAGAGCAGCCCCTGGCCTGGGGACGGTGCCTGGCACAGAGTAGGTACTCAATAAAAACCTGTTCATTGAACAAATAAATTTCAACTCCAGGTAAACCATAAACAGTGCTTTTCATCATAGTTGTATTAGAAAGGACACACATGTTAGGGAAAAAGACCCAGACTGTTCACTTTTCAAAAGTGACTAAAGAAAAATATATTAATCTCCTCTAATTATGGGTTTATGCGATTTCGGGGTAAGCATGCACATGTTCTAGAAAAGTTTTAAATTAGGAAAAAAATGTTTACTATTCCTGACTTTCAACCTAACTTTTTCTTCACTTAAAACATTTCATAAAATTTCAATAGAGGGGGCTACCGAGTACTGGCTCCCTAACAATTTTCACCATTGAAAGATACGTTTTGACCCATATATGTTTTGACCCAATTTTTTAAATTTATTTTAATTAGTTTCAAGTATACAGTACATTGGTTAGACATCTATATAGTTCACAAAGCAATCCCTCTAATTGCTCCCTCCTTCCCCTGACCCTCTGCCTAGCCAACATATTAATGCTCATTGCATTCCCAATGCTGTGCTCCCCATCCCGGTGACCATCCATCAGTTACTAATTTGTACTTCTTTAACCCTTCACCCCATTCTTCCAGTCCCCCACACCTGCTCCCCACATCCGTCACCAAATTGTCCACTATATTTGTGAATCTGTTTTTGATTAGTTTGTTCTTTTTATTCCTTAGATTCTGCATATAAGTGAAATCATTTAGTGTTTATCTTTCTCTGTCTGACTTAAATACCTTCTAGTTCCATCAAAACAATATCATTTTCCATCCCCTTCTTTTCATATGTAGGGGTCTTGTTTTCTTATCCTTTTAGCCACTCTTTTTTTTGGTTGAAGCACTTAATTCTTTTCCATTTAAGGTATTTATTGATAGGAATGTAGTTGTTACCATTCTTTATTCTTGTTCTTGATACATGTTTTCTTTTCTTAAAGAAGTCCCTCCAACATTTCCTGTAATTCTGGCTTGGTGGTGATAAATTCCTTCAGCTTATTTTTGTCTGGAAAGCTATTTATCTGTCCTTCAACTCTAAATGATAGCTTTGCTGGATAAAGTATCCTTGGTTGTGGATCTCAGGTCTTCTTCCTGTTGAATATTTTTTGCCAAGCCCTTCTGTCTTGTATAGTTTCTTTTGAGAAATCAGCTGCCAGTCTTATAAGGGAGATAATTACTCCCTTATAAGTAATTATCTGTTTTCCTCTTGCTGCTTTTAATATTCTTTCGTTGTATCTAACCTTTGGCATTTTAATTATGATGTGTCTTGGTGTGGGCCTCTTTGGATCCCTGATTTTTGGAATTCTCTGAGTTTCCTGGGGTTATATGTCCATTTCATTCAGCAGGTTAGGGAAATTTTCCTTCTTTATTTCTTCAAATAGCTGTTCAACATCTTGATTTTCTTCAGTTACACTGATCAGATGGATTTAATATACTTCTCATCTCAGATTATGTGGTCTTCATTTCAGACTGAGTCTCTTTTATAATTTCCATGTCCATTTTTATGCTTTTTATCTCTTTGTTGAAGTTCTCTTCACTTCCCAAAAGTTCATTGAGCATCTTTATAACCAGTGTTTTGAACTCTGCATCTGTTGGATTGCTTGACTCCATTATATCTGGATCTCTGTTTTCTTCTCTCATCTGGCTTCTGCTTCTTTGTCTTCTTGTTTTGGCTGCCTTTCCATGTCTGTTTCTATGTACTAAGCAAAGCTCCTAAGTACCCTGGTCTTATTAGTGTGGATCTGTGAAGTAGGTGTCCAGTGGCACTGTCCTGTGAGGGGTTCAACTGCAGGCCAAATTTAGCCCAAGCCTCTACCTCTCCGGGGCCACTTGTTAAGATTCAGCAAGCAATCCACAGACACTGTGCTTATAATTCCCTCAAGAGGTCACACCAGAAACTGAGGCCAGCTGCCTCCAATGTGAGTGTTTGCTGAGGTGCTGCTCAGCAAAGAGCACCTGACTCGCTGAGGATATACTTGGATGTGGCTTGGGTGGGGCCATGAGTAGGGGGAGGCGGGGTTTCAGAGAATCCTCTGGGCAGAGCGACCTCTGTTATCCAGTCTGATGACCTCACAGCTATGGTGGCGCTGTGTCTGGCGCACTGGTAGTGGGGAGGGCTCAACAGGGAACAATGGATACCACCAGCACTTCTGTACAGAGTGAATCTCGCTTAGGCCCTCACTCCGACAATGTCTCCCTGTAAGTCCTGGTGCCCCCTGTGTGCAGCCAAATCAGCACTGGTGCTCAGAGCGAGCAGGTCCGTCACCGCAAAACGCCGCTCATGGGTGCGGCCCCTTTAACTGGTGTCTGCTGCTGTCGCAGCCTCCATCTCACTCAGCTGCTCAGGACCCGGCAGCCCCGTGTCCTCGCCCCATCCTACCTTCTGCTGTTACAGGGTGATTTCTTGGATTTCTCCCTAGTCATATGGCTTGTTCATCTAGATCTCAGGTGATTTTTCCTCACTGCTGCACCTTGTTTCTGTCACAGCCTTGATTTTGACGCCAAAGGGATAAACAAAGCCTCTATCATCTATGCCATTTTTGTTCCTCCTCCAAAAGCGGGGACTTTCTTAACAGCTATGTTGCCTGGTTACGGTGTTCACGCCTGCGCTTTAGGGGCAAGATGGTGAACTGCCCATTATTGCCACCCCCGGAAGGTCTTACAGTGGTCAAACCTAATGCACATGGGAAAAATTGGTTCGACACCAACAGCCAGATGCAGAGACTTAGGGCGAGGTCCTGCACAAAGAAGTGTCTATCTTTATGGACCTTGGAGCTGACTCAGTGGCTCATGGACGGGATTTTTTTTACTGACTTGTAAACTCTCCTGTTTTGACCCAATTTTTACATGCTTTGGTGAAAGGATACCAACATGTAAATGTATTTTAAAGGAGGTTGGGTAAGGATTTCCAAACTTTCTAGGTCTCCAGTGGTATCTACTCTCACTTTTCAACTCTTGAGTCTGACACACCTTCCTCAATCATTAGTGCTTTAACCAAAGTCATGTGCTTGCCTGGCTTTCACCCAACTAGGACACTGCCTTGATTTATGTATGACTCGTGTGCCTAACACATTAATGGAAGCCTTTTGTTATAATCTTCCATCGGTCTCCTCAGTGAGAGTTTTATGTTGAGTTTTAGCACTCCTCTAGGGCAAGGAGCAAGTTTATATAATCCTCCTGGTAGCGCCTCAGTCTACGAAACTGGAACAGCGGGAACTGTTAGCCCATGAGGGCCTCCCTGCATCTAATTGTATAATCTTTCATCTGTGTTGTAACCTTGAAAAATCAAGGGAGTATATACAACTCTGGCATAAATCGATAATCTTAAAACTTTAAATGTAAGAACAGCTAACAGTTTCATCCTCCTCGCACTACTCTGTTGGTGCTCATAACAAATCGCAGATCAGATGATCTGGAGCCAGGAAGCCAATTAATAGCTGGTTGTTTCTGGAAATAGTCAGCCACTGGCTTTTACACGTTCAGGATCCATAACGGCCACTGATTCAAGCTGCCTACGATGAGAAAAGAGACAAATGTTACAAGTCAGCCTTCCCACCCCTTCACTGTTGCAGGTGATTTCTTGGATTTCTGCTGTAGCAGGGCCACACCACATGCCCACTAATACTGGGGAAAGCGTGAGAATGGTGTGTCATGGCCAAAGAACACTGGATTCAGGGAGTCACCTCTGTTATGCAAGCCTGCTCTTGGTCTGAGGGAAGATGTCACCTCACCCCTCAGGCTCTCCCTGCAAACGCAACCCTGAGGAGTGGCCGGGGTAAGTGGGTGAGGGCCTTGCACTGCCGGCACATCCAGTAAGAGCTCACAGGGACCCACATGGCGGATCGCCTCTCCCAACCGGGTCAAGAGCCAGTCTCAGGAGCCAGGCCAGAGAGTTCCTCCACCGAGTAGGGAAGATCCCATTTCTGCCCAAGGGCTTGCTGTTGAGGACAGGAGGATGTGAAACGGTAGAAGTGAAAGGTTGGAACCTGCCCCTTCTGGTCCTAAGGGATTATAGGAGGTGGTAAGAGGAAGCAGGAAGGGAGGAGTGAGATGGGCTTGCTCCATGAGGAGGTAGGGACTGGCTTAGATGTGACCAGGAGAATGCCAAGGGCATCATTAGGGCTCTGGGAGGGGGATTCCCTGAGACGCTACCCCCGACACAGACCTGGGATCACCAGAGCCAAGCAGACTCAGTGGTGCATCAAGGTAGGAGATGGGGGTCTAGAAGTTCGCTTTTCAGAGCTGCTCTTTGTGTCATTGTGGTGTGGCTCGGCCCCAGAAAATCTTGCAGTGACCCAGAGAGTTGTAGTGGCCCTGATTTATGTGCCTCCCAGATTCCTTTGGCCATTCCTGGGCCCATGATGGGGCTGCGGCGAGCTACACTAGACACTTTCCATCCTCTGCCACCAGCTAGCAACACGTCATTGCCTATAAGCCTTAGTTTCTTTACCCATGTAGTAAGGATAAAAATAGCATCACCCTCTAGGCTTAAGTAACCACTTTTTGCTTCAGTTTCCTCATCTGCCAAATGAAAATAATAGTATCTATTTATTTTTTCCCCAGTTTTATTGAGATATACTTGACATACAGAACTATATAAGGTTAAGGTATGTAGCATGATGATTTGACTTACATATATTGTGAAATGAATACCGCAGTAAGTTTAGTTAACATTCATCGTCTCACATAATATTGCCTATTTAAATTGATTGTTGTAAGTCTAAAATTAGTTAACATACAGAAAGAACTCAAAACAGTGTCTGGCACTAATAAGCACCATATAAATGTTTATTGTTTGTTATCCTATTAGTTTGATTTGCCTCATCAAACTTTCTTCATGAAGCATCTCCCTTAGGAAATGAAAATACTTAAGTGTCATGGAATTGTAGCTTTTAGAGCTGGAACAGATTTTTAAAAATTAATCAAGCCCAACCTTTTTGTGTTACAAGTGAGGAAAATAGGCTCAGAGTAGCATACCCAAGTTTAGCAAGCCCCTACTGGCAGGACTGGGACTACAATCCAGTCCAGAGCTCTTTCCAAAATGCCTCACTGTGCTCGGTGTTTATCAAACAAAGCACCATGTGCCGACCGCTCTGATCAAGCCAGAGCCTTTGCTGCAACAATCAAACTTGGATCGAGAACATAAAAGCATAATGAAAGAATTGAAAATTACCCACTACACCACCACCGTACCACTGTCTTCAGCTTTGGAATATCTATAGAAACTTGATTTTTTAATCCCATACCCTCAAGGGCTATTATAGAGCTTCCCCACTATGCTCCACTCCACAGCTTTGCATGGAATTTGAGGGATTAAACAAAGTTCTTCCAGTTCTCCCCAAATTATTTCTACCTGTACCACATCTTAATTCTCCCTAAGAAGTCTCTTGTCCACTGAGAGTTTATGTAACTTTCAGCACTTTTCTCTTTCAGCAGCTGAATATTAATTGGTCATTGATCTTTGAACTCTCCTTTTCAGACTGCTGGGCTAAAAAACAAACAAACAAACAAAAACGTTTGTCTTTAAGAGTACTTTCTGCAGCAAAAAATAAAATAAAATAAAAAATAAAAACTCTCTCACCCATTCTTTCCCCCTCCCCTTTGCCACTGCCACCACCCCAAGATGGACCCTTTTTTCCGTACTGGGTGATTTAACACTGAGGTGCTATAGGGCATTGGGGAAGACGGTAGTTTTGGAGAGAGAACCGGGTTTGAGCCCTGGCTCTGCCATTAATGTGCAGGAAAGTGCTTTTGGGGAAGTTACTTAACTCCTCTAAGCAGAGATGTGCTAGAGTTGGCTGGAGTCAGCACACAGGGACAAATTTTGTGCATCTCTTCACAACTCTGTGTTCAATGACATAGCATTGGTAGTTCGAAAATAGCCATGGTGATGTTTTACACCATGGAAACTGGCAAATACTACAAATTAGGATCTCTCTCCTTCCTCGAGCTGGTTGTCAAACATCTACCAGCACACCTAAGCCTTAGGTTCTCTGTGTAATGGGGATGCCACAGTACTTGTCTAGTGTTGCTATGAGAGTTAAATAAGATAATATGTGTAAATTCCAGGAAACATCTGACATAGCATGCTCAGTATCGTTGCTGTTATTATTCACCTCCTAACTAGTCTTGTTGCTCCAAGCTATTTCCATTCTTACCCATCACTCATTCACTCAACAAACATATTCGGCCCTGCCAAGGTTCAGGTAAGTCTCTCTACGTCATTTTCTCCGTACTTTTCTATTGTCTGTGATAATTTTCCCCAATTCCAACTATACTGCAGACCTATTCTGGGTCATAAGTTCTGTGAATGACGGGAGAGGAGGAAAGAGAATGTGAGTAAAAGGAAAGGAAATATAGAATAAATATAGCACTAAATACCTGCTTCACCACTTCAGGCACTGGATTTTATTCGTGGCTCCTACGGTAATTCTTTATTGTCCTAGAAATGTGACATTTTCGGCAGGCCTCTGTTTATGTACCAGCAAAATATGGCCAGATGCATCTGTGTGTGCATGAGCATAGGTGCGCACACACCACCATCACCACCAGCAACACCCAGTGTGGAAGTGTTCTAGGTTTGAATTGTGATGGTCAAAGCTTCTCTAATGGAAGGTAATGCTTGCCACTCAATTCTTCAAGGATACTCTCTGGGCCTTTTGCTGAATTTTCTATTTCCTGATTAGCTTTTAGTTTTTCTTGTCTGTCAATATCATCACCTCCTAATGGTAGAAGGGAAAGGAGATTACATTGAGACTGTGCCCATATGAGTACAAAACAAAGTTAGTCCAGAACTAACCAGCTTTTTATTGGTTTGCTGGCTTCAGAAAATCTGCTTTGTGGTTTGCTATGAGCTCCAACTGAGTAGTGGGAGGAAGATAAAACTATTAACTGTCAACTATTTTTGAAGTTTGCAAAGTTAATTATTTATGCTAGGGTTCTGCACACAACCTTGAAAAGAGGGAAGAGAGAGGTGTTTTTCTACTCTTTCCCACTTCTCCTTTCTGCCCACTCCCTTACCACAGCTTACCTCACTCTTCCCTGATTTTCCAGCTGGTCTGCTGCTGCCCATCCCTCTCCCCTGACCCTCTTGCAAACTCATAAACCTCATCTCGGCCACTTTGTTTCCCCTAGCTGACTTGCTCCAAATACAGACAAATCTCCTCCCCACTCAGTTCAGGGCAGCAGAGTTTGGATGTTTTTAGAAAAAAGTTTTATTAAGAGCCTAAATGGCAAGCTAGTATTGAGCTCGCATTCACCAGTATGACTCTACTGATTGTAAAGATCTTGAAACACTGCAAATGACATGGTCTTCTATATAAAAAACCTTAAAGACCACCAAAAAAACATTAGAAGCAATAAGTTCAGTAAAGTTCAGGGTACAAAATCAACATACAAAAATCAGTAGTATTTCAGTGGACTAACCACAAACTATTCGAAAAAGAAATTGAGAAAAGAATTCCATTTACAATAGCATCAAAAATAATAAAACACTTTGGAATAAATTTAATCAAGGAGGTAAAATATCTATACACTGAAAACCATAAAACATTGATGAAAGAAATAAAAGACAAATAAATGAAAAGATATCCTGTGTTCATGGATTGAAAGAATTAATATTATTAAAATGACCATACTACCCAAAGTGATAAACAGACTCAATGCAATCCCTATAAAAATTCTAATGGCATTTTTCACAGAAATAGAAAAACAACCCTAAAATTTATATAGAACCACAAAAGACCCAAAATAGCCAAATCAACCTTGAGCAAAAAGAACAAATCTGGAGATGCCACACTTCCTGATTTAAAAATATACTACAAAGCTATAATAATCAAAACAGTATGATACTGGCATAAAAACAGACATATGTTTCTAGCCTAAACCTAGGCTCCCTCCTAGAAGCATGAGGCTTCCTGGCCCAATGATTCTGAAATAGCCATTGAAGATCAGTCCCCAACTGTGATGAAGATTTTACCAGCCTCCTAAGAGGTGAGTGATGTAAAATATACATTCATGTAGGGTAGATTTTTTGTTTTGTTTTGTTTTAAGAGGAGAATGAAGTCTTCATTTATTTTATGTTATTTTTATTGTGGTGAAACACATATAATATAAAATTTTCTAGCTTAATCATTTTTAAGTGCACAGTTCAATAGTGTTAAGTATGTTCACATTGGTATGTAACACATCTCCAGATCATTTTCATCTTGCAAAACTGTGCCCATTAAACAACTGCCCATTCCCTCTCCCCCAGCCCCTGACAACCACTATTCTATTTTCTGTCTCCATGACTACTTTCAGTACCTCATATAAGTGAATAATATAGTATTTGTGGCTGGCTTATTTTACTTAGCATAATGCCCTTGATGTTCATTTATGTTGTAGCTTGTGTCAGAATTTAATTCCACATATATATATGTATATTATCTGATATATATATGTATATTATGTGATTGACATATATATATGTGTGTGTATATATATGTGAATATGTGTGTGTGTGTGTGTGTGTGTGTGTGTGTATCACATTCTGTGTATCCATTTATCTGTCAATTGATGCTTAGGTTGCTTCCACCTTTGGGCTATTGTGAATAATGCTACTATGAACATAGGTGTACAAATATCATCCCAGAAGTAGAATAGCTGGGTCATTTGGTAGGTCTATCTTTAACTTTGTGAGGAACTACTATACCTTTTTCCATAGCAGCTGCACCATTTTACATTCCCATCAACAGTTCACAAGGGTTTCAACATCTCCACAATCTCATCAACACTTGTTATTTTCTCTTGGTTTAACGGTAGCCATGCTAATGGGTATGATCATGTAAGGTGTAAAAAGATATATGCCACTGTCTTTTATTCTAGGATTGTGTCTTTTCTTAAAAGTTAAAATCTTTTTTTAAAAGTTAAAATCTCCTTTCTTTCATCAAATGATGGCAATCATACATGTCTTTTTAAAATATCCTTATATGGAAAAATTAAAAGTTGGCATTGCTATGTCAATTCCTGCAATTAAAAGAAAATGTTTAGGTCATGTGATCCAAGTCTAGAAATCTATTGGGCAAGAAAGAGCAGTAAATGCACTAACACTTGCTTGGAGTAAGAAGAGAATGTGTTTAAAAGACAAAAAGAAAGAAAATAAATGGATTCTACCATAGATGCAATAGGAATAGAATAACAGATCGCCTAGTTCAAAACCAATCTCATTAACTCTAATCTAAAAGGGACAGTAGATGGGCATCAGAGACCGCAGAGTAGCACCCTGCCTCACCCCCACCCCACACTTCCGGTGAGGCCGTGAGTTGAGAATGAATGCAACTGGACATATTTTATGTTCTTCTTGATTTCATATTCCTCTCTAGATTTTTCTCATTTAAATAACTTATAGAAAACTGAATTCTCTGTGTGGTTAGTAACTACCCTGGAATTTGCTTCAGATCACAGGAACTAAGGGAAAACTGGACATAATAGCTGTATTTAGAAATGCTACACTACATGGAGGCCATCTGATAGCAAAAAGTCTAGAAAAAAATCATCTAATGCACACTGTTCAGCTTTTCAAGATTTCAGATGTTGTAGAGCTATTGTAGAGCTAAAACCATTCAAGTTTCTATACCTTGTTCATAATTCTTAGCACCAGGAGTTCGTGGTGCTAAATTCATATGGCAGAATTTGCAAGGGATTGTATCACAGCGTTGCTCAGAATATCCAACCCAAGTAATATAAATGAGATGAAGCCATATATTAGTGACTGGCTTTTTAACCAATAAGAATGTGAAGAGATGAGTTGCCGTGTCCTTTTAAAAGTTGTTATCTTGAAGGCCATAAACATATTTTAGTGCTTTTTGGAACAAATTCTCTTGAATGACTCCCCAGGGCAGTAAATCTCTATGCATTCAGAATGGATGTGATGTTTGGAAATAACCAAAAGTGATTCAGAACCACATCTGGTGAAGATGACTGGAATCACACAGGAAAATGCTAGTGTCATCAAAAAGAAGAGATATAACTACAAAATAATAGAGCTGATTTGTAAACCTATCTGAAGGCAATTCCAAAAGAGGGATTCCAGAAACATTTTGAGCAATGGAAGCATTATCGGTAAAAGTGTGTAGGTACCCAATTTGACTCTCTGGAGAAAAACCTACAAATTTAAACTCTGGTATGCATATCTGAGGAAAAGCAAAACAAAACAAAAACATTGCTTTCCAAGGATACCACATAACTCACTGCCTTGGAATGCCAAACACAAACTGGTAACCCAGAGGCCATATCTTGGCCCACACTTTGGTTTTCTTTGCCTCGCATAATATTTTCTTAAAATACTCTGAGTAAATTGGGAGATCTAAATTTCTTTAAAATCTCAATATCTGACTAATCATGAAAAATCAACCTAATTATGCTGTCATTATCAGGCATGCTCTGGAGCCAGAATGTCTGAGTCTGAATCCCAGCTCTGCTGCTTCCTTGTTTGACCTTGAAGTTAACCTCAGCACCTTAGGACTCAAAGTAACTCAAGATATTTTGCTCATCTGAAAAATAGGGATAGTAATAGCACCTCCAGCACTGGGTTATTGTGAGCTTAAAATGAAATAATCTCCTTGCCTCAACAAATAGAAACTATTATCTGGGAACATTGCACCCTCTCTTCTGTAGGAGCTGAGCAGTGTGGCTGCCCTGTTTATACAGGGTAAACATGCTCCGGCTTGACACAGTTCCCATCTGGGCCACTTCATCCAATTATGTGACCTGCCTGGCCCCTATGGTCATTTTCAGTCTGCAAACCCTGCCTTAAAATTATAGATCCAGCCAAACAGCCACATTTTAAGGTAAAGAAAGAATCAACTCCAAATCACAAAGTTAGTCAACAGTAGTGCTCACTGGCTCTCTGCCCATCTAGGGCCACTTTCAGTGCTCTTATATTGTCCACACAATCTTTGCCCACAGCAAAAGTTCTCACCTAGTATTCCAGTGAATTATAGCAGGGCCACAAAAACACTTACAAGGCACAGACTTGCAGAGAGAATGGAATTTCTTTCCTTCATCTATAACAGATATTCTTCCCAGAAGAGCAGGAATAACTTAGACTTGCCAATGAAAAATATTTGTATCTCTTCCAACCTAAATTGTCTTCTTTCTATTTAAAGCTTTAGTCTGTTGAAAATTAATTGAACTCCTTATCAGGACTGTTTAAGCAGTCTTGTTGGTATGACTTTATCTCTCTGATTTTTTTTTAAATCCGCAGTTTATTATAAGCGCAATTAACAGTGTCATTCTCAGATAAAATCCTTAAATTAACCTGATGATGGATTTTTTGAGACAGCAACGTAACTTATCTACACTTCCCAAAAGTAAAATTGTCCATTAACTCAATTTTCATATTCTGTGAAAAGTCTGTGACTAACTTTTCCATTCTTGTCCTAATCCATTTTTCACAGAGCAGTGTACAATCAGTTCTGAGTTTTGACAAATGCATAGTCGCATAGTCACCCCACAATCAATCAAGATGTGAAATGGTTCCATCACTCCTCCACAATTCTCTAGGCCCATTTGTAGTCAACCCCTCATTCCACACCTGGACCTTGGCAATCATTAATCTGTTTTCTGTACCTACAGTTTTGCCTTTTCCAGAAAATCACATAACTCAGGGAAGATAGTCTTAGAAGTTGGGTTTTTTTTTATTTAGCATAATGCATTTGAGATTAACCATGTTGTGTGTTTCAGTAGTTCACTCCTTGTTATTTCTAAATCCATTGTATAGATGTACCGTAGTTGAATTTTCTGTTAACCAGTTAAAGGACATTTGAATTGTTTTTAGTTTTTAGTAATTATGAATGAAGCTGCTCTAAACAACTGTATTCAGGTTCTCCACTTGGGAGGCACAAGTAGGTCTCAGTTTTCTCTTTTTTGGCGGTCAGTTACCCCTCATCCATTAACATTTTATTCTCAAAAAAAATTTTTTTTGTAGGACTGAGTTTTTTAAAAATTTTAATTAGTTTCAAGTATACAGTACTTTGGTTAGACGTCTATATAGTTTGTAAAACGATCCCCCCAGTTGCTCTCTCCCTTCCCTGACCCTCCACCTAGCCAACTCATTCATTCTAATTGCATTCCCTATGCTGTGCTCCCCATCCCTGTGTCCATCCATCAGCTACTAAATTTGTACTTCTTTAACCCTTCACCCCATTCTCCCAGTCCCCCAAACTCCTCCTCTCTGTCCACCAAATTGTCCACTATATTTGTGAATCTATTTTTGATTAGTTTGTTCTTTTTATTCCTTAGATTCTGCATATAAATGAATTCATATAGTGTTTATCTTTCTCAGTACGACTTACATACCTTCTAGGTCCATCAAAGCAATATGTTTTTCCATCTCCTTCTTTTTACTCTGTGTCTTTTAATCTGAAGTGAGTCTCTTATAGGCAACATGAGGGGTCTTGTTTTCCTTTCCATTCATCCACTCTTTTAGGTGGAACACTTAATTCTTTTCCATTTAAGGTACTTATTGATAGAAATGTAGTTGTTACCATTCTTTATTCCTGTTTTTGATACATGTTTTTTCTCCTTAAAGAAGTCCCTCCAACATTTCCTGTAATATAGGCTTGGTGGTGATAAATTTCTTCATCTTATTTTTGTCTGAAAAGCTCTTTATCTGTCCTTCAACTCTAAATGATAGCTTCGCTGGATAAATTATTCTTGGTTGTAGATCCTGGGTCTTCATCCTGTTGAATATTTTTTGCCAAGCCCTTCTGTATTGTATAGTTTCTTTTGAGAAATCAGTTGCCAGTCTTATGGGTTTCCCCTTATAAGTAACTATCTGTTTTTCTCTTGCTGCTTTTAATATTCTTTCTTCGTATTTAACCTTTGGCATTTTAATTAGGATGTGTCTTGGTGTGGGCCTCCTTGGATCCCTGATTTTTGGAATTCTCTGAGCTTCTTGGGGTTTTATGTCTATTTCCTTGACCAGGTCAGGGAAATTCTCCATCATTATTTCTTCAAACAGCTTTTCAACATCTTGATTTTCATCAGTTACACTGATCAGATAGATATTTGGGCCCTTAATAGTGTCCCATATGCTCCTTAAATTATTTTTATAACCTTGGCATCTTATCTCTTGCCATTCTGATTGTGTGTCCTTGGCTTTCCCATCCTCTAGATAGGGCATTTGATCCTTTTCTTTATTCACTCTGTTTAGTTCTTTGTTTATTCCATTCAATATACCTCTCATCTCAGATAATGTGTTCTTCATTTCAGACTGGTTCCCTTTTATAATTTCCATTTCCATTTTTATGGTTTTTTTAAATCTTTTTGTTGAAGTTCTCATTGAATTTATCTGCACTTTCCAAAAGTTCATTGAGCATCTTTATAACCAGTGTTTTGAATTCTGCATCTGTTAGATTACTTGACTCCATTATTTCTGGATCTCTGTTCTTTTCTCTCATATAATTTCTGTATCTTTGTCTTTCCATTTTGGCTGCCTTTCCATGTCTGTTTCTATGTACTAAACAAAGCTCTTAAGTCTCCCAGTCTTAGTAGTGTGGATTTGTGAAGTAGGTGTCCAGTGGCACAGTCCTGTGAGGGGTTCAGCTACAGGCCAAATTTAGCCCAAGCCTCTGCCCTTCCGGGGCCACCGGTTAAGATTCAGCAAGCAATCCGCAGATGCTGTGCTTATAGTTGCCTCAAAAGACCACACCAGAAACCGAGGCCAGCTGCCTCCAGTGTGAGTCTAGGCACTGCTCAGCAAGGAGCACCTGACTCTTTGAGGATACACCTGGATGTGGCTTGGGTTGGGCCGCGAGTTGGGCGAGGAGGGGTTTCAGGGAATCCTCTGGGCAGAGCGACCTCTGTTATCCAGTCTGATGACATCGCGGCTCTGTGTCCGGGCACTGGGAGAGGGGAGGGCTTAACAGGGAATAATGGATGCTGCCAGCACTTCTGTATAGAGTGAGTCTCGCCTCGGCCCTCAGTCCAACAATGTCTCCCTGTAAGTCCCTGGTGCCCCCTATGTGTAGCCCAGTTGGCACTGGTGCTCAGAGCAAGCAGGTGTGTCACTGCGAACATCTGCTTGTGGACGTGGCCCCTTTAAGAGGTGTCTGCTGCTGCTGCAGCCTCCTCTCAGCCACTTGAGACCAGACAGCCCCGCATCCTTGCCCCCTCCTACCTTCTGCTATTGCAGGGTGCTTTCTTGGATTTCTCCTTAGTTGTATGGTTTGTTCATCAAGATCCCAAGTGATTTTTCCTTGCTACTGCTCCTTGTTTCCATCACTACTTTGATTTTGTTGCCAGAGGGATGAACAGAGCCTCTATCATCTACGCCATTTTGGTTCTTCTCTTTCTCTGATTTTTGTCTCATCTCCATTCCGTCCCTCGTATTGGTGTCTGGGCATATGAAGGCCACACTCTGTCTCTGAGGCTTTGGGGAGAAGGGGTTATTAAAATCGGCATTGCAGGAAGTGTTCCTGGACCATCCAGTGGCTGCTCACGTTGTCATTCTCAGGCTGTCACTTGTCTTGGTTTTTTTCAGGGTCTGGTAACCTGCCCCCATCCAGGCACTCACAAACAATGGGGTCTAACTGACACCCCTTCCTGCCCACCTCTAAAGCCCCAAACTGAAGGCTGCCCTGCCCCATCTCTATGCTCCTCTTTGACAAGGTCCCCAGACAAGCTCTTAACTAACCTCCACATGTGCTGCCTTGAGCCTGGGGTCCCTAGGAAAAGTGTCTGTGGTAAAATGTAAAAGCCAGTGTATTATTGGTATAGAGCGATGGGACGGGGAGCAATTGCAGGGAAGTCAAAGAGGAAAAGGTACCCACAGTAGAGGACAAGGAAATGCAAAACAAGAGGATGCACAGGGAAACACCGCTGGCTGCTCAGGCGTGTGGACATCTCTGGAGAGGCTACTCAGAATCCCTGAGCCTTGGAAGAAGCAGAAGGCGGGAGGTAGGGTAGAGAGAAGAAGAGGAAGAGTAGGGAATGTATCTGCTGGCTTCTTCCCAGTTCCCATCTCTCCCTGTTCAAACTTCACCTCAGTGAAACTCTTCTGCACTTCCTGCTTGTGTTCCCCGTCCCTCCATGCAGCACGAAGAGAAGCCAAAGTCCTGTCAAATCACAATGATCTGAACTTGAAAATCAAGGGGTTCTGGTTTCAGCTGCAATAGTTCCCATAGGGCTTACATTTCAGACAGTTAAAACAGCAAGTCATTAGCACAGCCTGGGCTATAGTTACACGCTCAGGCGATCCTGCTGCAGGCTGAGCTGGCCAACTGGTCACAGTTATTGGCCCAAGGTGTCCACAATGAGTAAAGAGTGGCAGAGGTTGGAAAGGATCCAGTGTGGCTGGCAGCAGCCCCATAACTGGGTCCAGGAGCACATGGCCAAAGGAATCTGGGAGGCACATAAATTAGGGCCACTACAACTCTCTGGGTCACTGCAAGATTTTCTGGGGCTGAGCCACACCACAATGGCACAAAGAGCAGTTCTGAAAAAGCGAACTTCTGATGCACCACTGAGTCTGCTTGGCTCTGATGGCCCCAGGTCTGTGTCGGGGTAGCATCTCAGGGGATAACCCTCCCAGAGCCTTAATGATGCCCTTGTCACTCTGAACTTGGCACTGGTCACATCTAAGCCAGTCCCTACCTCCACATTGAACAAGCCCATCTCACTCCTCCCTTCCTGCTTCCTCTTACCACCTCCTATAATCCCTTAGGACCAGAAGGGGCAGGTTCCAACCTTTCACTTCTACCGTTTCACATCCTCCTGTCCTCAACAGCAAGCCCTTGGGCAGAAACGGGATCTTCCCTACTCGGTGGAGGAACTCTCTGGCCTGGCTCCTGAGACTGGCTCTTGACCCGGTTGGGAGAGGCGATCCGCCATGTGGGTCCCTGTGAGCTCTTACTGGATGTGCCGGCAGTGCAAGGCCCTCACCCACTTACCCCGGCCACTCCTCAGGGTTGCGTTTGCAGGGAGAGCCTGAGGGGTGAGGTGACATCTTCCCTCAGACCAAGAGCAGGCTTGCATAACAGAGGTGACTCCCTGAATCCAGTGTTCTTTGGCCATGACACACCATTTTCACGCTTCCCCCCAATGTTTGTGGGCAGGTGGTGCAGCCCAGTGAAGAACCTGCAAATGAGTGCAAACGTGTAGCTCCACGGGTTCTATATTCTTCTGCTAGTGATTTGTTAAAAAAAAAAAAAACTTAGTTGACTCCATCTCACCAGCTTATATAGCACCTAGAAGCACCTGCCCTAGCCATGCAAGTGCTCACGGCCCATCATTTTTGGATGTTCCTGTCTTTCCTTAGACAAGTTGGTTGGTTGCTACCTCAGCTTTCCAACAGGGTCAAGAAAAGTTGTAAACTTGCAGATTTTCTGGCAGATTATCACTTATTTGATTAAGCCCTAAAGCATTAAAGAGAAAGACCATGATGAACTCAGTGAAGAAAATGATTCAGTGGTAAACAGATAAATTAGAGAATATACCATCGAATAACAAGAGAAAACTCTTAGATATTAAAAATACGATGAGTAAACTGGGCTGGGAATGAATGCTACAGATGACTTGGTTTCATTAGAATTCTTTCTGAATTACACAATTCATAACCATGTCCATAATATGACTTTGATAAAAAGATTTTCAAGTTATAGAAGGCACATGAAATCTTATTTATCACTAAGTCATGAGCAATAAACAAAGCATCCCAATCATATGTTGTTGGTAGCTGGTACAGTTTGGGGATACATCAAAACCACAGAACCCAAATCTGTTCCACTGAGAGAATTTGAATCAGCTCCTCTCCAAGAAACTGAAATTAAAAGTCTGAGAAGAGCTGGCTCATTGTAAAATTGGCATTTCTATGCCTCTTCTTTATCTCTTAGATGACTAAAAAAATTTGAGCTGCTTATGGCACCAATTTGGTATCTAAGAGTATCCTTAGAATTAGTATTCATATAATTAAATTGCAAGAGAGGAGCCATGCATAGGTCTCACAGGTTGAGATCGCTGCCTGGACAAGCTGGAACACTACAGTGCTTACAACTATTCACTTTGGCTTCAGTCAAGCTTCATTCCCGCAAACAAGCACTTTGTCATCTGCTGACACCCAACAGTTACCTGGGTTGGAATCATAGAGTTCCCAGACAGCCCGGCACCCCTGAAAAATCTGAGCCATGTCAGGGTTCTGCTTGTCTTCTCTTAAAGCTCTTTCTTTAATCAAGCATTTCCAGAGACACATTTACGGAAAGAAATGAGTCATAAGGATATGTGTCATATTTTAGCTATTAGTGAATTTCTTGGGCACTTTCCATTTAGTGGCTTAGAATTTAATTTGAAGAAGTAACTAGCTTTCACTTACTCTAAGATGAAACTGGATCAAGCAGAAACTGAAACTTTGGAAACGCAGAAAGTTCTCAGCAGCTTAAGAAGGGTGGCGGTGTCAAAATCTGTACCCCTGGTTCCCACACTGGCCCAGTGGCTCATCAGAGAAACAAATAAGAAATTCATATAATTTCATATGTGTTCAAATAAAGAGATAAATAAAAAACAAAAGTATCTGACAAAAAAAAAAACAACTATATGGAATCCCACTGAGAAAAGTCTGATGTTACAAAATGATATGCTACCTATAATCTCCCTTCTTCCCAAGGAATTAGGGTTTGAACCAGACAGGGTGTTTGTCGAACAGAACAAGGCTTGGCAAAGAGAGGGCTCCTACTGCTTCCAGAAATGGGCCAAGCTCTCCTGAGGTCAGAAGCTTCTTCCACTTGGTCAGCAGCCTCCCCAATTCCAAGTCTCCTCCTCGACTAGGCAGGAGGAAGAGTTTTCGATTGCAAGACTGCCAAAGCAAGGGCTTGCCACACACAAATGCATTTCTAAACCACAGCCAACAGAGAAAATTTTTTTTTCTTTGGGCAGGAAGAACATTCTTCCCAGGCATAAAAAATTGTATTTTCCATACCATTACTGAGCATGTATGTGAGAGCAGTTAAGATGGCTGTTATTAGCCTAGCGGAGCTGTGTGAATAGAAGTTAAGAGTATTGGAATTTCATGTTAATTCGATGTATGCACACATCGAAACTTGAGTTTCTCCTGTTCAAAAAGAAAAATTCAAGTGAAAAACAAACAAAAATAAAAACAAAAAAAACCAAGAAGTTAAGAGTATGGGCTCTGTGGCCAGATTATCTGGGTTCAAACCTCACCTCTTTTTAACTGTGTGACCATGGGAAAATTGCTTAACCAGTCTGTGCCTCTGATATTTTCAGCTGTGTAACGAGAGTAATAAGGATGTAGTGAGGACTAAGTTGTTGCCTACAAAGAACTTAGGATAGGGCCTGGCTCATAGAAAGCGTGGAGCAGATGTTACCTACGATTATTTTGGTGGCAAACTTTTCACATCTCAATTGCTTGTGATCCACGCAGTGTCCTCTACCCATCAGCAGAGAAGAATCATCTGAGAGGTCTCGCAGGGTATTTGTTAACTGAACTTGCTTCAAAACTTTCCGCATGCCTTGTTCTATGCATCTCTTCCATCTAGCTCTTCCTGTGTTACATCCTTTTATAATAAACTGGTGAGCTAGTAAGTAAAATGTTTCTCTGAGTTCTGTGAGCTGCTCTAGCAAATTAATCAACCCCCCAGAAGGGGTATGGGAACCTCCAATTTATAGCCAGTTGGTGAGAAGCAAGGGGAACTTGTGATTGGCTTCTGGCTTCTGAAGTGGGGGAGTTGGGGGCAACATGGATTCTTGTGGGGCTGAGACTTTAATCTCTGGGATCTGATGGTATCTCCAGGTTGAGCGTGAGAACTGAGTAAATTGGTTGTTGCTGTTAGAAAACACACGTACACCACATCGTTGTGCCTTTGAGAGCCACCCATACTTCTGAAAGGTGGCCAGTCAGTAGCAGCCTCACTCCAGTGACCTCAATTCCACGGCTGAAGCTTAACAGATTTCTAAACATTCCCACTTCTGAAAATCCAGCCAGTCTTTGAACTCTGTGTTTCCCTGAAACTCTTGATAAAATTAGTGGGAGAGGGGGCCCAAGGAAATCCACCAGAAAACCAAATAGTACACATGGTGCTTATATGCCTTGACCTTCCTCCTGGCAAACTTGTGTCTATATCATGTGGCCTCTCCTGTAATCTGCTGGGTGGAGACATCTACCCGAGTCTACATTGAGCTTCCCCACCTTCTAGCATGTGACTCAGGACATTCTAAACCTCAGTTTCCTCCATATACTCCCCATGATTGTTAAAAGATGTTCAAGGAGATCAGTGTAAAGCACATGGCCTGGCTGGCCATTTTCTCTTCTGAAAGGAGTTCAATGATGTCAACAAGCCACCAACTGGCCTTCTTGATTACATCCCTTGAATTCATTACAGCTTGCTGGCAACCAACACTCAACACAAAATCCATGAATATACGCATGACATCAGTGTGCTAAGGCAGGGATCCCCAATCCCCAGGCCGCAGACTGGTACTGGTCTGTGGCCTGTTAGGAACTGGACTGCACAGCTAGGCTGCACGGCAGGAGGTGAGCAGTGGGTGAGCAAGCGAAATTTCATCTGTATTTGCAGCCACTCCCCAGCGCCAGCATCACAGCTTCAGCTCCACTTCTGGTCATCGAGCATGAGATTTTCATAGGAGCACCAGTCCCTGGTGCCAAAAAGGTTGGGGAACACTGTGCTAAAGTGTGAGGATGACTGTGTTAAACCAGAAAGATAAAGAGTCTAATTTTTTCTTCTTCAGTATCCAGAGTCTGTCACCTGCAATGTCATCCCATAGTGATCAGAATTCAAAAACCAGTTTGCCTAAAAAGACCCACAAAAGTCTGCTCCCTTATCTCCAAATGTCCACGCTGGAGGGAGAAGGAGATGGGTGCGGGTGCCTTTTAGCGAGTAATTCTTTTAGCAGGGAGGATTGGGGGAGCAGGACAGGAAGGAGACTAAAGCAATGTGACTGCACAGAAAAGCATATGCTGCATGAAAACTGCGTGCATTCTGATGGAGAGGAGAGAGCACAGGGTCTCTGCCAGCCTGCAAGCTCTCCCTGTAACTGAATGCTGGCAGTCAATGCCTCCTCTAAGCGAGATTTGATGCAAACACAGTATGAGCTTTGGGTCTCTGAAAACTTTGGGTCTTTTGGGAAGTTAGCGGATGAACTTCCTGTTCTTCCCACAGTGTCCTCCCAGCGAAGTCCTCTCATCTACGCCTCAGTGCAGCTCGCTCATCTCTCCCCACTGAGTCTCTCCCCACTGAGGCCCCTCCACTAAAAAAATCTCCCTGTGCCATACTGACCCTTCTCACATGCCAGCACTTTGGCTAACCACTCCCAGAATCTTTGAGGCCTTCCTCCCGTGGGTGTCCTCCCCTCTATTAAAGTGCCTAACAGCTGGGCTTGGTGACAGACGCTCCTGGAAAACGGACCTTGGTCCCCTTTCTGTAGGGAATGATCAGGGGTGTCGGCACGTTACTTCCATCCGATGAGTGGCTGAAGTCTCCAGAGCGCGGCAGAAGAGCAAAGAGCACGTCCTGCCTGGCAGAATCCTTGCTGTGTGGGCCATTTCAAATATAGTTGGACCACCTCCATAGGGAACTTTGGGGACCAGAAAAGAAGTTCCTCCACTGCTTTATCATCTCCTGCTTTATGCAGGTGCCTCCACACACTCCACATTCTTCATCATTAAAGTCCCTGTTTTTCTGTTGGCATCTTTTCATCAATTATATTGCTATCTTCTGGTGACAACGAACACTTCTGTCTGAAAAGCCGACCCTCTCTACTGCCTCTATTGCTGCCTTCGTGTGCACTCCGGGCCTAAGGAGAGCCCTACACTGGGTCCCCATCTATCCCTACAATGCCCTTCTCTCCAAAAGAAACTCAGTTCCAACTGAGTGTCTGTCTGGTCAACCATTTATAAGCGGTTGATGCCACTTAAACCTAATAGGCACAAGACCTCTCATCCAGAAGTCCTTCCCAATTCTTCAATCGATTTTCTATTTACCCCAGCCTCCTCTCCACATTGCTTATATAAACTTTAATAGCTGTGTTCCCAATTTCACATAGGAATTCTGCCTAACATAAAATTGAAGTTTTTCGATAGAGACAATTGTACTGAGAATCTGCAAACCAATCTTGCAAGGACTTGATGGATTTATGAGCACTTTGAGACGTGCAGAATAGATTGCTAAAAGGTATTTCATATTTTATTCAATGATTTGGGGTGTGTCCGTGATAGAATTATAACCCTTGTCCAAATGTTACTCTCAAGATGGAGTATTTAGGAGTCACCACAGGTCATGAAGACAAAATAAATAAATAATAAGCAAGTAGAGACAAAATACAGTGGCTTTCAATATGTGTACTATTGGAAGTAGGCCGAAAACTTTTTAGTGAGTTAGGTCACCGGTATTGAGTATAAGCTGCTGCTCTCTTTACCATCATACGCTTATTGGAAGATTTCTAGATTAGTTTGAATCTCAAATATTCAAATTTAGGCAATTCTGAGATGTCTCTGTTGGAGTATCAGAGGAAAAAAACAAACCCTTCCAGTTTACTTTCTCATTGCCAGGATTCATCACAATCTACATTCTTCAGTGATTGCAAAGGAATCTCTTTCAAAGGACTGAATACATTTCTTCAGAAGGGATTTACATTTTAAATGATGTTTTTTAAAATTTCCACTTAATTACTACAGTCAATTTTTGTTTTTCAGTTTCCAGTTATTATTCTCAGCATAGCCATCCTTACCATAATTTCTAAGCAAGTACTTCTGTATACATGGGATGATTTTATTTTTTAAGGCAATTGAAATGCCAGGGACAAATTCAGTGGGGGGAAAAAACAATTTTCTGCTGAATGTGCCAAAAGTAGTGAACATGCCCTATTTTGGATTATCTTCTGCCTTACAGGCTTAGATAAGTAGATGGCCAGAAAGCTTAATGTATTATTTCCTCAAGTGAGTTTTTTTCCTCTGATTTTTTTTTTTCCTTCTAGCTGTAACAAGTTCCAAAGACAATTCTTTTCTAAAGGAATCATGAAAGCTTTTCTCTAATCTGCCTAAACGTTATTCTTCACAGCAGAATTGGGGGTTTACATTCAAATGAGCCATTTCAGCGTGATGTAATGCACGCTACAGCACTGTGGAAAAACACATCCCACCTTCCTGTAGGTTCAGACAAGTCAGGAAAGTTGCCATCCAGAGTAGCCAACTACACTCCGCGCTTCTGCAGCCCCAGGGTTGGCCCAGCGATCTCCCATTCCTACGGATAACGTTTTTCATTTTTGTCTCATTATTTCAAAAAAAACCTATTTTTAAAAATGTTCTTCCTTTAGAGAAAACTTCTTGGTTTCAGCAGAGGTGGTTGTTTGGTAAACGACTTCAGCTGCTTTTTGTGTGTTTTGTAGTGGTGGGGAGCCGTCTTAAGTGGACATTAGTGATTTATTCTCTCCCCGGTCTATTTTGTTCCAATTACATTGCTGGAAAACTTTATTTCAACCTGTTAATTTTATTGCGCACCACTAGTATTGCCCAGAGAACACATCTCACGTTCCTATTTTCTATTACTGGATAATGTGCGCCTCATGACTTTCTGTTTGCTGTAGCCCAGGTTAAAACTCCTGTCTAAACGTTTGTCACCCCCTACTCCTTTCTATCAATTTTGGATTAAACTTTTTCCTTTATCTCCACCCACTATCTATCCCTTCTCTTTGTAGGTGTCTGGAAGAATATTTCTCTGGTTTGATCCTCAGCTTTTGGCCCAAATAATAGTTGAAAGAACCATCTACATAACCAGTGTAAACAGTGAGCACCTGGATTCTCGATTCCATTTTTCAGGAATCTTGTTTTCTACCTCTTCACTTCCTTTCAAGCTTCTAAAAATCTTAAAAGTCTTTATCTGTCCCTCCTGATTTATCTTTACATGAGGTTTCTTACGTCCCGACAATTCTTTGCCAAGTGCAAACCCTGTTACTTGCTCCCATCCACATACATTTTCTGAGCATCCACACTGTGCCAGAGGTCTTGCCATCAAGGAGCGGACATTCTAGTGTGAGACAACTGCAGAAAGTGGTCACCAGGGCTGACATACACTTACAGACTAACTGGGTGGCAGGCCTTGGAGGTAGTATAAATGGTCGGTTCTGCCTGGCTCCTTGCACACAGTAAGCATTCAATTATTAACTCGATGTTCAGAAATATACAACATGTGGTACTATATTTTTAAAAATCACTATTTGGCCAAAAATCACTATAGTGTTTGTACTTATATCTACAACCGTTCTAGATTAAAAGAGACTAAAGGAGCATGACAACTAAATGCAATGCTTGTCCTTGAATTAAAAATAAAATAGCTATCAAGGCCATTATTGGCACAAATAGGGAGATTTTAATCTAGACTGTATATTGGGTAATAGTATTGTATCTGTCAAATTCCTTGAGTGTGATCACTGTATTGCGGTTCTAAGAATGCCTTTGTTTGGAAATATTAGGTATAAAGTGTCAATGTAATTTACTCTCAGATGGTTCAGAAAAAAAGTGTATCTATATATTGATAGAAAGAAATGCACACACACACAGAGTGGCACAGAAATGTGGTAAAATATTAACTGGAAAACCTAGGTGATAGGTATATGGATGAGTGTCCATTATATAATTCTTGCATTATTTCTATGCTTTGAAATTTTTCAATATAAAAAGTTGAGAAAAGAAAAAGAAAAACACTCAAAATACTTAAAAACTACCTTAAGTGGTTTTTGAAGAAAAAGCCAGAGAAAGGAAGAAAGAATTTACAAATCAGTTCTGAAACCAAACACAAATACTTTTTATTTATGGGATATCATTTTACATCAATTCCATTAAAACCTAAAACCAGTTTGCTGTATTCAATCAAGTTAGGTGGCATAACAGTATCTGAGTTAAGCTGGGAGTCACAGGACTTGCACACGTTTATGAATGTAATGCAAATACTGACGACACGAAGCATTCACAGTTATAGGTTAGCTGCTGTTCATTTAACAGTAACCCCCAAGAGAAATTATTTTATGAAAAAAGCAACCCACGTTTTGGTCTCATTTACAGACACCCAACATATTAGTTGGTCAATGAATTCTATACATTTATTATACAACATATGAAAGAATAAAAGATAAGGCTTACAGAGGTATTTTAGCAGTTGTAAGAATAAAAACCAAGGGGACAAACGAACTTTTAAAGCTTTTTGTATAAATTTCAAAAGCACTGTTAAAATGGAGACTGAGCGGCAACAGAAATCTGTTGTTAAACCGGGTTTGTCTAGTCAGATTCATAGAAACTTAATCCAGAGTTCATGCTCCAAAAAAGCTGCATGTAACATTACAATGGGTTTTTATGACAAATCGAAAAACAACATTTCTGACCTACCGCAGCAGTAAACGTCTAAAAGTTGTACTCCATTACGACAGAGTATTGCAATGAGGAGCTCAAAACACAATGGAAAGAGATAAAGGGCACAGACTTAGGTAAAAAAGGAAAACCAGAAGAAGGCACCCTAATTTATTTAACATTACCCAGTAAGTGCTTGATGATTGCTCAATTTTATGTAACAGGGACATGTTTTAGAAAAGGTATCTTATTACTCTGTCTGACCTTTTTCCTTCCTCTTAAAAATAACTTAATAAAATCAAGAAAACCAAGGGCAAGCACTCAGCAGTCACAGGGGTTTATTTTTCAAGGGAGTGTAAAGATTATTTGAAGTTTTCTAAATATGCCGGATTATCCTTTTGGAGTATTACTTTCATATTACGCATCATGAAATAAGTTTTACTTGGGTTTTTCCCCTATCATCAAAATGTTCACTGTAGATGAAATGTAACATCTCTCCTGTAACAGTCCTTACATCTAGGATTAACTATGCTTAGTGTTTAAAAATTTCTCCAGTTTCTAACAAAACTTTTAAAATACTTTCATCTATGATTTATACATGTATATTCATTTGTGATTTACAGTTGATCAAATTTAAGAACTACTGACTTTACAGTGTGACTTTTAAAAACTTTATAGGATACTTTTGAAAATGGAATCGTGTTCTCCACAGACATAAACTTGCCCATGGCCAATCGCCACTAGAATGGCACCATCGGAACAGAACCCCTTTCAACACATTAGTCTCAAGAGCTGTGCTTGCCGTTAACATCTTCTATTCTTTTCAGATATTAATTTGTGCAAACCGGGATGAATTTACAAGGTAGAAGTGAGTCTACAGTCCCTAAACAAGGAATGACTAAGTATGCTTAATCACTACAGAGTTTGTCAAACTTCTGGTTTATTTCACAGCAAACCAACCCTTTCTATTGGGCAGAAAAAGGAAGTACTTTCATTTCACCATATCATGATTTTGTATGTGCACAATACACTGTATATATACATACGGAATTTCTGTCTTTGGTGGTTCAGTTAGAGAAAAACAAATATTATGAAAATTTGAACACTGTTTGCAAAGAAACTGTGAGTAGTGGTCAAAAGTAGCATTGTCTGTGTGCTTTTCTCATTTAATGCCATTTAAAGGTTCACAATTAATCCAAAAAGATTTTTTTTTTGGCCAGATTTTGAAATAATCCAAACCTCTTCCAATCATTACATGTTCAATCATGGATCTCGCTTACAACTATAGCGTTCACTTGTTCAAATGCACCATTAGCTTTTTACTTGGATGGATTACATCATTAGACTTTTGTGTTTTCACAAAACTTTAGGGACTAAATTAGTCATTCAATAGCACCAGATAGTTGAGGGGAAACATGTTATCTATCTATTTCCTCAAGAAGGGTAAGGCAAGGGGAGAAAAAAAAGACATAAAATACAAACCTAAAAACACCGTCCTGTTTACTCGTTTCCTCATCCACATAAATAATGGCTATCACCTTTCTGCACAAATTACTCAGGTAATGACGAGTAGCCTCTCCAGGAAAGGTCCTACTGTGTAATAGAGTTAGCTCAATGCTGGTGGTTTCGTGTCCACTGCCAGCAATGGACATTCTGCCAGGAAAAGCCTAGCACGAAAGAAACAAAAAAAGAAAACAAAACAAAAACCTCTCACTTATAATAGAGCTCTTTTCCCAAAAAATTAGAAAATTAGACACCATGAAAGCTTAACTAAAAGTTCAAGCCACAACTAAAAGTGCTCTGCAGTTATACAATGCCAGCAAACCATCGGGTTTCATGGAGGAGCCAAACAAATTTTACTTAGAATGGCATAGAGAGCATCAGCAGACCAAACACTGACAAGAAGAAAGCAAAAGAAAAAAAAAAACAAAACACTAAAGAAAGTTTGCAAGAGTTTAAATCCCATCCCACCACACACACAAAAGTTACAATTTTAATTTGTTCATCTGTACCTATATTCAAATTACTACAGCTTTTAACATTAGAAAATTAAAACCTATCCCTTTCATGGTGGAAATGATTTGTGACATGTACATGTCTATATGTTCAAATAATTATCAGTTTCATCATTTAAAAATGCCAGTATTTAAGTAAGCCAAATTATATTTGGAATATGCCTCTGAAAAGTTATTTACTCCCACCTCCTTCCAAAAGTTGGCCTCTTAAACAATAAGGTGAATTCTGGCAACATTTGCTTATGGTAACAGTTGTTCTGTCTTGTCTTCTGAAATGCTACATTTGAGACCAAATAAAAGTATAATTGGTTCATTTGAAAAAAGGGACTAGAAATATGCCTCAAAATTATTTTTACAATACATTTTTGCAGAAATAATCTCTAGGTGAAGCTTGTTTTTATACACATATACAAAATTTAAACAGCAATATACACATAGTCACAGTGAGGACGTTGGCAAATTCACCAATCTGTAGTGTAAATACAAACTGCAAAGCAGCCTTCCAAGAGAACAATGCTACACAGCAGGCAGAGCTGGCCCATTCAATAGCAAACACCAAAAACGTCCCTGCAAAAGGGAGACAGTGCAAGAAAAGCAGCATGCGCTTTGATACAAACAGCAATTTATGGCTAATGGTTGACATAACTGTGGTAACAGTGACTCTTTCGCTGCTATGCATAAAGTCCTAGGACATCTGTTTGTCTTTATACCACTCCACAAACTCGTCCAACAAAACTGGCCCTGAAGAGAGAGAGAGAGAAAACAACACAGCTCTGAGGCTTTTCACAATGAGAAGGATGAGCAAATGTACGGCAACGGGGGAAGAGTGAGAGAACACCCAGCATCGGTACTTACACGCTCCATCTTCGTCATAGTTGCTGAGGTCAAGATTAATTGTTCTGCTAAACTCTAGCACATTGCACCACTGGTCTTTGTTAATAACTTTATATTTTGATTGCTGATGGAGGGAAAATTAATATGGATTACTGATACAATTAACAAATGGGATGGTTTCAATTGCTGTATGAATCAACTTTAATACAGTTCATGAAGGTTAACTCTCTCCATATGTGGTGTGTTAAGTACCAATCTAAGAGAAGGGTGAGAAAGAGAGCAAGCATAGAACTTAGGATAACAATTTTCATTACAAAAATATTATGGGGGTTCAACACAAAATGACAAGCACATCAGAGAAATACAATTTTATACCCCTAGAAGTGAAATTTCTAGACCGCAAAAGCCCTCTCTTATATAAAATGGGGATAATACCTACTTCATAGAGATGTTGCAAGAATTAAAAGAGAGAATTTGTGTAATTTATGTAAAGCACTTCATTCTGTGCTTGGTACAAAGTAAGTGCTAAATAAAGAGTAGCTCTCATGAATAGACCTGACACGACCAGCACAGTACCTGTCACACTGTCAGCTAAAAGTACACACACACGTGGGTCGCTCGATGAGGACCTACTGAGTGCTACATGCGGTCTCAGACTAGGTGCTCTAGCCACTGAAAAAAATTACTGTTCTAATAATTCAAAACTTGAATCCAGTAATAAAAGCAATCAGAATAGCCATGAAGTAGTTTTCTAATCCTCTTAGACAATAAATTGGCCAAAAGTGTATTTTAAAATACAGTATTCCTGCATAAAGCTTTAAAAATAAAAGCCAGATCTAATAATTTTTAAATCGACCACTAATATCTGAAACAGTGGAAAACAATACAAGCACATAAAAAGCAAAGAGAGTTGAGCCAATGGTTTTGAGGATGCAAACAAAAAAGCTCAAATGAAAAGATCTGTGTCCTTTTAAAAGAAAAATCCAAACTAATAAGAAAGAGAACAAAGCACAGAGTACAAGTTTAACTTTCTAAGCAACTAAAGGCAAAAAACAATCATTGAAACCGATGATGAGGTTCCTGGAATTCTGCAAAGTCAAACTGGCTTGCAGCGAGGTCTTTCAGCTAAAGAACATTTCATGCTCAGGCTCAAATTCTGCTCAACTCTCTAAGAACAAGAACCTACTTCTACTCATTTTTCAAATAAAGCGAACATTTCATGGGGCTGTCAGAGAAATTAGAACAGATCATGTAAGCAAATATTTTACATTAAAACCAGTTTTTATACCTTTCTTGAGGAGTTCCAGTTAGTAATGTTACAAGCAAATTTTAATAATGTTCCTCAAAGTATTGTATCACTTGGAAGTTTTTCCAGACAATTACATAAAGTAAGTCGTAAGAAAGATTATTCCAAGAGTGAAGCTAGAGTCAGGGACCAGGATTTCCTCAAAGACCCAACACCCGCAATCCTTCCAAGCAAAGGGCATTTTTTAAAAAGGGTTTGGGGTCGAAGGGCAAGAAGAATGCTACCTATATATGACAACCCAGTAACTCCAACTTACATCTCAGGTGCTTCCAGATCCTACAGTATTACACTACATTAAAACCTGCTCCTAATAACCAGCAGCTCAAAGTTTTTTTTATCACTAATACTTAAAGCAAACCAACGATGGAGTAAAGTGCTGGATTATTTCTAATGCTAACGTGAAGAAAGTTTAAACTGAAGGAGATATTGTCAGTTTGCCTAACACTTAGATTGATTCAAGGTCCCCAAGTTACCTGGAGATAAGAGTAGAGAAGACTGCATTACAAACTTTTTTTAATACGAAGGCAGATGGCTGGTTTTTTAAGCTTTGCTCAATAAAAGTGAAAATTCATCTCAAGCCAGAAAAGAGTAAATCTTGCTTTACTACTGCTACAAGAGCAGGAAATCTCAACAAAAGTGAAGCCTTAAAATGAGGACGAGACAGGGGAGGACAGGAAAGAGCTTGGCTGTCCCTGATGCGTCTGTACTGGGAGCGATGCAACACAACGTCAATGCACACACGGGCACAGAGAAAACGGGCAGCTGCTCATGGGCAGCAATTATGTCACCACAATTCCTACAGGTAGAAAAGTACAACAAACAGCAAGTAACATAAAATGGTTAAATAAAGTATACTTGGTACTTCTAAGCAAGCAAACATATATTCCATAAAATAACAATTTGGTACCTCTAAGAATTGGTGAAAAACTGGAAAAAGGGGCCAGATTTTTCCTAATAACAGTCCCAACATGCACTTGGCAGTGTTTATGTCTAGGCTGCGCTGGTCCTTTTCCTGTTTAACAAACAAAAACAAGGATGAGCCAGATGCCCCCAAATAATAAATTCCAATAATCCAAATTTCTATTTCACTTCAATAAGAAATTAGTAAACACTCATTTATCATTTAGCATACACCATAAAATACTTGGATTGAGGCTAAGGTGGGGGATGGGAGGTAGTCAAACACAATGGAAGCCTTGCTCTGTTTGAAAGATTCGTTTCAACTGAATATCACCCTAATGCAAAATCAACTAGTCAGGTAGTAACGGTATCTACGATTATTTCGGGATAAATAAAAATCTACAACTCAATCACTTGCTGTTTGACATTTATGAGAATTACCAAAATCATAACTGTTCACCCCAAAGCCCATAACTTAACTAAATGAAGTTTAAAGGTTTCAATTTCCATGCTTAGGAATCAAGTTTCCTTAATATAAATCATTTTCCAACAACTTTATTTTATTGGTAAATATATTTCTTATATTTAAAAATGTTGGAATTAAATTTAGTTCATAATAAATGTTGGGGTTCTGGAGAGTCTCTCCAAGTAAAAGGGTGTATTCATACACCTGCCGTGGGGGAAAGCAGCCTGCCTATTACAATCCTTCTTACCTTGGATTTGTTAGATGTGAAATCTCCTAGCAGAATACCCCTAACTAGTAACCAAGTGAAAGACAACATTTCATAAAGAAACCAGAAAAGAAATATTACATAAACCTCAATATGGGCAGATTAATTCTAGTTGTGTTTGCAGTTAAGGATCCTAATTGCTCATTCTCAATCTCCTTACAAGTTTTCATTCTCGAACTCTTAAGTGGGGAGTTTTTATGCAAAGGGACAGAGGAGCTGGGGCCGTAAACGGTAACCTTACATTGCCAAAGCTAGCCTGTGTGTGGTTATCTTAACTCTGGTGGAAACTTACAAAAGAACTTTCCTACAAAGGGACAAAGTTTCTGGCTATCTCATTTGTGGTAGAATCTAAATGTTCATCAAATTAAGGAATGATTCTGTGACCACGATTGTCAGCCACATATGCAGTCACACATACCTCCTGATAAAATATATTATTACCTGAAGGACTCTAACAGTGAAGTGCTCTCTAGTACACAGAAAATTTCTGACCTTGACACTGAATTTAAAAGTAAAGGACTTAAACAATACAGCAAATGTAAGGGCCTCACTCAACAACAGCAAACAAGGTAGATGAAAATACAGAAAGATGTGCAATAGGTCTGGTCTGTCTTTTGGTCGTAAAACATAATGACCGTTCACGAACAGACCACGTCAGATGTCTCCGCGTCACCCTTCTCTGTTACAGGCCATACAACTTAAGTCTGGTGATAGGGGGGATGCCCCAATTGCAGTTCTATGCAAACGAGTGGGGCCTCCTAGCCACAGCATTCTCTGCCTGCCCCTTGGCCATGCATATTGTCCTGCTCAGGGCTGCAGTACTCACTTCCCACGGAGAGGACAAGAGAAAAGGTGCTCTAGAGATTGTCCACCTTTTGCCAACCGAGCCTCATTGGTTTGTTGCATTTCAAGGGTTTATACTTCTGCGATACACTGTGCAAACAAATGGAAAACTTCCTCTAACCCTGTAACAAAGGTGTGGCAGACAGCAACAGCACACCATACTATGAAGCAATCCACAAGAAAAAATGAGTAAACTGTTGAAAACACACATGGCACCACAGGACTGGGCCAAAGTTCATTTGTTGAACAGCAGCTCACGCAGCACTGGGCTGATGACACTGGTGCTCGGGGAAAAGCTTTCCTTTGGAGGAGTTTGTAATCATTCACTAAACCTAAAATTCCTAATCTAGCTTCAATACATATTGTGCCTTCTTCCAACATCATCAATGCCTATGTTCCCATCACAATGGACATACACTAAGGTGACAAAAAGAAAAAAAAGATACAAAAGACCTGGACAGACTCTTTGCAACAATATAATCATCTGACAAACTGATGATCATGAAGGATTTCAATGCATGTGTTTGGCAGTGATGCCCAAACAGGGAGGAAAGGCATCAGACTCACAGGACCGGAAGCTGAACAGCACTCACTTACTCCTGCTCTGCAAAGGTGCCAGCCAGCAGCTCACAATCACTAACACCATCTTCTGCCTAGCAAATAAGAGAAAGATATTATGGATGCACTCAAGATCTGAACAGTGGCTTCTCGCTGATAACCAAAATTGCCTGTGGGTAGATTTGAGGCTGTGTAACTGAAAACACTCAAAATTCCTGGGAACAACAGTCCGGAGATCCCACAGCAAACATCTATTGAACATCAAAATAGAGACATGCCCAGGGGGTTCTCCACAGCAATGATCCTAATGGCATTCTCTGCCAAGGAGTTCCCAATTACAAGTGAATCAATCTCCCAGGATACTATGAAGCTGGGCATTTAAAAAATAATAATAATCACCTTAACTAATTCAAGGAGGACAGCAAAGACATCCGGAAGCTCCTCACAAGAAATTTAAATAGTACACGTCAACACCAACCCTGTGACCCTCTGCTCAGGGAGCACCAAGCACCTCCCCTCATGGAGCAAGGGGCAGATTTCTGCATCTCTAGGTCAGAATCTAAGCAGAAAGCATCTTTAGACAGCCTATCAAGAGTCAATCAGCATCCCCAGAAGGTCTAGCAAGGTTAAAGGAGAAGAAATGAAACTTTTCTCTCTGCCCATATCTTGACCCAAATGTGTCAGTATATATTTAATAGAGTTTAATTTTCTAAGATAACAAATGCTTTAAAAATTATTTTTCAAAGAATAACAGAAACTGAAAAGATTCCATATACCAAAGAGGTACCAACCCCCTACAATACACAACTAGACTCTGCCTTGTTGTCTTCCTTAATCACAGATTAAAAACAGCAGTTACAGTTGAGATTAAGCCTCTTAGTGATGCAGCTGCAAAATCAAAGGATCCTACTGTGAGTAGTCTTCTTAAGAAGTTATGTTTTATATATGGAATAAATGCAGTCCCTAAGCTAAAGACTAATAACAGCTAATGCAGAGTAGAAAATAATGAAGTTTTATTAAAGTTCATATTTGAAGTTCTAACATGAAAAAAATATATCACCTGTTTATGTGAGACTATTCTAGTACAAGTCTTCCTACAAGATGTGAAAATTAAGCATTTTTTCCCTTAAACAGCACAATGACTTAAGAAATAATAACTGAAACAAATAGGCAATTGTATATATATAAATATAAATACTATAAAAATGAATACTCAAATGAATAGATACACTATTCAGAGGCCCCCTCCCAACTCTTTCAGAGAATCTATTTCCAATTTTCACAAAGTTTTGACAGCTTAAGACATATGTAAAAAGGGGAACCTTTAATTATCAAAATTATAAAGAAAAAAATCTTCAACAAAAAAAATTCCTAAGATTTTCAAGATCTAGTTGGATTTAAGAATAAATATGTAAGTGACCATTATTGGAAACATAAATGGTGACGACCAAGTCAGAAATTGGTATGTGAAATCAAAAGGACTAAAATGAAGACCTATGACGTATCATGGAATTTGCATTTGAGACCACGGGGATTACAAAAAATAAAGAGAAAATGCAGTCCTCCTTACCACAGCTACCTAAATAAACAAACATAAGGCAAAAAATAGAGAGCTCTAACTCGAATCTTAAATAATACAACTCAGTTTATAAAACTGAAACTATAGCAAATCAGTTTTTTGAATAGGTTTTTTAAAAAATACACATAAAAAAACAAAACTTTTTAAAAAAAATACACATTAAAAAAACAAAAAGTCATAAAACCCAAAAATTAATCTAAACAATTATGCTCTTAGAACTTACCAAAAATTAGTTTAAAGATCAAAATGTTCGCAATTACTTAAACTATTGACGTCTCCTTAAAACAAAAGAAAAAATCTGCCAACAGGCACAGTCCTACTTTGTCATTTTATTTAGTTCAGATCCTATTATTGTAAGCACTATTCTTGGAATATAAGTCATTATTTGAAACTTCAGGTTTGCAGACACCTAAGTAATGTCAGTGAAGGATAATTCAACAACTATTTCTAACTCTATGGTTAACTTTTATTAAGAAATTAATCTGAGCTAGAAACTTCTAAGGGCCTTATACTTAAACTCATTTAGTACAACAACCTTATTAGGATAGGAATTATTATTCTCCTCAATTTATAAAAAAGGAAACTGAGGCACAGGGGGTTAAAATGGCAGACATTAAGTGGTAGATAATAGGTAAATAGCTGGGACTTGAACCAGGAAGTCTAATTCCAAGCCTGAGTTCTGCATCCTGAGAAGTAATGAGAATGAGGGAAGAGAGGTTTAAATATAAAGTGACATACAGTCCGATGAGCTTTACAAGTAACTGCTGAGCAAATCTGTGTGCAATAACCAGAGCAATTTTTTTTAAATTAAGATATAACTGACATACAATATTATATTAATTTCAAGTGTACAACATAGCGATTCAACATTTATATACATTATGAAAAAAGAGTACTTTTAAAGATAAAACTGACAAGGTTTTCAGGATAACAGACCTGGGATCAGATGCCTACATATTCTTCCTACTCTTGTTCCTTACCCAGACCTACTTTCTCTTTGTAATTTACAATAAAAATATAAGACAAAAAATAGAGAGGTGTGTATATGGTGTGTTGGGGGAGTTGTGCGGGAGGGAAACAAACAGACTGACAAGTAAAGTGGTTAAGAAGTGAGAAACTGACTCAAATCAGAAGAGGACGTGAATCAAATGGTCACAACAGACTAAGGTTAGAGTCAGGAGGAATTCTCCAATGAACACAAGATCCAGCATATTTTCCTTAGCAAATTCTGAGTAACATCATAATCATTTCTAATTTAAATGGAAATATTGTTTTACTTAGAGAAAGGAGATACATTTATTTTAATATGTGTGGCCTCTGACATCTTCCTGAAACACCTCCTCAGAAACAGGAAACAGAAGCACAGTTACCTCCTGACAGAAGAGTGAGTGTATCAAGGGACAGGCTGTGAGGACTGACTTGTAACAGACCACCCATCACAAGCTCACCTCTCAGTAAGGAATTCCCACTGGTGTATTCTGCCTCCAGAAAGCCCTGTTTACAACTTTACTTAAAGTTTTCTTTCAAAGAGTGAAAAATCAAGGACTTCTCTCCTACCCCGAAGGGAAATCCCTTCTCTTGCTCACTGCCATTCCTTCCCCTTCACCTTGAAGGCCTCCCTTTCTCTCAATCTAGTGGTTTCTTCTAACTTCACCTACTTCCTGATTCCGTCTGGATCCACCTCAATCATGCTAGGAGGGCTCCTCTCGACTCCCTTCTGCCCTCCAGGCTCACATACTTCTCACTCTCAATCCATCCCTTTATCCTCTCCTTTCTGCATTGATAAATTATATGCAAGGACCTCATGCACTGCTGGAAAAAAATCTGAGAGCAGCATCACTATAGATTCATGGTGTCCGTCTACTCTTAGCTGGACTAAGAGGCTGCTGCTAGCAGCACCTCTCTGTTATCCTTCTTAAAATTCCAAGTGTCAACTTTCTCTGCGACTTTCAGCTTAATACCCTGTCTCTGCCACAGAGAATGTAGAGAAATCAAATTTAACTCGTACTTAATAACTATTCCCAGATCAATAAAACATTACTATATTTAGTCTTTTATCTCATTCTCTTTGTCCAATCTTATCTCTCCAGGTCCTTTTAAAAAACGAATCAAGAAAGAAATGGCTGTTTTATTTAAAGGAATCATACAACAGTATCTGTTTATATAATAAATCTTGCATTGGGGGAAAAACCATATGCATAAATATACTCTGACAAAATTCCACTTGTATGAGAGAATTGGTCATTTCACCCTTAACTTATATACCATCATCGTCCTCTAACAAAATATCATAGGATGGTGACAGTTGTGAGTCAGAGAAGGTGGTGTGGCTCTGTGGAGAGGACACGGCCTGTATCTCAGGGGCAGAGCTCAGGCGCAGGCTGTCCCCTCCACTCTGGCTCTCTTTACTCAGCTGTAAAGTTTCATGAGCTTATGATATCCACAACACTATAACTAAGTTCAAGTCAAAGTAAAATCAGAAGAAAAATAATATAACTGTATAGCCAAGTACTATTTTTAATTAGCCATAAAGTTTGAAGGTGAGGAAAAACCAATCCAATCCCACCCTTAGGAGTATAATCTGGGTGGAGAGATGTTAAATGGGCCATTTTACCATTTTCTGGTAAGGTACTGTAGTTGCTTTCCTGGTATATTAAAGAATAATTCAGAATATCTAACATATGCCATTGTTATTTGCAATAGAGAATATTTAGGACATTAAAACAATCAGAAAGTTTCTATTAAAAGTTTATTTTTCTATTAAAATTTCTATTAAAAGTTTGATTTTAAAAGTTCTGCTGTGTGAATTATAAGTTATTACCACCTCTTTAGTGGAAAAAAAAGATTGGAGGGATAAAAAGCAGCTTAAGTTCTGCTTCTAACCAAATGGAGTTAGAGAAACCAGATTTCCCTTTCCCTTCATAGTCAAGATAAAAATTAACCAATACAAAGAGACTCAGAAATGGCAGAGATAATGGAACCTGAAGACAAAGTTGTTAATATACCTGTTATAAACATGTTTGGATGTTCCAGAAGGTGGAAGAAAATATTACGATGAAGAGAGAAACAGAAGACAGAAAAAAAGACCCAAACGGAACTTTTAGAGAAGAAAAAATAACAGTATCTAAAATGAAAAATATACTTGCTTGGATTAATAGCAGATTAGACACTGCAAAAGAAAAGATTAATATTAGTAAACATAGTAATCGAAATTACCCGAAACAGAAAAGGAAAAAACCCTGAAAATAAACTGAACATGGCATCAGTGGCTTGTGGGACAATATTAAGCATCTAACATAAATATAACTGTAGTCCCAGAATGAGAGCAGAGGAAGACAAAAAAAAAAAAATATTTGAAGAAATAACAGCTGAAGAATTTCTCAATTTAATACAAATTATATGCCCACAGATCTGGAAAACTCAACCAATCCTAACCTGAATAAACATAAAGAAAATTATAACAAGGTACACTGTAATCAACTTGCCGAAAAGCAATAAAAAAAAATAAAAGCAGTCATAAAACAAAACATGACATATGTTCAAAAGACCAATAAACAGCACCAGACTTACCATTAGAAGCTACCCAAGATAGAAGACAACGAAGATATCACTGAAGTACTAAAAGAATATTCGATCAATCTAGAATATTTTATCCAGATAAGTACCTTTCTAAATTGAAGGCAAAATAAAAGCATAGAGAATTCATCGCTAGAAGATCTCTACTATGAGACACGTCAAAGGAAATTTTTTAGGCAGAAGGCAAATGATACCAGATAGAAATCTGGATCTATACAAAGAAACAGAGAACACAGACATAATAACACAATATATGGTATGGTCTTGAATGTCTATCCCTCTGAAATTCATTTGTTGAACTCCTAACCCTCAAGATGATGGTTTTAGATTAGACTCTGCCCTTTGAATGTGGAGGTGGATTGGTGCTCTTATATAAGAGACACCAGAGAGACCTCCTCCCTTCCGATATTATGAGGTTACAGCAAAGTGAAGCTCTCACCAGACGCCTAATCTGTCCGTACCTTAATCTTGGATTTCCCAGCCTCCAGACTATGAGCAATACATTTTTGCTTTTTATAAACTACTCAGTTTCTGGTAATTGTTAGAACAGCTTTAATAAACTAAGACAATATATTGTGAGATTTGTGGCATGCATATAAGTAAAATGCAAGGTAACAACAGCAAAAAGTTGAGAGGGCAAAATTAAAGTACACTGTTGTAAAAGTTTTTGCATTATACAGGAAGTGGTATATTACTATTGAAGACAACTTGTGAAAATTTAAAGCTATATAGGGTAAAGCCTACAGCAACCACAAGAAAAATGAAGCACAGATATAGCTAACTAGGCAATAGTGGAAATAAAATGGTATTATAAAAAAAAAAAAAACCCTCAATCCAAAAGAAGTCATAAAGAGAGGAAAAAAGGAACAAAAAACAGATGAGTCAAATTGGGGGAGAAACAACAAGATAGGAAATGTAAACTTAACCATACTAATAATTACATTAAATGAAAATGGTTTACACATCTCGATTAAGACAGATATTGTCAGACCGAAGTATATGCTAGCTATAAGAAACATACTCTAAATATAAAGACACAAATAGGTTAAAAGTAAAAGAATGGAGAATGTGATGCCTGAATCTGTGGCAGACATCTTGGTATCACGAGGGAGCCGGCTCGCAACCACTCCGATGATGGCAGGGTGGGAAGGAGGACTGTGAGGCCTTGATGGCATCTTTGACCAATAACTGATAAACCAACCTTGGGATCACCCCACCCACAGACTTATGTCTTGACTTCAGTGGTGAAGTTAATGAGTGAAAAGATTCTGAATCTTGAAAAATCACATTAAGAGAACATTTCTAAGGCCCAAAAAAAAAAAAAAATGGCATAGATGATAGAAGCTTTGTTCATCCCTCTTGCAACCACATTGAAGTTGTGACAGAAACACGGAGCAAACAGCAAGCAGAGTCGCCTGGGATCTAGATGAACAGAGCACTACAACTAGAGAGAGAAATAATTAATTACCCTGAAACAGTAGAAGGTAGGATGGGGTGAAGACGCAGGGCTGTCTGGTCTCGAGCAACTGAGTGGGACAGAGGCTGTGGCAGCGGCAGCTGCAGACGCCTCTTAAAGGGGCCAAGTCGCCAGTGGATTTTTCACAGTAACGGACATGCTCGCTTTGAGCACCAATGCTCGGTCTGCTGCTCAGGAGGCACCAAGAACCTACAAGGGGACGCTGAGTTGTCCGAGTGAGGGCCGAAGGCGAGGCTCTCTCCCGGGCAGAAGTCCTGGCGGTATCCATTATCCCTCTGTTGAGCCCTCCTCCACTCCCAGTGCATGGACACAGCGCCACCATAGTAGAGACGTCGTCAAACTGGATAACAGAGGTCGCTCTGCCCACAGGATTTCCTGAAACTCCACCTCTTCCAACTTGCAGCCCCGCCTAAGCCATATCCAGGTGTGTCCTCGGTAAGTCAGGTGTTCCTTACTGAGCAGCGCCAAGATTCACACTAGAGGCAGCTGGCCTCGATTTCTGGCATGGTTTCTTGAGGCAACTATAAGCAAAATATCTGTGGATTGCTTGCTGAATTTTAACAGGTAGCCCCGGAGGGGAACAGGCTGGGGCTAAACTTGGCCTGCAGCTGAACCCCTCTCAGGACTGTGCCACTGGACAGCTACTAAACAAAGCCACACTAGTAAGACCAGGATACTTAAGAGCTTTGCTTAGTACATAGAAACAGACACAGAAAGGCAGCCAAAATGGAAAGACAAAGAAGCAGCAACTATATGATATGAGAGAACAGAACAGAAGTCCAGGAATAATGGAGTCAAGCAATCTCACAGATGCAGAGTTCAAAACATTGGTTATAAAGATGCTCAATGAACTTTTGGGAAGTGTAGATGAATTCAGTGAGAACTTGAACAAAGAGATACAAAACATAAAAATGGAAATAGAAATAAAAAAGGAATGAAGAACACATTATCTGAGATGAAGAGAGTACATCAGATGGAATAAACAGAGTGGATAAAGAAGAGGATTGAAGCATAGATATAGAGGATGGGGAAGCCAAGGACACTCAATCAGAGCAGCAAGAAAAAAGAAGCCAAGACTATAATAATAATTTAAGGAGCCTATGGGACACTATTAAAGGTAAAAATATCTGTGTCATAGAGGTACCTGAAGGAAAACAAGATGTTGAAGAGCTATTTGAAGAAATAGTGATGGAAAACTTCCCTAATCTGGTGAAAGAAATAGACATATAACCCCAGGAAGCTCAGAGAGTCCCAAGAAAGAGGAACCCAAACAGGCCCACACCAAGACACATCACAATTAAAATGCCAACAGTTAAATATATAGAGAGAATCTTAAAAGCAGCAAGAGAAAATCGGTTAGCTACCTACAAGGGAGCACCCATAAGACTGGCAGCTGATTTCTCAAAAGAAACTATGCAGGACAGAAGGAAGAGCTTGGCACAAAATATTCGACATGATAGAAACCCAGGATCTACAACCAAGAATACTTTATCCAGCAAAGCTATCATTTAGAGTCAAAGGACAGGTAAAGAGCTTCCCAGACAAAAATAAGCTAAAGGAATTTATCATCACCAAGCCAGTATTACAGGAAATGTTGGAAGGACTTCTTTAAGAAGAAAAAACATGCATGGAAAACACGAATAAAGACTGGTAATAACTACATTCCTATCAACAAGTACCTCAAATGGAAAAGAATTAAGTGCTCCAGCCAAAAGATAGAGTGGCTGAATGGATAAGAAAACAAGACCCCTACATATGCTGCCTACGAGAGGCTCACTTCATATTAAAAGACACACACAGACTAAAAGGAAGGGTATGGCAAGAGATATTGCCTTCATGGACCTAGAGGGTACTGCGCTGAATGAAATGGGTGGGATAGAGATAAGACAAATATCACATGATTTCATGTACATGTGGACTCTAAAGAACAACAACAACAAAAGCAGAAATAAACTCATAGATACAGAGAATATTTTGAGGGCTACTAGATGGGAGGGGGTTTGAGTAGGATGGTGAAAAAGTTGAAGGGATTAAGAGATACAAACGGATAGTTGCAGAATAGACATGGAGATGTAGAATGCAGCATGAGGAAGACGGTTCATGATGTTGTACTGAATATGTGAGGGGGAAGACGGTACCAGATTGAGTGGGGTGATCGCTTTGCAGGTTATGTGGATCTCTGATCACTATTCTGTACAACTGAAACTGCTATATTATTGTATGCCAACTATAATTGAAAAAAAACTCACTGAACTGCATAATATAAATAAAAGCAACTAACTGTCTATTATATTTCAACAAAGCCAGGAGGAAAAAAAGAATAGAAAAAGCCATATTTTGAAGACTTTAATCAAAAGAAATCTAGAGTGGCTACATTTGTATCAAAATAGAGTTCAAAACAAGTAACATTACCAGAAATAAAGAGACATTTCATAATGCGAAACAGTCAATTCTTCAAGAAGACATAACAGTACTGAGTGTATCTAAATCTAATATCTGAGTTTCAAGATACATGAAACAAAAGAAATGATAGAAGTGATAGGAGAAATATTATAGTTGGAGAGTTCAATATTCTTCTTTCAGTAGTTGACAGAACAGGTAGGCAGAAATCAATAAGGATACAGAAGACTGAACACAATCAACCAACCTGACCTAATTGACATTTATAAAACACTCTACTACATAGCAGCAGAATATTCCTTCTTTTCAGGTACATATAAAACATTCATCCCAACAGACCATATTCTAGACTATAAATCAAGCCTCCATACATTTAAGTGGACTTAAATTATACAGGATATGTTCTCTGATCACAGCAGAAATTAAACTAAGTATCAATAATAAAAAGATTACCTGGAAGATCCTAAATACTTGGAAAATAACACAAACACACTTCTAAATAACCAATGGGTCAAAAAAGAAACCACAAGGTAAACAGGAAAATATTTTGAACTGAATGCAAATGAAAACATAGTATCTTGAAACTTGCAGTATAGGGCTAAACAAATAAAACGAAAAAGGATTCAATAATAAATTTACCTTACAGCATATTTTAGCTGAATGGTAGTTGTTATTATTATGTTAAACAGCTTAATTCACTGATATTTATTGATACTCTCCTTAAAAGCAAAGAACTCTGCTGGCTGCTATTGGGGATATCTAGAAAGAAAACACATCATCCCTTAACCTGGCAGATAAAATTAAGGCCTTTACCTGAACTCCCCAGCCAGGCTAGAGGAGACAGGAGTGCCACATAAGAAAAGGCACGTGATCCCTCCAGGACAGGAGCCGGCGAGGCTGTGTGAAAGTTGAAGCGTGTGTCTTGGGCCCAGAAACATGATATAGGGCTCTAGGTGGAGGTCCAGCGTGACAAAAGACAAAGTAGAAACTACCAAAAAGGCAGGCGGCAGGCTCAGTGAACAGGTAACTCAACTTCACCGCAACACAGGTGTTGCAGACATCACGTGAGAAAGGGAGCCTGGGACTTGACTGTGAGAGCCTGGATTGACCCGCAGACTAGACCTGGAGCCAGAACCCGGGTCCTGGGTCTACTACTGATAAACAATGTGACCATGGTCCAATTTCTCCACTTCTCTGAGACCCACTTTCTTCCTCTGTGAAGTGTGCTAAGAGCACCCGTCAGAGTTGCTGTGGGAGCAGCTGCACCATACATTCGGTGAAACACTATGTTAGCATAAGGCAGAGGGAAGTTGCTGAAGGCTTCGGTGAGCTGGTGACCCTGAGACTGGAAAAAGATGAATGACAACCTACTGATGTGAATGCTGGACGAGAAGTGAACAAATGTGGAAATAAGGCGACTGCAGCAGCACAGGCCAGGAGTAACAGGGCCTTAACCAGCAAGAAGCACCGAGAGAGGCAACCAAAGGAGCCTGACCAAGGGTGGGATGCAAAGCCGGGAGGAGTAAAACGGAACCTGAGTCTAAGGTGCCCGCACGCGGGAAAATGTGACCCCAAACAGGGAAGTTAGAAAATAAGTCCTACGTTTCTAGGTATAATGCTTCTAAACAAACTTTGACTCATACAATAAGAAACAGCTGACTTTGAGAGGAAAAAAATCCTCATGTAATAAAATATTTAATCCTAGAAAATATGCATCTATTCTAAAATCATCTGGCAAATCGCTTCTATATATAATTACACAAATGCCATTTAGTAAAATGCTATATCTGAATTTTACCATACAATTTCTAACATCTATAAATTTTCATGCATGTTGTCATTTTATTTGAAGGTTGCAATAGTGCAAAAATTCACAAATAAGGACACCACAGAAAACTACTAATGTGTTATTATAGAGGACACCACAGAAAACCACTAATGTATTATTACAGAATTCACTACTAAATAAACCTTTGGTGCTGAACTACAAGAGCCAAAGCAGGTAAAATATGAAAAAACTCAGTATGGTGGTAGGAAAATCAAGCTTTTCATCACCGAGTTCTCCGCTTTAATAAAGAATTTATTTAAAAAATGCAATTGGTCAAGAAAGCCTAGTCACCTGAACCCAGCGAACATACAAACGTAACAGAAAACACCATTTTCGAAGAAAGGATAATTGTCTGTGGGTTGTGTGTGAATGAATACGATGCCAGCCGGTGACTCCGAATTCACCACCTGTGGTGACTGGGATGAAAAATAAAACTATTTCACTCCACTAGAACTACTGTCACATAACTTGGACCTGGCTCACTATGTAACAAAGATGATCCCCTTTCCAAATGATTAGAAATTACATTAGAATAATGTTCATTGAAATTAGGGTAGGTTTGAAATTCAAATGATTTCCACATATAATATAGCACCCAAATTGAAAACAGATGAGATCTGATCAGGTTATTCTAGTAAACCCAATGGATGAGGGTTTGTTGTTCCATGAGAAGAAGTTTTTCCAAAATTATCCAAGTGATATTTAGAAGTGTCTATTATATGCCCATTTATTAATTACTTCCAAATAAGAGCTACTAAAGGTGTACCACTTCAGCTTTTTGCTTAACATACTACATTTCTAGAACCAGAGTTAGTTTAGAAAGTGTATATGTAGAAATGAATTCTACATTTCTACAATCAGAGTTAGTTTAGAAAGTGTATATGTAGAAACGAATTCTAACTACCATCCTGGGAGTAACTTATTCAACTTCTTTGCTGTAGTAGGTAAAAACAAACCTCGAAAGGCAAAAAAAGAAAAAAGAAAAAAAAAAAGGCAGGGGGTGGGAGGGTGGGGAGGGAAACATCTGGATAGGCTCCAGAGAACTCACCCGTGCAAAGTCAAATGCATATCTGTAAATAAGTTTAAAGTTTGTAGAATCATTTAATAATGATCTTAAGTAATCCAAAGTATTTCTGAGTTTTTCTGTTGTATCACATCTAGAAAACAGAATAAAGGCAAATTATAACCTGATCTTTTTTCTTAATTGGGGCAGTAATATAAAACACAATATCAAAAGACAAAATAAAAACCATGGTGTTGGAGCACGTCCATAATGACCTACCTAATTTTTCCTATACTTTTTACTTTTAAAAATTTCAAATGTACAGAAAAGTCCAAAGAATAATAAATAAGCACCCATATACCCATCCCGTCGGTTCACAATGAATGTTGCCACACTTGTGCTCTCTCCTCTCACACACGCACTCTTTTCTGTACCATTTGAAAGCTGCCAGTGTAATGACACTTCGCTCCTAAACACCTGATACCATCATCACTCAATATTCTATCAGTGTCAACTTTCTTAACTAATATACAACCTACATTACCAATTTCCCAATTGTTTCTCCAATTTTCTTCATAGCTGTTCCTTTTTTTCTTTCCAATCCAGGATTCAATCAAGGCTCATACATTACTTTTAGTTGTCATTATCTCCTTAGTCTCTGGAAGGGTGTCCCACCTTTTTTGTCTTTCTTGACAATGTCATTTTAGAAGAGGCCAGGCTAGTTGTTTTGTAGAACCTCAACACTTATGATAAGAACACTACACATGATTTCCTCGGTGCACCCCGTGAGGAGGCTCATAGCATCAGTATGCCCCTAACTGGTGATACTGAATTGGTTCCTTTGGTTAAGGTACTGTCCCACCAGATTCCCCATTTAAAGGTGTTTTTCCTCCTCTGAAATAGCATATAACCTGTGAGATGATATCTTTTTTTTTTTTTTTTAAGGGTTAGGGTTAGGTTTAGGATTAGGGTAAGGGTTCAGGTTCAGGTTAGAGTTGTGAGATGATATCTTGAGACTCTAAATCCTGTTCCTCGACCTTTCACCAGTGGTTTTAGCATCCATTTGTGATAGCTGCCTGAATTGATTTTATATTTGAAGATGCAAAATGGTGACTTTTCTAACTCCATCACGCTTTTACACTTACTGGCTGAAAATCTTCTATAAAGAAGCATTCTATTCACCACTTTACTTCTTATTTTCTGGATGTAAGGATTTTTGTTTTTTATTGTTATAATCTGTTGCTGTCGTTATTCTTTCTGATATACAAACTGTCCTCATTTGGGTAGTTTGTATATCAGCCACCCCTTCGAGCTGGCTCTAGTGTCCTTCTGACACATCCCCATCAGTCTTTTAGGACGTCCTCACTTTCTGGCACAAGGCATTCCAGCTCACCTTGTACTTTCCCTACTCTAGACTTGAAATCAGCTATTCTTCTAGGGAGCCCTGGTGATAACGACCTATTTTTACAAATAAGCGACACATTGTGGGTTTTTTTTTTTCCTAAGGAAGCAGACTAATTGGTTATTTTTACAAACTAATTTTTTTTGTAGAATCTAGCCCTTAAAAATGAGAACCAAGAGTCACCATTTTCACCAGCAATGTTAAAGCTTTTCAGTGTTGGATATATTTCCTTGTGTTTCTCTGTAGAGTTTTTACCTACTACCGAGTATAGATAATACACATTATAAGTATTATCAGTGTAAATATTGTAAATACTTTATAAACTAAAATATGGTTCATAGTAGAGAGCATTGATCTATTTTTAACAATAAATCTGTGAAAGCTAACTACAAAAAAGTCCCCAATCCACTGAGATAAAATACCTAACAGCCAAAATTTAGAGTAAATGTTTCATTTCTGTGAATCTACAATTTAGAATGCCCTTTATTTCTTCTTGATCTTTGAAAACTAAAAGATTAAAATCAGACTATTTTACAAGTCTCATTAGACTATTAAAGAAGGCTTCTTTGAGGGACTAACATGTAAACTGAGAGCTGAAAGCAAAGCAGAAACTAGATGTTTTTGGAGGGGAGGCTTTCCAAACAAAAGGAACAGCAAAGGCTTCCTGGTGGAAGAGAGCAGGGCAAGTCCGAAGACTAAAAGAAAAACACTGACTAGACTGCCTAGAGGAGGAGGGTAAGTGGTAAAAACTAAAGTTGAAAGGGAGGTGGGATCAGACCATAGAGAGTTTCTGTGGTCCACAGTGTCTTATTTTTTTTTTTTTACTGAATCCTAGAACCAATAGAAGCCACTTCCTACTACGGGAGAGACCGCGATCAGGCTAGCACCTTAAAAAGCTCATTTTGAATCTCTGTGGAAAAGGATTTAGGAAGGGAAAAAAGAGACACTGATAGCCTCGTTAGAGATCTAGTGCCAGAACCCGACTGAGGGGCAATGCAGAGTATAAAAGGGTACACAAGAAGCAGTAAGCGGCACGCTAGGAGGCAGGAGAGGGAGCATGGTTTACTTTGCATTCAGCACTCTTCTGTATCATTTGACTTATTACTATGTATATAAACAATAATATTTTATGAATAATAATATGGGGGAGGGTCAAAGAGGAGAGAATGCTAACATCAAAACATAAGGTAGAGGTCCCTGTTCTTCACTGAAAAGGAAGGCTAAGGCCCAAAAACACAGGATACTGGCCAAATTTTGGCTAGTTTAGTTTAGCCCTGCCCAATGAGAGAAGCAGAGCAGCTGTTTGTTTCAATGGATTCAAGGGCACGAACCACTCATTTAGGTAACTGCTACATGCTAAAAGGAAATAACATAGCTGGAAGTCTTTTCGAGCTGCAAGGCAAAATGTCGAGTTCTGCAGCATGTCTGGGAGCGAGTCCAGCCACCTTGGCAAAGGGCGTTTGAAAGACGCTCAGAGATCTCATGTGGAGTATAAAGCACGAAATGCCCAAAGTAAAATTTTCACTTCATGTATCTATTAAGTATAGTTGCATGGGTTAGAGATGATACTGTCAATAAAGAATTCAATCTGCTCTAAAAGAGGCTTTGTCCCGCAGAGCCTCCAAACTAACCCCCACTAGGGAGAAGCCATTGAGCCATGCTGTGTGGACCACAGGTTGCCATCTAGTGGCCACTCAGTAAGATCATCTGCAGAGGTGACTCAGTTCTACAAAGGGCCTAGAAACAGGCTTAGGAAGTTTAAGCAACCAGCCTGAGATTTTTCAGAAAGAAGCCATATTTTCAATCCGTTTTGCCCTGCTTTTCTTTGTACCATGTATAAGAAAACTCACTGAAATTGTAGTGTTAACAGTGCCACACTGCTATGGAGCATCATCTGCCTAAACAAAAATGGACACATATCATGGAATCAGTTCTTATTTGCGTTTTGCTGTCACGAAACCCATTCGGAAGCAACAGAAATCAAGACAATAATCCTCAAAGGTTATAAAATCAAAGGTAGTTCTTCCCCCTTACCCAGAAAAGGCTTTCGCCCCTTCACCTTAGGCAGACTAAAGGTATTTTCCCAGCCCATCGTCAGTTCTATGCAAAATTAGCTACAACTCTAACATATTTTACTATTTTATTTAACTTAAACATCCCTATAAAGCTTAATTCATCAGAAGTAACCTTAAAACCACATGTTGAAACAGGCAATAAATAAAACAAGAGCTGTGCCTTCTCTGACTGAGAATGACCTAGAGAGCTTGGGGACAGCCATTACCTACCAGCTACTGTCAGTTCTTCAGACGTTCTCACAAAACTGGGCTCTGGAGAGACCACGCCTGCAACTCCTCTAGACAGGGTAAGACTGATTTCTGAGTGCCCAAATGTACACCACATTTTATCACTTCGCCTTCCTGGTTTTAGAAATGCTACCACAGACACTCAGGAAGTGGTCAAACTGATTCAAAACTCTGGTTTCAAAACCAGTGGGCTTCCTATTTCTAGCACACTCTCACTCTATAGTAACAATTTTAAAAAACCTAGCATTTTAACCCAATCTACTAGTATATATAAATACGGGTTTTGTTATATACACTTTAAATCCAGTTTGAGTCCAAAACAGTTCAGTAGACAGGTTTAATGAAACCAAAAAGGAGCAAAAAATAAAAAGAATCCAAAATAGAAGACAAAACAGATCATTCAAAAAGGGACTACTTTCTATCTTTAGCATATAAATGATGGGCCTGAGTTTTCTTATTTACTGGGTGCACATACGTTACCAATAACAGTACTTACTTAGTTAATACAAGTAGCATAAAGAGAAGTGATCCTATTATTTCCGGATCTTTTGCCTGCATTGCTTCCAAGCCCTGGCCCTGAATGGACTTTGTCTCATTCATGGGTTTTGTTTCCCCAGGACCTAGAACACCGTGCTTGGCACATCACTGCCATTCAAATATTTGCTAAACAAATGACAAATCTAGGGGGACTGGGGGCGGGGGAGGGGGGTGGAGGTGCTTAAACCATGAAATTGGTCGATTTTTGAATTACAAAGAACCTTACAGATATTCTGAGTAATTATCTCTACCTCACTGATGACAAAACCAGTCTCAGAGATTCTCAAAAGAAAGAAGATTCCTCAATGACTTTACAGTAGATCAGGCTTGTTATTGCACCCTAAATTGCAAGGACCAAGTGCCAGCATTCTATAGGAAACTACCTGCCACCTGTGTCACATAAACTGGCAAGCAGAGTTCCCAACGATGAGCCTGCGGTGTGTCCCCCACACCCCAAATCCAAACATACATGCAGATTTCATCTAGGAAACTGCTTATTTCGCTTCCCAGGTGGCGAGGCCCTCAAATCACGCAGGCAAGGCCTGGCATCGTGTAACATTCTTTCGTAACGACAAATGTAAAAAAACAATCTAGAACTATACAAAAATGAATATTATACTATCTTAAGGCAATTGAAAATATGCCTGAAAAAATGTTGATGGTGCCTCCTCTGAGGCCTTGAATAAAATCTTGATAGGGCCATGCAGTCATCATTACAAGGACACTTAAAAAAAAGAGTAGCTACCGTGTACTCTATTCAGAATAAAGGCAGTGAGGAAAAAATGAAAGAGTTAAATGGCTTAAAGTCATGCGATGTTTACCAACACAACACAATTTAAAGAGATTTCAGAGACTTAACCCTAAATTCCAAAGCATACTAACGGAAAAGTTTATTTTGTAAAAGGGTGATTTGGCTTTTACCTAAAACTCATTTGCCATCAGACAATAGTTGTACAGGAAGAATCAGAAGTCTTGGGTTTTCTTCTCATCTCTTTCACTTACTTTCACAAATCATGTATCCTCTCTGAGCCTCAGTTCCCTCATTTGTAAAATACACAAGGATCAAGCCCGATCTGTCTAGATAGCCATGAGGCTCAAACGGGAAAATACTAAGAAGGCTTCATAAACTACTAAGGCCCGAAGCAAATAGAGCATTATCATCAATAACAAATGGACAATGATACTTAAAGTTGATAAATTCCAAAATTATTAAAATAAAACCATAAAACCATTTCAACTCTGATTTTAAACTAATAAAAATCGAAGTCTATTATTCCTAGTAAAAGTGAAAAGAAAAGGAGAAGTCATTCCAAGTACTATAGATCAAAGTTACTATGTTGAGAATTAGCACATGTTCTAGTACTATCTGAAATGTTTAGTCATCTATCTCAACCATATCCTTCAACATACAATGTAGAATAACAATTTGTTTTCTTGAATGAAACTCTTAGCAAACACACATACACACAAGCACAAAGTAAACACATAAAACCACTGTTTTTTTTTCTTATTCTGTGCCAGGTAACACCAACAGAATCTTTATTATTACTATCTTTTAATCACTAGAGTAATAAAGTTCCGATTTTGCCTCAAACTAAAATAATATATAAAATAGAAGATATCATCATTTGCACTTATAAGTTATACTTTACTCAATTTTTTCCCACTAATTGTAAACCAGATACTTATAAGCCTTTGCTTTTTGAGCTCTAAGCCCAGGAGGATACTACCCTAGGATACTAGACACAGGTGGCTACTGAGTAGTTGAAATGCAGCTAATACAAATTGATATGTACCGTAAATGTAAAATATGCATCAGATTTTGAGGACTTAATATGAAAAAGGAGTGTAAAATAGTTCACTGATTTTATTAACTATTGATTATATGCTGGAATAATAGTATTTTGAGTTAAATAAAATATATTAAAATTAATTTTACCTGCTTCTTTTTTACTTTTTTTAATGTGGCTACTAGAAAATTTTAAATTACTTATGTAGCTCACATATGAGAAAAGGCTGGTCTATTTCTATTGGGCAGAGCTGCTCGAGAAGAATATTAAAATATTATATAAAAATTTTAATTGCTAAAATTCAACCATAATAGTCCTACCCTCCTCATCATATAAAAACGGGCCTTGGTCTTTACACCCACGGCCACAGGCGAAGTCTGCCCAGATCCCTGGCCTTCCTCCAGTTACCCAATCCAGTCTCACTGAGATCTCAGGGAGAAGGCAGCCAGCTCGGGAGAGGGACCCCACCAGAGCAGCCTCTGGACTTACTGTAGAGAAGTCATTCCTTTTAACCATTCCTGCAGAGTAAAATAACCCATATTTTGTGCATCCAATTTCCAAGCTAGGACAAGCATAACTACCTGTTTGAAAAAAAAAAAGAAAGTCTGATCAAATCACAAGGACAAATCTCAGCAATTAAGTACATTAACATCTTGCCAAATACTTCTGTTCATGGTAGTTTAGTCACTGAAATATGAACAAGATAACTTCAAAAATGAATCCTAGTTTGGTGAACATTTAGAAGTTTGATAATTCAGTCTGCTGACAACAGCTTGGAGAAACATGAACTCTCACGATGCAAGATGGTGGAACTATAAAGCATATCAAGTATATTAACCTCTCCAGAGGGTAATTTTGCAGTATCTATCAAAATTAAAACCAGTTCTTGATGTGGCAATACAACCTATGGAAAATTATATCTATATCTTATAGATATACCTGCACATGTACGCAAAGATGTATATTCAACATTTACTTCAGTGCTATTAGTAGCAAAAGACTGAAAGCAAACGCATGTCTATTAGTAAGGGACTAGTTAAATACTTCTTTGCTAAATAGAGTGCATACAGAGGAATACTATGCCACTATTAAGACAAATAAAGTAGAGCTATTGGTACAAATAGGAAACATTCTCCAACAGCTCCTCAAGGAAAAGAGCAAGGTGCAGAACGAAGTGTTAAAAAATAAAAAGGTGAGTGTTGTGGGTCATAGATAGTGGCGCTTTATCATTATTGCATTAATGTTTATAAATTCAACTATACACACGGGGGGAATTTTACTCTAAAGTAGCCCGACACCTCACTTTAGTGTTGTGCCTGGAATGAGCACAGGAGGAGTGGCCCCATCGCTCCCCACTGGGCGCCAAACAAAAAAATCAAAATGGCTGTTCTATGATAGAAGGATTATGTGAACTTCTTCTCTATTTAAAATTTCCTTTCACCAAGTATCAATTAAATCGGTACATATCAATTTTTAAAGTCACCAGGTGTATTAGATTTTAAAAACCTAGATTACTAGGTAGATTACAAGGACTATATTAAACCAATGTTTCTACATATATACATCATCATAAAATATGACTGTGAACTAGGTTAAAAATGGTGACTTAAGAGACCAGTGGGCTACTCAGAAGAATTTCCCAAAAAGAGGTTAAATGTTCTTCAAAATAGTCACACATTACTGGATTTTCTCCTCTTCTCTCAGCTTTTCTTGGAATTCTGACTCCTGTATATTCATTTATCTAGAAGAACTAACTCGCATTTTGTAATTCAAACTTGGTATGTTCTCAAACAATGTCTATACTCAATCCTCTATTAGAAAAATTTAAAATTCCACAAATACTTGTTAAGCTAAAAAAATGGTAAAGGCATAGGAACACAGACACAACTATATATGAACAATGTCTATACTGCCAAAGCAGATATTCACAATGGGTATTTCTTTACACAAAACAGACCTTTTTTATGATAGCTAATAAGGAAGCTAATTACTTAAAAGGATTTTGCCACTACCTCAGTAAATGAAAGTAGGCTTGAATTTTACAAGCCTGCTTAAATTTCATAAGCTATAAATATCAGGCAAGGTAAGAGTTTTAAATACTTTAAAGGTCTTACTTATCAATGAAGACAGGCTTTTAGAAACTATTTTGCCACTTGTTTTTCAAATGTTAACATTTCTGAAATTGGGATGTATCCACAATTAATGGCATATTAGATTTTATTTACAACCTATTTTTCCTTGGTGATGACACAAAATACTACAACTTCCATTAGTGGCATCTTAGAATTGAAGTATAGTGATAAATACTTTAAAATAATATTCTAAATATTTAGTCTTTAAACTGCGTGATTCAACCTTTCAAGACTACTTCTATTTCTACAAAAATGGAGAGCTAAAGGACTCATAACTGCCCCAAAAGGCTTAATAGTAGCAGCTCTCTCCTATTAAGTACTGGTGTTTGGGGATGAGGAACTCTGAAGAGCTGACCCCCTCCTTTTTTTTGGTAGAATCAACATCAGTACTCCCTCCCACCCTAACAGGCCTTTTCACCTCTGAAAGTAAATGCTCAACGAATCCTCCTCATGCCTGACCCTGGCTTCTCCATCTCCTGCTCACCTTTGGCACTGCTTTTGGCCCTACTGCCCACCCCTGGGATCGTCTGTGGATTACTGTTCTCCGGGTGAAATCTCTGGATCCCCTCTTGGGCCCAGTTCACTTATACTGTTCAGAAAACACCGGCTCCCATGGGAACACCTCCTTCTTAAAGTCAGCAAAATGTTTTCTATGTCTACGACTAGGCTGTGGACCAGAACAGGCAAAATACTGCTGATCCAGTTGTCCCCAGACCTTTATACCAAGTTGAATAATTTATCAAGATACCTGAACTAAAGCACATTAAAAGTAAAAATACAGGACAAAAATCCATGAAATAAGTCAAAAGACATTTCAAAGGCTCTTTAGAAAATTTAAAGTGTTACTAAGGGGAAGTGGCAGGAGACAGAGGCATAGAAATGGTAAGCAGAAAAAAAGTTTTAATAAAAAAGTGTGAAGTCTCAATTCCTAGTTTTCCTTAAGAGCATGACATAAGTTCATGAACACTAGATACGTTGCAAACATTCTGAATAAAGGCAATGATCTCTTGAGATCTCTTCTAGATCATAAATCCATTAGGATCCAAGACATATTTGTTAAATTGGAGGCTAATGTAATATTAAACTACACAGTTAATGATCCAAGGTATTTGTATGAGCATAATTTTTCATTTTAGTGTAAAAGAGAAGATGTGAAAACAGGAAAAAATATTCAGCAATAACATGGTGATAAGAATTAGGCAAAAATAATTAACCATATAAAATAACTTCTAATTAAATGTTTTAAGGTAAGTACTTAGGGCCTTTACACTAAAAAGCAATCACTTTTTGAGCTAAATTCAAATGGAAGTGAAAGAACTGTGAAAAATTCTTGATAATTATGACCTATCAAAACCCTTATGAATTATTATTTAAGGTCTGGAATAAATTCTACATTAGGCTAGAACAACTACGGAGTGAGACAAAGGGACACAATGCTGTACTCCAGTTGATCTATCATTGCAGATATACATGCCTACCTCATATTTTAAAAAAATCTAGCTTAATTACATTATTATTGTATCTTTTAGATACAAGAAATTAAAGAAAAAAAATGACGTTATGTCATACCAATTACAAAAAAATTGTTTTGCTTGCAAATCAAATTAGAATTAGAACTTATTTCTTAGATTGCCTCATAAGAACTAACACACCATTACTTCTTTATTGTTGCTTTATTTGTCAAGGGACAAAAAAAAATAATCAACCGATTTCACCCAACTCGTAAGTCAGACTTACATTTTCTGGTTCAACACCAATGTCTTCACAAAATTTCTCCATTCCTTCAGGACCTACAACATCATCAGCACCTGCAATGAAATGCAATCTTACATATATTAAATCTAACCACATACAATATTACTACTGTAGTAGCATTGTCAAAGTATCTATTATTACAGTAAACTAAAATTAAGTAACACTTAAGGGCCATAACTCCTTTCTGAAGAAAATCACCAAGCATAAATTTACAAATATTCTGGAATTTCAGTTACATCTTTAAAGGATTCTGCTCTGCACAAGCATTTAACTCAACTTATCTCTATGTGTGTATGTGTATGTGTATACATATATATTAATTTATGTCTAAAAATAAGGCTACCTGAGTTCAATTCCTGCTCTTTATTAAAGAAGCTTACAGCTCTATTCTTATTTTGTTAATAATTTCAATACATACAATAATTTTTGGAAACATAGCAAAGAATCACATATTCTTTATAAAATTAATTGAGCAAATAACATAATTGTTTTTACACAGAAAAACAATCAAGTAGTCCTTTTGTTCTTGATAAGGCAATGAAGCTCTTTCTTCAGCTCCGTTTCTTCCTGAAAGAACTGTCCACATGTTCTATCTCTACTACATTCTTCATTCATTCTTCAACCACTGCAATTTGGTTTCTGTTTGTCTCTCCACTGAAACTCTTCTTGTCAAGGTTAATAACCCTAATTACCAAATCTAATGGACACAGTCTATCTTTATTTTATTTGACATCTCTGTGATATCTGAAAATCTGAAGCAGTTCTTTCTTGCCAAAACTTGTCTACTCCATGGCTTCAGGAAGTGCCCTGTCTCATCTGGTTTTCCCTGACTTCTCTTCTTCTACCTTCTTTACGGGTTCCTTTGCTTCTCCCAACTTGTTCATTTTAATATACGGAGTTCCATCCTTAACCCTCTTCCGGGCCTTTCTATACACTCTCCCTAGGAAATTTCAACCAAATTTGAGGTTTCACGTACTACCCAGATATTCTTCTAGCCCAAACTTTCCCCCTTACTTTTGAACTGCCTACCACATCACCGTCTGGCTACCCTACCTCCTCTTTAACTGCCACAATTAAACTCATCTTCTGCCCCAAAGCTACTCCTCCTGCATTTCACCTTTTACCTGTATTCTCTCAATTGGTGACACCACCAGAAATAGAAACCTGGAAGTCAACCTGGATTTCTCCCTTCTCCTACATTCCTTACATCTAATCAGTTATCAAGAGTGCCGCCAATTTTTCCTTCCAAATATTTCATAATCGCACCTATCCTGCGCTGACCTATTCAAGCTTTATTCGCTCACTTCGATTACTGCTGCAGTCTCAGGATCTCCTTAATTCCAGAGCCTTGGCCCCTCTGACCCATCCTGCACATACATAGTCACCCTAGCATATGCTCCTTCGATGGCTCCCCACTACCTAAAGTCCAAAGTCTTTGCATAGCAAATAAACTACCCTATGATCTAGTGCCTCTCTACCTCTTCAGCATCCTATCTTTCCATTAAGCATCTTAGAAATAAATGAATCAATAAATTTCTCAATGAATAAAAATTAAGATCCAGAAACATTTACACAGCTTTGTTCTACACATACTTCCTGACACACATCCAACACCATACTACTTTTTGTGGCTTCGGCTTATCTTCCTCTTTCTCCATCTTACCTGGGTAACTCCTTCAATCACTAAAGACAAAATCAGACAGGTAGCCTTCCCAATCTCCCCACCCCCACCAGCAGAGGCTGGGTCGGGCAGTCCTCTGTGACCCCATGCAATGCTAGGAAAAATAAACCACAATAAATATATATAGTTGTTGTCCTCAACAGAGGATGAATATTAAAATCACCTGGAGCACTTATTGGAAAGTCTTGTCACTTCTCTGCTTTAAATCTTGGTCTCCCTCTAAACTAATTTCCAAAACAATCACAAATAAGAATAGTGAGAGTAGCCATCTTTATCTCATTCTTGACTTAAATGGGAATACATTTATCATTTTATCATTTGATATGTTGCTGGCTTTTGGGTTTGAGAACGGATATACCCATGTATGTGTGTACTCAAGTATATTAATACACAAATATTAATAATTTGCATGGTAAATGTTCAAACGGAGAAAAGTCCAAGTAAAATACAGTAAAAAGAGCAAGTATGCCTTCTCCCTTTCCTTACCAATTAGGCGTGTATCCTCCCGGACCTTCTGCTATGTATTTATGTATATGCAAATACACAACTAAGTGCAGTTTAAATTTCTTTATCTACAAACATAGGTTCATGCTATATCTACAAATTGTACACCTCGCTTTTTTCACTAAATGTGTCTGATAATCGTTCTGTGAGAGTACACATACATCTACTTTGTTCTTGTTAGCTGACACATTTTACTTGGTTGTATGTAAAAATATATGTGTATGTGTTCATCATTCCACTACTGTATTTAGGCAACAAGATTAAAGAATACTTATTCTCATAAGGAAATAACCATCTACTCCTATTTTGCTAAGAGGTTTTGGTTTTAGGTAAAGATACCTTTTTGGTTATCTACTGACAGGACTTACTGGAGGTGGCTGCACAGGGCTGAACAAAAACTTACCTTATAACTCCCTTTTTTCCCATTCTTCCTGATTTAAAAAAGCTCTTTCACTGTAACCTGTTCTTGAGCCTAGCTAGCCACCTACATTTTGCATGCCTGTGCACGAGGCCTGGGTGTCTCCCAGCTTGCTCTCCCACTCTTGCACCCTCCATCCTGGTGACTTGCCTCCTCTATCAACACTCATTACAAAGACGATGCTTCATGATTTATTTGTCTACTTGCCACACTACAAAATGAGCACAGCACTTCTGTTGACTGCACCCCAGAGCCTGACCTGTAGCAAGCCCTCGCAGGTTTGTTGATGTACACTGTGCAGTGGCATGTTAAAATTATCCATTCTTTTTCCTTTTTTTATATTTTATGCAATGCCATTATTGTATTAATTGTATACACTTGTATCTGTGTTTTAAAAGAGCAAGTTTTAACAGTATTATCTGCAATGGCATGACTCTACTAAAAGTAATTATTTTATCCTAAAAACATTAAAATGTAACTTGTCAATCAACATTATTTAAAAGCTACTCATAATCCTGCTATTTAAACTTTTTCTTTTGTTTCCTTATCTTTCCACACACACAACTTTAGATCTAGTTGCAATCACATTGTTCACTAGGATCATGGTTGTATTTACACTCATTTATCAATTAACCTGTAGAACGGAACAATCTTAATTCTAACAAATATGCCACTGGGTTAGAAGTGGGGTTTGAGGAAGATAGTTTAAGAAAACATTAAATCTAAAATAATAAGCTATGTAATGTCCTGGTGACAAGATTCTGGAGACACACTTGGAAGGCAGATACACTGACAATAATCTAGAAAAAAGTGGTCCTCCCACTTTCCCTGCCATTTTCAGCAGGGTCTCCTTACTAGATATACTTAACCTTTCTCACAATGGATGAAGTTCTCATAATTACACCATGCTGTGTCACTGAGGCAAATGGGCACCTCCCCGCCGCCCGTCTCCTTTTGTAGCTTTTAACATCTCTTCCTTCGCTGACTTTGTCATTTAGCATCTGTTCCTGGTCCCTAATCTCATTTTGGTGAACCAAAAACCAATTCTGCTATAGAACTTACTCCGTAATAAAGACTAAGGACCTCTAGTCAGGACTGGTGCAGCTTCCACATCCTGCCCATGTCAGCTTTAGCATAACTCTGCAATCACTGTCAGCACGTGTGTACTTGGCTTAATTCCTTATTTTTAGATATGCTCCCAGAAGATATGTTATTAGATAAATTATTTATGCAAAACTGGTTATTTTCATTCTAATAAAAAGAAATGGGATTCTAGCTTCACATAGAGTTCTAAATAATAGCTCCCCACCTCCCCCCCCCCCATCCATCCTTCCTAAGGTCACGGAGAACTAAAGTACTAAAATACAAAAGACAGTAAACCTATAACCACAGAGAATAGGAGGAAGAACACCAGTGGAGTGGCTCTCATTTATTAAATTCCTGAGAATCAGATATGAGTCGATAGGGATTTTAAAAAGTGAGAAGGCTACATCCTAAAATGTGCAAACCAAGGCTGAGTTAACTGGCCAAGCAGAAGCTGGAGGAGCCGGGCTCAGGCTGCAGGAGCCATGGAAAGCAGACAGCAGGGTGAGGAGTGGAACTGAGAACTCTGCAAAGAACTAAAGGTCCATACACATGAAACAACTGCACCACCAAGGCACGTCACCTCTCCACTCCACACCGGGTTAAAGTGCAGGGAATGGCCTCAGCCTGCTCTCACAGACTCAATCTATAGCACAACCCATCAGTCACATCCTTGAATAATACTGGTCTACGGTTTTTATTCATGTGGTTGGTATATTAATAGTGAAGCAGGTGCTACTTAGGGCTTTTAATTATTCCCAATTTCAAACCATTTTCCCTACTGATAAGATATAAGAAAAGAAAAAAAAGGGGGAGGGATGTAAAAATAGGGATAGCCACATCCACAGAAACTTCTTAGGGATGATCTATAAGGAACCATCCAGCAGGATCTCAAGGAACCTAAAGAATGTGGCTTAAGCTTTATCTCAAATGTCATCTTTGTGAGCCAGAGAAAAGAAAACAAGAGGGAAAGTTGTAGCCTGCTCTCTCTTTAAAGAAAACAAACTGTGGCTTATACTATGGAAAAATTGTTATTTGCTTGTAAAGAAAGACAAAAAAACACGAAAAAAATCAAAATAGCTGTGCTACAATGATGGGATTAAGTGTACTTTTTTTTCTGTTTAAAATTTACTTTTTATAATACATTTCATACCAATAAATGTGACCAATAAAAGAAAGTAAAAGAGCTTCATAGTCAAAGTAATACAAATATGAAAAAACTCTTCATTCCTTCAGCACCCATGTACCAAACACTTGGAAAAGTGCCGACCACTTTTACTAGGGATACAAAACATCTTCAAGAGATTTGTGTTCTTATGACATAAATGCAAAAACAGATAAATTCTAATACTATGTAAGTGTCTGTACTAGTGTCCACGCCCTGCAAACAAAGTCCAATTCAAACAACTTCAAGTAAGGAAGGAGAATTCACAAGAAAGATATTAGGGTGGCTCACAAAAATCCAAAGGACTACCAGAATCGGGATCACATCCTTTCAAGTCCAGCACCGGAAGAGAAAGATGCTCTTCTCCCAGCTTCAATCTGATAATCCCAGGAGATTTTTTCTAATTGGCCTGGGCTGGGTTACCTGTCAGACCCCTGGAACAACCACTGTGACCAAAGGTACAGGCTCTTACCAGAAAAAGGGGTGGAGGGAAATGGCAAGATCAGGCCATGGGAGGAATCCTCACTATGACACCCAATAAAAGGGTATCAGAACTGATGAAGAACAATGTCCCAGGGAAGTACAAAGAAGGCTAGTAAATTAATTAAGGGAATTTAAAGATGGACGAGAGCTTGTCTGATGAAAAAATGGAGAAAAGCACTCCAGGCAAAAGGATGGCAGGCATTAGCGGTCTTTTATCCGGTAGGTAGCAGAGATTTTTTAGTGGGGGTGGGGGTGAATTAATGACAGGAAAATTGTTTTGAAGGTTGCTGGCATAGTCAAGTTGACAGGAAATAAGGTAAGGAACAGGAAAAGTAAAGCGACCTTCAGTGCAAACTTGTCTGAAATTTTTTCTTTTTCTCTTTTTTTACACCATACACAGTCACAATAACAAACCCTGTATTTCAGTATTAAATTATGCAACCAATTATAAGTTGAAAAAACAGGACTGAATTTAACACATTTAAGTGACAAAACGAGCATTTTCTGCCAAATGATCTTTCAAAATAGAGATAATTAATATAAGAAATTCCATTGCACTACATCAAAGGTTCAAAGCACCGAAGCTTATTTTAACTTCAATGCGTAAACCAAATAATCATCCATTACCAACATTCTAAATAGGTTTCCTAGCAATCCAAAGTACTTCTCTCAAATGCATTTCATCTTTTTCAGTTCCTTTCTAGTGTTCTGAATTCTTTGGCTTAGCTGCTGGCTAAAAATAGGACATTTGGTGATTTGTTTCAACTGTATTCCTCCCTCAAACAGGGACACACAAACCAGATTAGAAAAGTACAAATTTGTTAATTCCTTAATGTTCTCTAAGGTAGTCCTTATTTTCATGAGGATTCGTCTTAGATGATATAAACGATACATACCTGCATATTCATAGAACCACTCTAAGCACCTCTTACTTGAAAAGGCTTCTTCTTCAGTCTTTATTCTAGTTGAATCATATTTTCTATACATGCTAGAAATTGAGAAAGCAGTTTTAAGTTATTTAAAGATACTGAGTTATTTTTAAGTAGCTGATAGATTCTATTCATTTATCCAAACCAGACATCAATTCAATCAGTATTTCAAGTACATTTTAGATATTTTACTTCCTGTTTTTAGAAACTTCAACTTTTATAACTACAGTTTTAAACAGTCATACCCAATACAGAACTAAATGGTAAGCACTTCATACAGGTTTTTCTCTGATTAACAAAGAATCAGTAAGAACTGACTAGAATAGGTATTTGATAGATTCCCTCTACTTCACTAGCCAGAACTATCTACAGAATAATAGTGAGCTACAGCAAGAAATGTCTACGATGTTTTCTTCAATTGATGACCCTAGAACTCACTCATGTCTCCACATTAAATTCTCCTGACTTCTGTGTCTTATGAGTCTGGCTGGGCACAGAGCACAGTCAAAGGAAGAATCTGTCAATATTAGATACCTCAAGGGAACATTAAGAAAATAAAAAGAAATGTCAAACTGTGCCCAAGCCTCCAGAAAAAAAATCAGGTGTAAGGTTGATGAGATAAAAGTCCCTTGGGTGACTTCTTGATTAGTATAACCTTAAAAACCTCAGGAGAGAGAAGTATAGAGAAACCCTGGCTTTTGCCATTCTCTTATAATTCCCTCATGTTGTGGACATGGCCAGCCTAAACTGGAGAACTGAATCAAGAAGCACAGCAACCTCCTCCTGCAACACTCTGCCCATCCGCAGGAATTCCTTACTTCATAATGACCTGGGGTTGAAGACTGAGATATTCTTTACTCCTGGGGAGGCAGGAGGAGGCAGAATCTTTAAAATAGTGATTTGGACAGAAAAATTATGAGTATATACTTTTCTTATCCCTTATTTATCTATAAATTGCCTAAACAGTTATAAACACTTATGAATATAGTTTTTATTTACATAGTACATTAAAAAAATCATACATAAAATTCTTTTTAATGTGCATTGATTCACCACCTAGGCATTCACCAGAATATTGGTATATACCTCTAATTAGAGATTCTGAGTTTAAATACCAAAAAAAGAACATGGGTGTGAAGATACTGAAATTGCGAACCACCCGTTTTATACTTCTTCTATAAAAGGTAGCTATACTACCTGGAAACAGAGGTGGATACTGGCCAAGGATTCAGAGAGATACATTCCAATCCTGGGCCTCGACATTCCTGAGCTCAAAGTCTGTAACCGGTCAATAATCTGGAGACCTATATATGACACTGTAATGTTTGAATTGCTTAAACATACTCTCCATAAAAAGGGAAAATGGAATACTATTCAGCAAATAAAAGAAAAATAATATCGATAGATGCTATTACATGAATGAACCTCAAAAACAGTAAGCTAAGTGAGAGCAGCAAGACACAAAAAATCATTTATATAAAATGTCCAGAAAAAGCAGATCTGTAGAGACAGAAAGTAGGTTCGTGGGTGCCTGGGGCTGGGGGTGGGACAGGGAGTGACTGAATGGGCATCAGGGGTCTAACAGGGGTGATGGAGATCTTCTAAAACTGGTTCGTAGTGATGGTTGCACAATTTAGTAAACATCACTGAATTTATACATTTAAAATGAATGAACAATATAGTATATAAATAAAGTTGTTGTTTTTTTAAAAAAAAAAAGACCAAGAATGAAACTCAGATAATGCGATAGCTCCTTCTCCCTTGGGTGACCACAGAAATGCTATCGTAAGAGTACCTCACACCCTCCTGCAACTCAGTTACCAGTTTTTCAACTGGCTTTATCATACTAAATTATACTGGACTACGGTGAAAAAAATAATAAGGACTTTATATAGTCATAAAATATTACGTGATTAGTAGAATTTAACAATTCCCCCATTATCACATCAACACCAAGGAAGTATAACAAGTGACCTGGCTTCATAAAGCTGAAAATCACTGGTCTAAATCACCTCTGTCTTCTTTTAGTTAACAGTTTCTACTCTTTTGGGATATGATTAGTGACATTATTTTCACATTTTCGGAGTCCACCTCTCTTTCTCTCCAACTGAGTTGTAGCATATTAAATATCACGAAAAGAAAGACAGAAAAATCTCATCTTGATTTACAGATGTTAAAGTTGAGGCCCATTAGAAAAGTGACCTACAGAGCCAGAATGGAGGGAGACGGAAAAAGAAAGAAAGAATTAAAATTATGATGTTTGTTCATTGTTTTAAGAAAAGAGAAGAAAAACTGACAAAAATCAGGGTGAAACAATAAGGACGCCTAAAATAAACCAGTCTAACAGAGCTTTGGAGTCACCAAAATTAACAGTTCACTTGTCTGAAAGAGAAGTGGTTTAAACAGACTTGTTTTTCATGGTTTCTAGCAAATTCTCACTCTTCTGAGAATAAAGCTCAGCTCGCTAATAATCCAGGCAGGCTTCGAGCATTCGGTACAGACAGCTCTCTCTAGCCAGGTCCAGGTGCCTTGCAAAGGTAACTATCAGAGATTGCTGTGGCATATTTAGGGAGCCTCTCTCAGAGAACAGATACATAACAATGCTGTGGTACTCAACAGGCAGACAGCACGCCCTTGAGAGGAAAGAAAGAAACTCTATACCAGTTTTGGTGGATTGGTGGACTAAAATAAAACTTTAATTTCTGAAAACTCAAATTACCTAATTTGCTTTTATTTTATAAACACACAAAATAAGCGACATGAAGTAATTACACTTTGAAAATTCACCTGGCAGAACCGAAACAAAGTTCCAGTTGGCACTGTACACTTAGATGACCTACTGGATTAGGCAGAAAAGTGCCTCTCTGACACTTATGTCATCAGTTTTGATCTACTGTCTCTGCTCCATACCTATCATGTCTACTTTTCTTGGCAGATAAATCATCTCCAGAGGCAGGTCTTCTCTTTTTCCTGGGCGGCATCACTTTACTAAAGCAGTCCGAAGAACTACAAGACCGCAGACTTCCTACAAAACAGAGTCAAAGGGCACAAGGTTAAGATATACCGCATCACAACATTTGCAAAAAAAATAGCCCCGCCAAATTAGAAACTTTTATGGCTGGTACTGTAAAGGGTTTAGATGTTATCTGTAGATGCTCTGGGTGAAAAAAAAAATGGTTTTTAGTTCCTCTTTGAGAAAATGTTATAAAGAAATAATTCTAGCAATGACACAAATAAGTTAATACTTTCCCTCCCAAACCACACCAGAAATAGTTATCACAACTTCAGTTTACTCTCCAAAAATACTAATATAAATCATCAAAGCTGTCAGCTTCTCCTACATGTCAATGTTCCTTCAAAAGGAATTGCACTGTTATCTATCTCATTAATGTACTTCACTAGGCAAGGTCAGTTCAACCAGCCACTTTGAGTCTAAAATACATGTAAAAATATCACTCCGAATACTCTTCAGCTTCAAAAATATTTGGTTTTTTAAACAAACAAACAAACAAACAAACAGAATTTGGTTTATTTTGAGAAGAAGCCTGACATGTTCTTGATCAAAATTTCCATAGTAATTTTTAGTTTGTTTCTGCCACTTGAAGAAGATTCTACCACTTTCCGTCAGTTTTCAGAAGCACACCTTTCATTTGGTAAAAAATATTAAAATGTAATAACAACAGGCAATAACAACATGGAACACTTACTGACACCTTACTGTGAGCTAAGCCCTGTTCTTAACACTTACTTACACGTATTAACTCACTTAACTTCATAATAAGCTTATGAAAAAAACATCATTTTTGCCCATGCGGATGATAAAATGAAGGCAGAAAGGGTTAGGCAAGTGGTAAAATTGGGATTCAAACCCTGACAGTCTTGCTTCGGACTGTCTTAAACCATTATAAGTTATAAGACAATTATAATTAAATTATCCCATTTGGCACAAGTACTATCAGGTATGTCATTCGGTTCCCACAATAACCCTGAATGATAGGCTGTGCAGAGATAATTATCTCTACTTGACAAATGGGAAAAACTAAGGCTTAGGCATTTAACTGACATTCTAAGGTCTCAGAAGTGTTACGTGGTGAATTCTGGACTGCACATCTTTCCTCCTTCCACTGGCCTCTTGGTAGAAGAGCCTGAGTCCTCAGTGAGCCAGGAGAGAAGAGCATAGGGGTCCTGGGGTTTGAACGATCTGCATTCAACGAATGAGTTCCAGCTCTTCACCTAACTATGTGGCTTGGTCAATCACTGACCGATTTTGGGTCTCTGGTGCATAATTTGAAAAATGAGAACTGTGGTATCTAGCTCTCAGGAGTTTTACAAGTGAAAAACATCAATTCAATAGGTGCTTAGGTGCCAAGCATTATGTGTAGATAGATGTCAGAGACAATAAAGAAATTGGTCCTGAGTGACATAACGGACGTATGCCTGTGGTGCTCAGGCTAGACCTCAGCACTCACTGGATCTTCATAATAACCCTATGATATAGGAACCTGTTAACAATCTCACTTTTACAAATGAAGAAACTGAACCAGAGAAATTAGGTGACAGCTGGAAAGCAGTAGGTAAAGTGAAGGATCACACCCAGGCAGCCCAGCAGCAAAGCCCAAGCTCTCCGCCACTACCTACTGCTGCCTCTACTCAGCCATAACAGCAGAGGCTGAGAAGCAGAAAACTAAAGATGGAGCTCTTCAGGCAGAACCCTAGAACGCAGGATGACAGTGAAAAAAAAAAGTCTCAGGCTACATAAAAAAGCAATTTTTAATGCCAAGGAAAACTAAGTTTCCTTAAAATAATTTGCCAACATGAACCAAATCAACAAAATACAGAGACAGAACAGAACTCAAGGCTTGTTTGTCCCACACCCGCCACCCTAACATCACTCCAGACTCCTACCTCAGCAAGAGAAACAACTAGGGTTTTTAAGTGTACATGTTGGCTTGCTGTGCCTTTTTTGGTTCACCTGTGCATACACAGCATCTAATACAGTAAGATACATACACTGAGAATCCTACAGTAGACTCCCAATAAATATCTGTTAAATAAATGTGTTCCTAAAACATGTGTAAATCAAATTCTGCTAAAAAAAAAAAAAAATTCAGTATATTTCCAGATATTTAAAACACTTATGAAAAGATAATATAGCATCTCTTTAAATGTTTTTTTTTTCCATTTCTCAGTAGACTAAACACTTGACTTTAAGTTTCCTGGCAGGTAGGATTTTTTTTAAATACATATATCCTAGAATGTTTGCTTCTTAAAATAACTCTGTGATAAGTCGTTTTATAATAAAAATATCTCAGTTTAAATGAATGTTTTACAAATTTGTATTTATATAAATTTAGATTTACTGACTCAACTTGTATAGCAATCTACTTCAACTGAATTTTATCTTTAAACTAAAAAAAAAATAGTAAGCAAAATACTACATAAATAAGAACGTTATAGAATGTTCATCTGCTTCAAAGAATAAGATGCTTTACCCCTTTAAAAGTATCTACTTAGATATAAACAATCTGACATTACAGGGACAGGCAAGATATTAAGGGAGATGTTTTAAATAACTATAGAGCACTTTTAAAGTTATCTTACCTTTACAAGTCTGAGAGGTCTTATTACTACGCCAGGTAAGGAAAATGACCAATAAAGTTGAGCACCTGAAAGTGCCTAGATCAACAGACACTTAATAAAAGAGACTGTCTGATGAACTTTAAGAAATCCACGAATTCATTTGAAATGATCAGAGCTACAAGCTTTCATTCTCTGACAATCATGCAAGGAAAAGCAGTGATAAAAATAATTTTAGGAAGCCATCTCAATCTCATAAGAAATGTTTGGCAGGAACACATAAAAGAGGAACAGCCACTTTATAATAATAAAGAAAAAGGAAAAGGAGGAGAATAATCTCAATTAGTAAACCCAAACTGTGATTCAGGCTCTTTAATATTATCTTGACTGATATTCTGGTATGCTAAATATTTCCATATTAGATGAACAGTGAGTGAAATCAAGCCTCCCAACTCTCCCATCATTAGCTCTTTCTTGATGCTGGGGTATCTACATGATTCTTAGGAAGGCAATAAAAATTGTTTATATTTTTCACTCAAGGGTTATGATTTGAGTTTAAATTTATTTTTGGTTCAGTGTTTAAAGAGAACAAATGAATTCTATTAATCAACTATATTTTCAAATAAATCAGGTAGTGAATGAATATAGCCATTCTTCCCACATTAAACAATTAGAAATACTGGCAACATTTTCCAACATATCTATCCTAATACTTGGTTCTGAAAAATCAATTTTAAAGAGCAACTGGAGTTTAACCTGGATCAGGCCAAACACCCTTTACTGTCTATCCAGCTTGTCAGTTTGATGATAATTTAACAAAGCATGTTATCTCAATAAATGTTATCTAAGTAGGTATTCCACTGCCTCTATTTTTTCTTTTTCCTTTTTTTTTTTTTAAATAATTTTGCACGTGGACCTCAAGTAAAAAATGTCTTTTTAGGATTCATTTTTTGTAAGACACATAAAATTTTGTGCCCTATTTGTAGTCATCCCCAAATAAGAGAGCTATAAAATTAGAGTTTTTCCAAACTTTCCAAACTTAGTATAAATGCATATTCCAATACAAAAATCTCACTAATTTTTCATTTTAGCAAGTCTGTTGTATATAGTATAGTTTCACTTAATAACATTTTACATGGTACACTGTGCCACTGCAATACTTTTTATAGAGCCATTTCACCTCACTTTTCATTGAACAATGTAGCAAAGATTTGAGTTGATAAATAGATTGTATTTTAAGATACCTTACCAGTACCTAATATTTCATTTCATTTTCTTGAACAGATCATTGAACTAACTTGCTTGCTTGAGTAAAATTATTAGTGTCTAAATGCGCAAATTTTATACTACTATTTAAGGCACAGAATTTTTCCTTTCTTTTCTCTCTAAACAGCATTGACTTCTGACATCTATCATCTTCTTCCTGCATCAATTTCTGTCCTCTCTGGCTTCTTTTACTCCCAGATTTTGGGCTACTTCTCCAATATTAATTCTCTCTGTGTCTGTCGGTCAGTTGGTCAGTCGGTCTCTCTCTTTCTCTCTCTCTCTCTTTTGATGGGAGAAGATTGAAAGCATCAAATAAAATTGTTAGAAGAGACAGAGCAGGAAGATACTGGCCTCTTTTGCACTTAGGTTTGAATCTTCTATATACAGTTGTTATAGATACTGCTCAGACTACAGCTGGGCCAAGAGATTCGAGCAGGCGCTACAGAGATAACTTGCTCAGATTTCCAAACATTATAGATTTTATGTTGTTTAATTTTTAAAGTATAATCTGTCACCTATGGTAATCATAAGTGATGCTATAACTAGATGGAGAAATTTTAATGAAACAGACAAATCTAAAAAATTACTAATACTGATTGACATTAACTGGCACTTACAAGGAACCAGGCACTGAACCAGCATGTCATATGCCAGATGTCAGACACATCCGCTGTCCCCAGGGGCAAAAAAAGAAGCATGAGGCCAAATACACTTTCCATTTTCATTTTCCTTAATTATAACTTACAGTTATTAAATTTCCACGTTCAGATTAAATATTTAAATGTGAAATTACTATAGTAACAATACCCATTTTAATCCAAAGTTCAAAGTTAACTATAAAATATATAAGATTCAGAACCTAGAGGTTTTATTACCTTAGCTAATCAGAAGACAAACACAAAATTCAGTTTTATAAATCAAAACTACACTAACTCAAGTTTAAAAAAATCCCTCAAGCCTACAACATGTTGTTCCAGAATAGGAGAGAAACGTGCTTTGTTCCTTAACTATTAAAACTAGCCCTGAAAATTGTACTTCAGTATTATTAGTAATAGCTGAAAGTTAAATACACTTAAATGTATATCAGTAGAAACAATATATTCATGAATTGGGAAATTATGCATTCATTAAAAGATAAAATAAATGCTTTCTAAATGTTCTACTATGAAAAGATCTCCAAGATATACTGAATGACAAAAACAAGAGGCACATACAAATGTATACTTGTATTTGGGGAAAAAATTACATTATCATCATCATCATCATCATCATCATCATCATCATTTAAGAAACAAATATAAGAATATGAGTTACCTCTAGAGAATCAAATGTGGAATACTAGTGGGGGATGGGAGCGGAGGTAATAAAATGGGACAGAAATCTTCATTTTATACCTTTTCAACATTTGTTTTAAAACCATGTGCATATGCTGTTTTTTAAATTATTAAGGAAACTGCTTTTAACTGCCTTTGAACTGATCCATATTTACTGAAACAAAAAGATCCAGTGTAAGGACACTCTGTGGCACAGCCTTCTAGAATATTCCTGCATAGTCTGCCCACTTCTCTCACTCCTTCCCCTGGAAGCAAGTATCTGACCTAACTGGTGATGCAGGGAGAAGGGGCCCAGCCCCTCCTGAACTCTATTCCAGTCCCTTCTGAACTCCCTTCCTGATCATTCAGCCAACAGAAGCTCAAACCTTTGCACTGTCACTAGTGGGAGGTTAGAGGGAAGAGTGGGCGTGCTGGCCTGTGCTCACCTAGCTGTGGCAGTGATTAAATGTAAGCCTATCTAATTCAGGTGAAATACTGAAAAGCCTCTGCACTTCTGCTGCTCAACTAAGCTACGTTTTCCAACAAACCTGTTACTTCAATCTTCACCTTGTGCCCAATTTTCTTTTTTTTTTTTCCCAAACTGAACTTTATTTTCAGGGTGAAGACTTTAGTTCTGGTCTGTTTCTTTTCTATTTTCTAAACTTAATATAAATTTTTTTTTATTATTGAAAATTATTGGGGGGTGGTGAAATTGATCAACAAAATCCAATAAGTTTCAAGTGCACAATTCAACAGGATGTCGTATATACATTGCATTGTGTATTCACCACCCAAAGTTAGATTTCTTTCCATTACCACATATTTGACCCCTTTTACTCCATCTACCTCCCTCCTCCCTGCCTTCCTTCTGGTAACCACTAGTCCACTGTCCATGTCCATGAGTCTCTTGTGCCTAATTTCAATTAACTCTGAACCAATTTGGAGGGAAGGAGAGGTGAAGGGAGGGGAGGGGAGGGGAGAGAGAGTTCTAAATCCCAACAACCTTAAAGATACATCATTACATGAAAAAATGATACTGCATAGTATATACAGTATGATCTCATTGAAGCTAAACAAAAAAACACTACCATAAAAATATACGCACGTATAAAAATGTTTGAAAGAACAAACATTAAACAGGGGGAAGGCTGGATTGGGAGACATGAAAGAATGTCACTTTTTACTCTTAAATTGACTTTTGTGCTATTCAAAATTCTCCGACAAGGATGTATTCATATATTATTGTGGTAATTCTCAAAAAATTTAAAAAATACTTTAATAATTTTTGCTGAAGTTTTATAATTATAGATCAAGTGCAAGTTTCTAAACTTTATGATAACCAATGGTTTAGAGAAGTGGTTCTCAAAGTGTGGTCTCCAGAACAACTGCATTAGCATTATCTGGGAGCTGGTTAGACATGCAAATACCCAGAGTTTCTGGAAATCAGAAACTCCGGCAGTAGAGCCTAGCAATCTGTTGTAACAAGCCCTTCCCAGGTGATGATAATGCTAGCAAAAGTTTGAAAAATTCAGGGCTAAAGAATCATTTATAATAATCGTTTCAATTTTCCCATTCATAAATCCTCAGGACCTGTACCACACATACACACACGCACACACACATACAAACACACACCCATATACCTATCGGATCATCTTTCATCTCAACTGAACAAACGTTAATGGAATACCTTTCAAATTGCATTACTACAATAACTTTTTAGTATAAATCAAATAGTTCAGTAGGGAAATAGTATCTTGAAACCAGTAGGGAGACTCCCCAGCTTCTTTAAAGAGATCAAAGTACTCTTTCCTAAAGCAGAGCCCCAGAATAGATTTCCTGCTGGGAAGGCATGGTAACATGGCTTCCTTCACGCACCCTGAAAAAATCTTCAACCAAGTAACAACTTGATAATGGAATGTATTACAATGTTGAGCAGCTAGTATTTTTCCCTCCTAACTTTACATTAGGAAGTTTATTTAAGATTAAGCAGTGTTAGCATCTACAGATACCTGTTTGGTGATCGTCTTGGCCAACGTCTTCTGTTAGATTCTGCAAGAAATATGTTCATCATTACTGAGAAATCACATACCATACTGTAAGTTTTAAAAATAAACATTTTTATAAATAGCTGATATTTTAATATATATCCATATCTAAATTTTTACCAAATATGCTTAAAACAACTGTTTTAAACAGTTGGTAGTTTTTTCTTTAAAAGATTGACTTACTAGCTTATTAAGGGTGTGGTAGATCTTATGAATATTTGCCAGTGTTGAGAGATGAGAATTCAGCTGAAAGTCTTTAAAAGAAAAAGGGGAAAATTCTGTCATTTATTTCCCATACTGCACAGTCTATAAAAAAGTTCAGAAAATAAACAAATGTTTTGATACAATTGAATACTCTCTCCATTAATTTGGTACTTATTAAATAAAATATAACATGCAACTACTGACCTATCTCCTAGAAATAAAGTCTGAATAAAGTTAAAATCTCAACCAAATGTTAAAGTTCATGAAATTTTCATGTGATTTGTAAGGTAAAACAAAAATACTTTAGTAGTTATAAAATCCTACCAGCAGTGAATCTGAACTTAATAGCAAAATATCGATAATGTTAGCAAATTAAACAAGTCACACAAATAGAAGACAGATCTCAAATGAAACCTGTTACTTTCTCTTTCCCAGAATTACTAGCAAAATATCCCCTCCAGAAATTAATAGAAAAGTATCTCAACCATTTGGCAGTTCTTACATATTTATTTTGTTGGCTCTTATACAACAGAATGAGCAAAAAAGGAATCTAAGCCCCTCCTCCTCCTATTAGTCAAACACAGACAAATCAAAGAATTATCCTGCAAGCTAAGTCTGGGCAGCTGAGTCCTGTGATGGAGTCTAGTAACTAGTACTGCAATATCAAATGGGCCACAGAACCGGAAACACAGCAGCAGAAATCACTCATAGAGAAACATGTCCAAATCAAAGAATGTATCCACATTGAATCATGTCCCATAGTTGCAGAATTACATACTAAATCATATATATATAACAATTTAAGTTGCTCCATCTTAGAATCCTGTACAACATAAAACTATAAGTTAAACTGTTAGGCTTTTGAATCTCTAATTTCAAATGATTTTTATAAAGTATGCTTGCATACATAATAGGTTATGTAAAAATGAGTTAAAAGTCTGAATAATTTCATATTTGAATAAGCACCAATAGATATATTTTCATAAAACATCAGGATTTACATTAGTTGCTTTTCTTTACTATCTATCATAAAGGTTAGTAAAAGTTAGTTTTGAAAGTAACCTTGAAAAAGATACTGTATCTCTCCAAGTTATGCCATGCAGATAAAAAGAAAAAAAAAACTCCCTTCACTGGAATTTTTATTTGGGACATTCAGGAGATGCCAAGAACAGACCCAAAGAGCAGACACTACAAGTTGTCTGTGCAGGGAGACTGGACACTGGGCTGGCTGCTGCTCTGAATCTGGAAAACAAGCCATTCTCCCTGCCAGTATTTAGAAAGCTTTACTTTCTTTTCTAAATTGTGGCAGTAATCCAGTTCTTGGCTGGCCTACAGGGCAGAGGGACCAGCAGGCAGCAAAGCCCCTAACATTCACATTCCACTGTCAGGAGCAGCAGGCCATACGTTCACACACACATGTGTACTGCCAAACACCTAACACTGCAGTCACAGCCATCAAGAATGGTCCAAAGAACCAGAGTTTTCGGCTGAGAGACAACCAGAGCAGAGCCTTAGGTTCTAAATGGGCCTTGAATATTAACAAATGTTAATTATTTGGCATCTGAATGAGTTAGCCATATTTAAGGTAAATGATGACATAATATGGAACAGAACCTCTTCCATATTTATTAGTGTGTTGCACAGAAAAGTTTTTAAAAGCATTAGGGGTGTGTGAGTGTATGTATATGTGTGTACTTATGTTTGCAATTAATAAACCCATATAGAGATCTCTAAAGCTAGAAGCGACAGCCCTCTCCTGACCTGCAGGAGTAAATGGGAAGTTTGACCATACACCAACCCCCCCCTCACATCTACTACTGAGCCACAACGCTCCCTTTTCGTACTCTCTCAATTAAAAAAAAAAAAAAAAGACAAATGATACATTCCAGTATCATTTTGAAATTAAATCCTGAGTTAAACTCCAAGACCCCCCAAAAAAACAAAAACAAAAACAAAAACAGAAAACTTATGGGTCTTGATTCTTTTTTCACTGAGGCTTCACAGGAAGGAGAGAAAGGGGCTTGCCAAAGGTCAAGCAAAGTGGTTTCCAGGCCCCCTTGCCACACTTTTCTCACCACCCTGATGTCACTTCAACTGTCAAAATTCACATAAAAGAATCTAAAATTGCTAAATTCTTCTACACACACACACACAGTTCCTGCACAAATACCACTGTACTTTATTTCCTCTCTCTGGAGTCTGACAGCTGGTTTGAATCTCAGGTTTACCAGTTATTTAACCTAAATTTCAATGCCCTCATCTGTAAAATGCGATTACAATGCCTAGATATGGCAGACATCCGTTACAATGCCTGGACCATAATACATGCTTACTAAAAGATATCAACTATCACTATATTCGCACCACACATGGTCTTCTAAAATAGTCTCTAATTTTGGTATGTCCAAGTCAAGCCCCACCTCAGAAACCCCCAAATTGGCACTCCCTCTGATAGAGGCACATGGCCTGATACATCTCCGAAGCCTATGATGACACTGTCATATTCATCCACCACCGAATGATGTTCACAATAATGGTCAAAGATAATCTCTACATAGTAGAAAAATTATACAGCAGCATTAAAGACCACATTCTATACATAAAGTTTCACTTTACAGGCAATAAGAGTAATGAGATTTATTTCATGAATCACATATATCAGCAATTCTCTATTTCCACATCAAATGTCTACTACCCTCACCACCTCATCATCACTTCACACACCCTCAAAAAAAGTAAGAAAAAAAGGAATCAGCAACATGAATGATTTTTCTTAAGTTACACTAAGGTAAGGAGCAGCTAAGAAGAATTCAAGGAAAAGAGACAAAAATGTCATTAAAAGATAAATCCACAAAGGTTAACAGATATTAAATTTATGATTCATCTATTCAGTGCTCAGGGCAAGTAACAGCCCTTAAAATCTAAAACAGGTTTCACATCCTTAAGGAACAGATGTTAAGGGTAAAGATCAAATGCTTTACAGAGAACATATTTAGGAATATAGTATCTAACTGATTCATAAAATCTCCTTTGGCTCATATTTCAATTCTGAAGGATAAATGCTAGGTTAAGTCAACTTTATTCCATGATCAAATGGCTCTCTACAGTAAAGCAGTGACTGGGTTTGACTCTCCTGTGTGCCATGCAAACCCTACGTTCTGTATTAAAAGCAACAAATGGCTCTGTATAAAGGCACAGACTGCTTGATAAATAGCTTGCTTAAATAATCTTCTGGGTATTCTTAAAACTACCAACAAAAGCTGACTGGGCAGGAAGTTTCTGGGTTCTTCTTGTTGTTTTGTAACTACCATTTGCTGTAACCTATATAATATAAAAGAAAAAAATGAATGGTCAAGGTCCATTCCCTTAAACTACCTTAGGTATAGAGCCCCATAATACAGACAGATACAAATATTTAGAATGAAAAACAATTATGGGTAAATTCAGACTATGACCGTAAACCAAAAGAATCAAAATTAACAGTCTTATAGTAGTTTACTTCCATAAGAGGATCAGAAACAATTTAAATGTATAAAAATATAAACCTTTCCTTTATACCACAGTCACTTGTAAAATACAGATGTGAGGTCATCTCAATTATAATAGCAACAAAAAAGCAATAATACATGTAGGAATAAACCTAAATATGCAACATTCAAATGAAGAAACAATAAAAGCTAACTGAAAAACATAAATGTAGAGATATTATCTTCCTGAAATGGAATGACCCAGTATTGTAAAGCCATCACTTCTCTCTTTACTAAACTACAAATTAAATGTAACAATCAAATTCCTATTTTTGACCCCCAGTTTCCCACCCCAAAAAAGAGGTGAGGAAAAGGAGGGAGTCAGACAAACTTGGCAGATTGGTTCTCAAGTTCATCTGAAAGAACGAACATGCTAGACTTGCCAAGAAATTTTTTAAAAAGAATGAGGAAGAACTTGCCCTATCAGATATCAATACACAGTATAAAGTAGAGGTTGGTAAACTCTCTGTAGAGAGCCAGATCAAACATTTTAGGCTTTGTGGGCCATATGATCTCTGTTGCAACAGCGCTGCCATTGTAGCTGAAAAGCAGCCATAAACAATACATAAACAAATGAGTGTGGCTGTGTTCCAATAAAACTTTATTTATTAAAAAAATTAGGTGGGGAGCCAGATTTAGCCTGTGGGCTATAGTTTGCCAATGCCTAATATAAAGGTACATTAATCCCCCTTATCCATGGTTTTGCTTTCTGTGGTTTCGGTTGACCGTGGTCAACCATGGTCTGAAAATACTAAATGGAAAATTCCAGAAATAAACAATAAATAAGTTTTAAATTGTGTGCTGTTCTGAACTGCATGAGGAAATCTCATGCCCACCTAGAATGTGAATCATCCCTTTGGCCAGCATATACGCTCCCCGTCCATTATTCACTTAGTAGCACTCTGTTATCAGATCAAGTACAAGGTATCACAGTGCTTATATTCAAGTACCCCTTATTTTACTTAATAATGGCCCCAAAGTACAAGAGTAGTGATGCTGGCACTTTGGATATGCCAAATAGAAGTTGTAAAGTGCTTCCTTTAAGTGAAAAGGTTGTATGCCTAGGAAAAAACACAGTATATACAGGGCTCGGTGCTACCTACATCCATGAGGGTCTTGGAATATATCTTCCACAGATGACAGGGGAGTACTGTATAGTAACTACAACAGTATGGTAGGTGTGCAAGAAGACAAATCAATGGAAGATTCAATAAACAAGTATGTATGCAATTATGTTCGTATGTATGTATTAACATATATATAATCAGCATATATAACAAAATTGCATTTCAAATCAATGGGGAAGAGATAATTATTCAGTAAATACAGGGGTAACTAGCTAGCATGTAAACAAATTAAAATTAGTTCCATCTTCACACAAAAATTACAGAGGGAAGAGGGAGGCATGCAAAGCAAAAGAAAGCCTTTATCATGAACTCAGGGGCCTGCACACTCTGCCTCTACCCATCTATCCAATCTCATCTCCTACTCATCTTCGCCTCACTCACTCTTCTCAGTCACAGTGAACTTCCTGCTGTTCTGTGACTACTCCAAGCATGCTCATACCTCAGGGCCTTTGCACATGCTATTTATTCCCTTTGCCTTGAGCCTTATTCCCTCTAATAACAACATGGCTAGCTCTCATACTTCATCATATCCCTACTACCTGGCACATACTAGGTGCTCAAGTAATATTCAATGGATAAGTGAATGCAGATACAGAGGCACTAAAACCTAAATTTAGTATGTTCAGGCCATTTCAGTGCATCCACTCCATTAGAACTTCGAATGTGAGAAGCAGCATGGTAATAGTCGGAAACTCAAAGAGAAGGCAAAGGTTCAAAAATGAAGGCTGAATCCTGCTTCAGAGTTTACATTTAAACTCCTAAGGACTTCTATTTCCAACTGGACCTCCAGTTTGCAAATGTAACAGATAAACATGGCACATTCACGCAGCATCAATTCTACTCAATGGTAATACATCCTCAAGAGTTTTACATGAAAACAAAAACAGAATTATGGCATAAAACGTTAAAGAAATTTTACCACACTAAGCTAGGCTCCCAGGGCCCTGAGGGTGCCTAATTCACTAAACCTCTGCCATAGCAAAAGGATGGGAGAAGTCTGAGAAGCACTGCTCTGAGTCTGGGTGCCACACAAGTTGTTTAAATTGGGAGTTTTTTTAGGACGATAACCCTGTGGCAAATGTGTGGCATAGATGATGGGTGGACTGGATTTAGAATGGCCTGTCACAAAGACTACTTGAAGTGACTGAGGTGCGAAATGATTAAGCTAGACGGTAGCAGTAAAAATGATGAAGAAAAATTCTGAGTACAGTGGGATTGCAGAATATCCACATTTAACACGCACAAATTCAACTTTATTCACTTGGCAAAAAATAAAAGCGGGGGGAGGCGGTGGTAATTTTCAGTTGTCCCAGTAACTGCCTTCCCTTCTACTTAACGAACAAAAGATAGGCAACATGAATCCCGTGGTCATTCAGTTTCCACGTGCCAATCACATTTTGTGCATCTCACAACACCGTATGAGTCTAGCATTTAAAGATGTACTTTTCATAAACCTGGTCCCTAAACATAAGCCAGCGGCTTCCACTGATGCTCAGATGAAGCGTCAGCGAAAGAATCGGCCGTGCTGGATTTATCTGAGACAATCTCCAACCAAGCACCTTCTGAAAGTATTTCCAGTGTTATTTTTAATATGGGTGGTTGTCACCTTACATATGGACTTTAAAACTAACTTCTTTATAAAACGTGACTGTACAATAAGGAAAAACCACTAAGACTCAATTGAGAGATGAGAGGGAGCCGCTGTGTTGCATGTCTTTTTGTTCACTTCTCCTCATTTTATTAACTCAAGGCAGGTCAGATCTTAGCTGTGGCCAAACTGGGAGTAAGTCACATCTTCTAATTCCCAGCCCAAAGCCCATTCCTCCATTCTAGCTTATTTCTAATCAGAGCAAACACTAATTTATCTCCGCGATCCATAAAAGGAAAAAAGCAATAGCATTTCCCACCCAAAACAGTCAATAATCAAGCATACAAACTTAGAGTAATATTTTTTTTAAGCTACTAAAACTGGCCAAATCTGAAACAATCTTCTGTCTTTTTCTTTTTTTAAGAGAAAAGATGTGCTGAGAAAATACCAGCAGTAACACCAATGTTATTTCTGTTTCAAGTATGCTTCTTTCTTCTGGTTACTAAAGAGTCACAAAAGTATTTTATTATTAGCTAAACTCCAGTTGGCCAATCAGTGAACAATGCTTTCAGGTATAAAAGTCTTTAACATAGCACTATACACAGGTATGTACCTAATAACTGCTTTTTGATGACAACAAAAACAATTAAACCAGTAAAGCCAGGGGCCACATGGGACACTGGGACAATGACAGAATAATTACCATGTCATTACCAAAAAAGTAAAACAGAACTGGACAAAATTAAAGGTTATCAAAATCAGCACTCATCCTAATGGTTTCTGGGACGGAACAAGAGCATGATTTAGCAGAGCAGGGTTAGGCCTCTCTAACTGGGATGTAACATGGAATGCTTATGGGTTCCCTGACTCATGCGTTACATGGCCCATTCTCCTGAAATGTCAATATTACTCAGTGATATGGAAAAAGAAAAAAATTTGATGTTAAGGGTGTAGTCTAGATAAGAGTCATTGTTTAGGTTTGCCTCATCTTCTTCCTCCCAGAAACAGAAGCCTTCTTTCCTGTGGGTTTTAGACAGACTAAGATGAAAATAGCAATAATTTCGAGGGACCCTCATCAACCTGCCTTGAAGGCCCTTTGATTTTGATCACTGAGATTTTGGATTTATTACTGCAGCATAAAAGAAAAGAATCCAAGTCTTCGACAAGTCCTCACAAAGCCCTACATGACCTAAGTTATCTAACCTAACTCATCTCATACCATTATCCTTGCTCACTCCATTCCAGCCGCACACTTCCTTCAATACTCAGTGAATTTCTACCTCAGATCCTTTGCATTTAACATGCCCTCTGCCTCTACAACCAACCTCTGATGTTCACAAGGGCTGACAGGTTACTTTGTTGACATATCTACTCAAATGTCACCTCGTCATTGAAGTTTCCCCAACTTTCCTATCCAAAGCAGCACCTCCACCCCTCAGCGGATTTAGATTACTGCATAGCACTTGTCACTTTCTGACACTTTTTAACAGCTTTATTGAGCTATAGTTCACAAACCATAAAACTCACCCATTTAAAGTGCACAAGTCGATGGTTTTTAGTGTGCTCCCAGAGTTGTGCAACCATCACCACGATCTAATTTTAAAACATTTTTATTACCCCATTAGCAGTCACTCCCCATTTCTCCTCTCACTCCTTCAGCCCTAGGCCACCATTAGTCTACTTTCTGTGCAATGGAATCATACAATATGAGGTCTTTTGTGACGACATTATATTTTTTATATATTTAGCCTTTGTCACTCTCCCTAGAGCCCAAGCTCCATGAAGACAAGGACTTTCTTTTACTTTGTTCCCCCACTGTATCCCAATACACAGAATAGCAAAAGCCTAGCATATAATATGTACCAATAAACAGGGGAATGCTTTAAAAATATGTAGTCACTGAGTTTAGCACTGTGGAGGTTACTCTGTGATGACAAACATTTTGAAGCCAGCACTGAGACCAGAAGGAAGTGGGTTGAAGGTCGCACAGACTATGTCAAACATAAAATACATGTTCCAGAAGTTTGACTATGAAAGGGAGACTAGAAACGCACATGGGATTGAGGGAGTGTTGATTTGGGTCTATGACAGCAAGACTAGGGGATGTTTAAAATGTCGGTTAGATTTGCTTAGTATCCTGGAAGGTTACCATAGCCAGAGAGTAAAGAGCAGGACAGGTCACAAGTCATTGTAGATCTATATATAAGCTCAAACATGTGATTTAAAAAAAAAAGTACAAAATGAAATTTTGAGTAAAAAAGATTAAAAATGAGTTCTACCTCAAAATGACTTGGAATATGAAATCTACCACAAAGTAAAGCCTATTTTTCTTTGACACTATAAAAAAGTAGTGTACTACATGATCTACAATACTAATTTACACTTTTGCATACCAATTGACAGCCATTTAGCTATATGGGATGGCACAGGTATACGTCTCATTTGTAGAAACAAATATATATTCACGTTCGAGGCCAAATTTTTAAAACACAAAGATTTGAAATGAGTTTTCCATATCGCAAAACTAGAAAAACCCGAAAGCTGGGTTTGTGGGTGAGCTTCATTCTACATGCCCTTCATTGCTAGAAGCAGAAATTTCTTTATCTACAAAATGGATAATAATAGTGTCATCCTCATAAGGATACCACGAGGATTAAATGAGTTGCTGCTGCAATGCGCTTTGAACAGTACCTGGGACACAGTAAGTATATCTGAGTGTTGGCTATGATGTCACATGCTGAGCAGGAATGGTCTGTGCTACCCGCCCAGTGCAGGGCCCAGGGAAGAGTTGCTGCGGCTCTTGAGCAATCTCCACCACAGCCCAAACCAAAGCCAGCACACTAATTAAGCTACTTAAAAATAATACAGTGACTACACATCAGAATCACCCAGGGTACTTGAAAAAATGCCAGTGCCAGAGCCCCAATCCAGATCAGTGAAATAAAAATGGGAGTGGAGAGTGTTCATCGTTTCTCAAGCAGCCCAGGTGATTCTAATGTGCAACCAGAGAGGAGAGTTTGGTCCCCATCCTCAGCTCAACCCCCAACCTGCTGGCAGCCAATCCATTCCTGCAACAACCTCAGCACAAAACAGACAGGAATCCAACTCATTCACAAGTATCCTATCAGCATGTGGCAAAAAGAACAAGACCCAGGGAAAAGATTACAAAGCTGAAAAGCCAAGGGATCATCTAAAGAAACAAAATAGCAGTGACAAGGGTGTTAACTTCATTCTCATCTAAAAACATTTGCTATTTATAAGGCACAAAGCTAAAAAGGTGAACATGGAACGGGGAAAACCACTAAGGGGTAGAAAGCAGGTCATTGTAGGTGACTCAGCATTTTCACTGAACACAAGATCCAAAGTTAAAGCCATCCAAGCACACCACTGCTGGCTTTTTCCTCCTAACTCTCACAGGACCCATAAAAGAGGCTGGGAGGAGAAACTATCCGCCCTAGAGAGGCAGTGTGCCACCTAGCACCCGCCATCCACCGCAAAGCATGTGCCTGCGGGAACCATCTCAAAGGAGTTGGCCACTTCAGGACACCGGGTCTGGCTGCACTCCAAATGTGACAAGGTACAAAGGGCCCTAGATTCATTTCTTTAATCCCACCCTCCCCACTGAAGAACACAGACACACTCGGTAGTTCAGAGTAAAAATCATCCTTTAACCTTGCTAATGTTACAAGAGCCCAAATTTAGGTTAAAGAGTACATCTGCGGCAGCAGAAAGCCCTGGGTTAGAGTCCCAGCTCTGCGGTGTCCTAGCTGAGCGACCCTGTCCCTAACCCAACCTCACGGTGCCACAGTGTCCTCATCTGTACAGCAGAATAACAGGACCCTTTCACAAGGCTATTGTGAGGATTAAATGACATGGTACAAGCCAAGCATTGAGCACAGTGCTGGCTTATTACTATGCACTAATAAAGGTTCATTATGTTAATCCCTATTATTATCAGAACATGGAAGAACCTAAGGCAGACTGAACCTAAAAGATCAAAAAGTAAAGACAGGGCAGAAGGGATGACAAGGTGATGGGTCTTTAAAACTCTGACTTCAATAGCCAGTTGCCTGGACTTGAATGTACAACTATCCTTCTCAGCTCCACATTTAATAAAAAAAAGTAATCTGTGGTCTAATTAGAGGCATCTGTAGAAAAAAGATCTTAAAAGAGAAAAAGACTTAAATTCACCCTCAACTATAGAAAAAGAAGAAAATTTCAAAGATGTTACCCAAAAACTACATTAGTAGTTTCTGCAATGTTTTAGATACCTCCTTATATTTTCAAAATAAGTGTTTAAAAAATATTCAATACACATGATTATTCAAAATAAAATCTAAGAACAAAAATGACTATTTTATCAGTGAGTTAAAAAAAAGTATGGAAATACTTTTTCCCCCCACAATCGGTTGTCCACTCAGAATCCATTTTTAAATGCCTACTGTTATTACCAGTAAAATGGCGGAAATGAGAAGAAGAATGGGAAAGAAGGAATTCATACTAGACCCTGATCCTGTTGGGACCTATTCCAAGAACAGAACCAAAAGCAAAACGGAGATAATCATAACAAATGGCTCTGCCATCATCATTCATAGGCCAGTGACAAAATATGGAATTCCATTATGTCTGCAGGGTTACCACAAAGATTGAATGAAAAACACAAATAAAATGAGTGTTACTTCACTGGCAGTGGTGGGGCACCAGCACCCTGGAGTCAGAACGCCTGAGTTAGAATTTCAGTGCAGCACTTACAAGCTGTGTGACCCTGAAGAAAGTTAACCTTTCTTCACCTCAGCTTCCTCATCTGTAAAATGGGGAAAACAACAGTACACAACTTACTCCAGAGGGCTGCTGGGAGGATTAAATGAGCTAATCGGGCAAAGCAGTTGAGCAGCCCAAAGATAATCCCTCTATGTTTCAGTCCCTCCCCATTCCCTTTTGTTCCTCCTCTCTCCCTGCACCCACCTTCTGACTTCCCCCTTTCCTTCTCTCACTTCCCGATGCCTCTTTTCAGCCCTCCTTCCTGCAGCTCCTGACCACCCCTGAGCCTCCTCTCCCCTTCTTCACTTCGCAACCCAAACTGCCATATGCTGCCACAGTCCTCAGTACTCTCACCTATGCTTGGACAGCACCCTCTCACCTCACCCCCCACCAGGTGCACACAGATCCTCTTCTTCACATATAAAACTTCAAAAGCTAAACCCACTTGACGATTGCTAATCCTTCCCTGAAGTCTAATTTTAATGAATCCCTATTTATTCCCAAAGCATCCTGGGCATCCATCTAACCCAGAAGCCACAGCCCCATACATCAACTGTCCATTACTTCTTTGCCTCCACCACTTGACTCTCTAGAAAGAAGCTCCTTAAATATAGCGACTCCAGCTCAGTCATGCTTGTTACAGCAGAGCTGGCAACACGAAAAACCTCATTTGTTTGGTGAATGGCTGAGTGAGGGAATGCCTCACTCACTTGGTGGTTCTTAGAACCTCTCTTCTTCTCCAGGCTCTCTTTTTAAAGCAGGGGGTCCCCACCCTCCGGGCCACGGACCACTACTGGTCTATGGCCTTTAGGAACTGGGCCGCACGGCAGGAGGTGAGCAGGGGGCAAGCGAGCAAAGCTTCATCTGTATTTGCAGCTGCTCCCCAGCACTAGCATCGCCGCTTCAGCTCCACCTCAGATCATCGGGCATTAGATTCTCATAGGATCACCGGTCCCTGGTGCCAAAAAGGTTGGGGACTGCTGTTAAAGTCTAAAGAGGAGACTGTCATTATAATCATTAGCAACAAAAACAGCAGAGTGCCCAGCACTTCTCTAATCACTTAATGTGTTTTTTTCTCCCTCCTACTTACTCCTCAGACCAACCCCCAACTCCCCTGGAAGCACACTGGCCTCCCTGCTGTTCCTCAAACACAGGCCTGCTCCCCCCACTCGGAGCCTATGCATGTATCTGTGTTCCCTCTGCCTGGAACGCCCCCTCACCTCCATCAGGCCTTAACTTAAAATCACCTTAGTGAGGCCTCCCTTGACCATGCTATTTAAAATTACAACATCCTCCACTCCATCTCCCCTCCTCCCACACTTACAGCAGCACCTGTGCTCTTCCCCTTCCTTATCCTTCTCTACAGAACTTATCACCATTTGATATACTACATGATTTACCTGTTTATTATTTGCCTCCTCCCCTACACCAGAATGAAAACGTCATGAAGATGAAGAACATGACCTGGTGTTACAGTAGGTGCTCAATAAACAGTTGTCGACTGAATAACTCCATACCTGGCAGTAGATATTTCTTATACATGAGGACTCTGAAGTCCACACAGAGTAGTTGATATACTTACCCGCAATCACATGGCTAATAGATGGCAGAGCAAGGATATGAACCCGGACATTTTGATTCTAGGACCCGCACTTAACTATGTTTTCCTGCTCCCATTCTGACCCAGATAACAATTAAAAGACATCATCACCTTCACGGAGAAATCCTAGCATTGTATGTCTTCGGGCCACAGAGAAGGAAGAAAAGCCATCCACTGAAAAACCTTTCAAGAGATCAAGTCATCGTCTAACTCTAGACAGTTTCATGTGTAAAGCATTAATTTTCAGATTTATAATTTATATAGCACTGATAGCTTTTCTTTGGATTTAATAGTTGAGTAAAAAAAGAGAAAAAGGAAGATTTATCACACCATCTTAGATTGTAATAACCCATGAGCAGCAGAATAACAAATTATCAACTATGGAGGACTAAGATTACATATATTAAAAGCTAAAAATTGTAGCGGGAGGTAGAGAAGTATAGACTACAAGGGGGCACAGGGAACTTTTATGGGTAATGAAAATGTTCTCTGTCTTAATTTTGGTAGTGGTTACACCAGTACAGATATTTATCAAAACTCATCAAACTGTAAACTTAAAAATGGTCCAATTTTATAGCATGTAAATTATACTCAATAAGGTTGACTAAAAAGCAATTATAATTATCAGATATGAATTCTGGCTAAACAAATATTCTATCAAAAGTAATATTTAATTAAATAAAATTATTTTATTTAATAAGATAATAATAATAATATTCCTATAGCTAATATCCCCAAGTCAAATCTAAAAAGATGCACAAGAAGTAATGCATTAGATCCTGGACACACCTCTTGATTGACTGATTTAGAGACAAAAAGGTAATTAGAGAAAGACAGCAATAAAGAGCTCCATATGATGCGGTCCGGTGGGATGGCTGATGTGTGGCTCAGAGTCTTGCCTGACCACCGGCAAAAGCGGCCCCCGCAACAGTCATCTCTGTGTAACCTTGAGCCAGGACTCTTGGACTCTAAACAGAGTCCAACCAGGGTTGAAAGGCAGATCACTGCTCTTATCCACAGGGCCTCTGTCAGGAGTTGAGCAGTGGCAGGTTTGGATGTTGCATTTGTTAGAAATTTTAGTTGTGAGTATTAGAAAACCAGCTAGCTAATTTAAACAGAAGAGTGATTTGTTTTTAAAGGCTATTGGATAGTTCACAGAATCTCTAGGAAATTCAGAAAACCAAGCGCATCAGCTATAGAACCAAAACAATGCGTAAGGACACGCAGCTGAGTGCAGCATCCACACAGCCAGGACCTGCTGGGCCACTGGAACCCAGCCTCTACTAACTCTTGAAATAGAAACAGCGCAGTTGCCACCTCTGCCCATCCTCTCCAAAAGGCCTGCAGGCACTCGCTGCTTCTTCTCATCACTTGCCTCCAGCTTCAGTTTCACATTCCGAGGTGGGTGTGTCTGAGCAACTCTGCCTGCTAAGGTAAGGATTCTCCCCAATCAGAGGAATCAGGTCCCTGCTCACCACAGACACAAATGGATGACACACAGTTTTTGCAAATACTAATGATATAAGCCAGCAAGTAATGAAAAGGGTTTCAAAAAAATATTCACAAGAAAAAAATCCTCAAACATGGAACTAAAAAGAAACACACCCAGAGGTAATGCTATTTGGGAAGGGTGGGGTCTTTTTCATGTTATTTAGTGTTTTACCCAGTATGCGAGTTTCCAAAAACTATAAGCCTACATTCATAGACTGAAAATAACTCATTAACAGCATTTTCTAACTAAAAGAAAAACAATTCAAATCTGAAGTAGCAGATATGGCCATGATACAAAAAATATCCTTAGAGCTGAAATAGTCATGCAGTAATTGCTAAAATATATGCTTCTATTTAAACTGTCACATTTCAGTAACTTCTTCTACTTAAAACATAAGCCACAAATTATAACCTCTTTTACAGCCACAAATATTTTTAAATGTATGTTCTGCTTAAAGGAATACAGCCACAAATATTTTTAAATGTATGTTCTGCTTAAAGGAATACTTCTAACCTGAATCTCAGAATAAGAAAAAAGAAGAGCAAGTTATGAAAAGCTATTAACACTAATTCAAGCTGACCAACTATAAAAAGATATCAGCATTAATGTCAGATTCTCAGAAAATTCACCTCCAACTAACAAAATTTACTGTCTAAATGAAAAAAGCCTTTCATCTATCTCAATGTATTGTTCATATTCAGAAATAAAACCTCAGGACCAGAATTGGTTATAAAACAAAGAGTTGGGCCCCCCTTTATATGTTAGACCTGTTAGGCCTGCTGTAGCTTTCTCCATACAGGACTGTTACACACCAAACCTGAAATGGACATGTGCCCTTTCACACTGAGACTCCCTGTTCCTCAGTACATCATTAGCATCTTACTCTCTTTGAGAATTTCTCCATGTCACAAACATTCTTCAAAAGTGATATATGCATGTGTTTTAAAAGATTTAAATTGGTTTGCATATGGCTGACTTTGTCAAAAAGGCAGAAAATGAGTAAGTGATAGTTTGCATTCCCCAAAGAAAAATCTAAAGACTTTTCTGAAGGACAACTCAGAAGCATGCTGAATAGCAGGAGGAAGAATTAAAATTTTCCAGGTAATTCACAAACTATTCAAGAATTGACCTATTAAGTTCAATTCAATGTATATATGAGGACCTAAGCATCATGCTGGACAATAAAGTGGATACTAAGACATAGTCCCAGATCTCAAGGGGGTAATAATCTAACTGGGGAGGAGACTAGCAGTAAACAAGCAAGTAAACAAGCAGCTATTGTTATACAAAATAAAACTGAGACTAGAAGTAAACAGTACTTTAGAGATTCAATGGAGGGAAAGAGTCTCCTAGCAAGGGACAAATAACTCAATAAAGCAAGTTCCAACAGAAGTAGCACTGAGGGCAGCGGGCAAGGAAAGAGTATTCCATGGGTAAGAAACTGAGCTTAAACTACAGCAGCTGGTTCCACCCCAGGTTGTGAGGAGTATTTCAGTAAGTACCTCAGGTGTTCCCTAAGTACCCGGGAGAAAATGAAGTTAGAGGAGGCTGAGCTTGGCAACAGGATTACTGGTTATTACAATATATGAAAGGATGGATCAGACCTAGAGCGATGGGAATAGGTACAGAAAAAAGAAGAAAGGCATGGAAAGAAATGCAGCCTATGTTTCACTACCGACCAGGGAAAGAGGATGAGAAACATCTAAGCTTCCAGCTTAGGTTATTAAATTAATTGTAGTTTCATTAACCAAATGAATAAAATTAACTGGTCTTGTTTTCCTCTTTGTTTTGCCTACTAGGAAGCTCAGAGCCAAGTATATGGCCCATTTCTAATATATGGCAAGTATTTTTGTACAGCCTGTAAATCTATAGTTTATCTGCCTTCTCTTGACAGGATTTTATCGACATTTCATAGGTCGCCTCTAAGTATTTTAGAATGAGGCAGAAAATAAGAGATAAGAAAGACTGGGACCAAGCCAGAGACAGCTGGACAAAGTAGCTGGGTCAGGGATATAACCTGCAGGCTGCCAACCCAGCCAGAACATTCGCCTTACCCTTCTTCCACCCTAGCAGAGGCCACATCCCACAAAAACAGCTGAAAAATGCCAGATTTCACTTTCTCAACCTCCCTCACAAGCAGCGGTGGCATGAGATCAGCTCTAACTAATGAAACTGAAAAGTAACCTTCTAGAAAAGACTCCTCTCTGTTAAGAAAGAGTTGTAAGTAAATAAACTCCTTCCCTCCCTTTCATACATAGGCAGGATGTCTGGTGCTGCAGCAACCACATTGCAAACATGAGGCAATGAGCCTGAAGCTTTTTTTGATAAGCCAAAATACCAAGAATAGAGGAAGAAAAAGATGTACAGATTCTTAAAAGATGTATAGATCGTTGAGACACTGCACCAGCCTTCGAATCTAGATAACATAGATAAGAAATCACAGCTCTAGACTTTTTGCTACTGAATAAGCTCTATATTCAAGCCATTTTTAGTTGAGTATTGTTACTTGCCAAAGGCATCCTGACACAACAGAGGTCATCGCAAGGTCAGTTTCCAACAGCCTGATTTTTAAACTGCTGAGTTAACATTATTATTATTATTAAGATGAGAATAATGTACTATGGTCAGGAAGAAAGCAATAAGCTAATAAGAGCTTGTGGGAGCAGCTAAAAACAGGAGGATATAATGATAAATAACATTTGACAAAATGTGATCAAGTGTTAGTAGGTGTACTTCTTGGAAGCAGAAATAGAGAAAGAAAAGAATAAACATACAGAAGTGATCTAAGGTGGAGAAAATGAGGGAGACTTTTGGCAACGTGATAGACAAGATAACCTAAAAAATCCTTCCCCGTATAAAAGAATCCAAAAATACTAAGGTATAAGAAACATCTGTTTAAATGCATGGCCAAGTTCACAAGAAAATAAAGGACCTCCTGAAACGCCAAAAATCCAAGAGGAACCTAAAAACCAGGGGCTTATAAGCTGATAATGTATGGAAACCTAGGGTTTGGAGGGCTAAGGGAGAGGGTGGGTTTTATGTGTGTAAAGGGAACCTGCCCTTTGGAATGTAATAAAGAAAAAAGTAAAGAAATGACTAGCCTAATATTTTCTTTAAAAAACACCATCTTGAAGACAATTACAACTTCTGTTTTCAACCTCATACATTTTACCCTTTATGAGAGCAAATTCCAGGGTTAAATACACATTTTAAAAAACACATCCATATTACATATTTACATATCACAAAGGGTATCCTCAATATTTCACCACAAACTTAAAGATATAAATTATTTCCCAAAAATCCACACATTGCCCAATTTTTCAGCCATTATGAAAAGAACCATCACTGAATCAAGTACACAAATTCAGTATATTTGTAACCATACTAGGTTTCCAAATCTTAGGACTTTTTGATAAAATAATTATCACTAGGGTCATAATAATATTCTTCTAGTGGCTATGATACCAATAGTTTCGAAATACCTTACATAACACACAAAAATAATCTGTCATCTTTGAGCTAAACTTATGGCCCTCTACATTAGATTTTTTTAATCATTGCATATGATAAAGGGAACCTGAAAAGAATGTGATGTTTGGGAAGTCCATAGACTTAGAGGGCGGTCTCTAACATTACAAAGGCACGGGGAAGGAATTATAGGTTTCATCTAAAAACAAAAAAACGTGAAAACCTCTAAAGGTCCTCCAATGAGTTTATCTTGCTCTCATCTCATTTGTTTCCCATGATTCTTTGAAAACTGAAGACATTATATATTCCCTTTATTCATTTTCGCTTTCATGAGGGCTTTAGAAACCGGAGCACCCTAAATTCTATTAAGTCACCTCCATCACCTCAATTCATTTCAAGACTTTTTTTCAAAAAGTCCCTTCATCCTTGGGCAATCCAGACAGCCCAAGAAATAGATGTATAACTTGTATTATCTGCACAAGGGTTACATTTGTCTCCACTGCATTCTCAAATTTATGTAAGACAACATTTTAACCTAGTGTTTATATACAATAGATGCCACAATAAATACACCATTCTAAACGCTGCTTTACATTGTGTTGGATCTTGAATGTTTTCCCCACAGCCTATGTGCTAGGTGGTTCAAGACTAAGCATTTATTCTACAAATAAAGCCAGCAAATGTAAGGGAAATCAACTTCGAGATCAAGAACCCAAGTGTGCGTGAAAGGGCTACACTCGGCTTGGTTCTCCCCATCCCGCTGACAAAAGAAGATATAGTGAATCGTTTCCAGCCCCAGGGTGTAGGAGACCCTCCTGAGACTGCTCCGGGGTCCTCCGAGAATAAAGCACGAGTTAGCAGAAAAGGGAGGCTCCGAGAGGCGCGCTGCATTCTGGGACTCGTTTCCACAGTTACCCACGTGCACCCAACCCAACCGCGGCCAGGACTACAAGTCCCAGAATTCCGAGAGAGAGCCTTTCCCCTTCACACCCGGCGACTGGAACCAGACCCTAAAGGAAACCCCTAAAGCGCTCTCCCTGCTCGCCTAGGAGAGGTTGCAACCCCTAGGCTCTATGCGGGGCCTTCGGCGCGATGCTCCCTGCAGGGAAGCAGGTCCCGAAGGACCAGCCTCCACACCTGACAAGCAAAAATTAGAAAACTGCGTCACAGACTGCCAAATCCAGGGACCGCCAGGGACCCTGACACCTCCCCTGCGCAAAACCGCCCACCAAACCTCCAGGGCCGACCCTCCCGCACCCGCCGCGGAAAACCCGCAGCCTGCGTCCCTGCCCCGCCTCCCAGTCCCGCAGCCGGAGCCCGCGCCAGCGCTGACCTCGCTTGCAGCCGTTCCAGGGGAACCGCGACCAGCGCCAACCTCGGGGAACCTCCCCCGCCCCCTCCACCTCAACCCCGCCCCCTCCTCTCCCCGCACCTCGAAGCTCAGGGCTCCCTTCTCCAAGGACCTGATGCGGGGTTGGAGAGAGGCAGGAAACATCTCTCTGAAACGTACAGCCTGACACATTACACCACC